>NW_016803657.1:2639179-2684941 GCF_001698545.2 Rhinopithecus bieti | reverse complement strand
CCCCCGCGCCGAGGTCCCGCCCCCGCAGGCGAGCTGGCGTCACCGTCCGGCCGGCTGGATCTGGTTCCAGCCGCGCCGGGCCGGCCGGACATGCGCAGTGCGGGGGCGCTGCGGCTGCAGGAGGTGCGGACCCCGCGGTGCGCACTGCGGCCGCATCCCTGCCCCGGCGTCGTGCGTGCCCGCGGGACCTGACAACCGGGGCAGAGGTCAGTGCTCGGGGCCGCGGCCGGACCGGGGCTGCAGGGAGGGGAGGAGAGGGGAGGGAAAGGGACGGGCCCTGCTCCAGCCCCGCCCCACGGCGACAGGTGGGCGCTCCCGCGGGAGGCCGTGGCGTCCGGGCGCTGCTGTGGGCCCCGCTCCGCCCTACAGACCCCAGGCCGACCGAGCCGCGCTTCTCGGGGCTCCGCTGCGCGCCGTTCCCCTGGCAGGCCCTGGACGGTCCCGCGCCTCCTCCCACTTACTCTCCTGGAGGCGCAGGGCCGGACCGCGGGTGGCGGGGTGGGGGTCCAGGCCCTGCAGGCGCTGCGAGCCTTCGAGCGCCCCCGCAACCGGCCGCGCACCCCTGCGCTGTGGGGTGGACCGGGCCCCCAGCCGCGATGCAGCAGCCCCCGGGGGAGACACGAGCTCTGAGGACCCCGGGTGGTCTAGAGTCGCCGGCCGCCGCGTGACCCCTGGGCGGGCCTGTGTCGCCCGCAGCGCCGCCTCGTCCCTCCCTGTGCCGAGGGAGAGGACCCCGTCGGGCGCCCGGAAGCCCGGGGCTTCCTTGTCTGGGGCGAGGCGGCCCCCCGTGACGCGGTGGGCGCTAGTGCGAAGCTATGTCAACTAAAGCAAAGACTCATAATGAAAACAGTCGGGTTAGCTTCACGCGGGAACCTTCCTGAGGACGGCAGAGCGGGCTGGCAGCTCCTTCAAGAGGCTCTGCCGCTGCTGCATCGGCGTCAGCCGGGTTTGGGTGGGAGAGCGCAGAGGTGTTTGGAGTGTGGGTCTTTTATCTTCTGAGGAGGCGGTGGCCCGGGCAGGTGGCGGCCCCGCGCTGGTCCTGCGCTGTGTCCTCGGAGCGCCCTCAGCTGCCGCATCCAGGTGCCCGCACAGACACGTGGGCGGGGCTGCCTAGCCTGCTGCTGGGCCTCAGAGGGCTGCAGAGACGGCAGGAATGGTGACCCTTGCTTCAGAGTCCTTTGGTTATGAGTAACTCACCGAATTGACAGTGTGATTTGTATGAATGCGTTGTGTTCACTGAAGAGCTGTGGCAGAGAGAAAACCTAACACGTTTAATTCCCGAATGTGAGTGTTTTCAACTATGTGTAACAACTAACACAATTGACATAATGATACACTTCGTGGACATTTAATTTTGATTCTGTCATTTCCTTATTTTTAGAGGTGGTAACGTTTTGTTTTTTTCCCGTTGCTCAAACATCTTCGAGGCTCCTGCACGGCTGGTGCTGTGCCTCCGGGCCCAGGTGACCTCGGGGGGAGAAGGAAGGGGCCTCTGAGGTGAGAACATAGTTTTGCTGTTTTCAGTTTATACTCAAAGCGCTGCAGTTTCCTGACACTACAGAGCACACCTGTCACGCCAGCAGGATGAAGCACAGAGGCTGCCTGGTGAAGTGGGCTGCGCGCTAGAAAATGCACGTGCGGAGTAGCTTGGTTCCCTCCACGGGGAGCGTGCAAGGCCCTCTTGGGCGCCGTGGGAGCCTCGCCGCCTGCACAGGCTTCGGAGCCAGGTGCTGGAGCGGCAGCAACTGAGGGGTGTGGATGTCTTTGCACGTTTCCCATATGTTTTTCACACGTTAATAATGTGATTTTCAGTGAAGTGGCAGAATCAGCATTGAAGAATGGGGAGCAAGTGCGAGCCGCTTTCCTGCGAGTGGTTGAGAAGCAGGCTTTGTGTTGGCCGCCCCTGTGGGTAGCGGCTGCTCAGCCCTGCCCCTGCTGCCCCTGCCGCGGAGCCGCCTTCCCTGCTTAGAAGCAACACTGCCTCCGACTGCTAGTTAGCAGCGGCCTCCACAGGGAAGCTGAGGCAGGTTCGTGTTCTCACAGCTAAGAAGGACGTGGGCCTGGCAGGGAGCTGCAGCACAGCCTCTGGCAACACAGAAGCACTGCCCTGCCGGACCCTTGCCTCCCAGGCCGGCTGTTGCCCGCCAAGCAGCTGGAGCACTTGCTCGCGCGGGCTCTTCAGTGGTGCCAGGTGCAGCTGGCCCAATAGTAGCGAAAGAAACGAGGAGTGTCGTGCATCGTTAGACAGCATTCATATGTCTAAGTTCAAATTAGAGCTGCCCAGCCGCACATGTGGATACAAAGCTGCCATTTGGTGGGGAGCCGGAGCCTAGGGGCCTGTGTCACTCCCCTGGATGTGGATGTGGGTGAAAGTCACCCAGAGGCCTTGCCAACATTCTGGGAGGTGACAAAGGGGCAGGGCCTCTGGGATCTGGGGTCAGGAGTTCCAGGAGGCTCGCTTCTGCTTCTGTCCAGTAGTTCACTGTTCCCTTCACGGCAGCTGAAGCTTCAGCTGCCGCGCGGCCCACCCGGCCAGAGGCAGAAGGGAGCCCTCCCTCCTAGGTAGTGCCCTGGTGGGCGTCCATTCTGTGGCAGACACTGGCCATAGAGGCTGAGAAAGGAGAGGACCCCAGCCTGCCTCTGGAGGCGCAAGAGAGGCAGTGAAGGGCCCGAAGCTAGCGATGCAGGAGTTTCCAGAGC
The DNA here is from genome assembly GCF_001698545.2 of Rhinopithecus bieti. Lineage (NCBI taxonomy): Eukaryota > Metazoa > Chordata > Mammalia > Primates > Cercopithecidae > Rhinopithecus > Rhinopithecus bieti. The sequence continues at coordinate 2,682,241 of NW_016803657.1, read as the reverse complement.
ACAGGGGAATACGGAGCGGGAAACACTAGCCCTCAGCTCCACTGAGGAGCCACACAACCTCTGCCAGTGCTGAGTGGCTACAGAGCTCTGTTACCAGCCCCATTCCTCTTGGACGGGCGAGGTCGGTCCGCATCGCACCCCCCAACCTCTTGTGCTCTGTAACCACAGAATACGCAAAGCTGTGTCCACAGGCCTCAGCGGCTGTGAGCCCCTCGCCTACACTGGGGGGTCCTCAGTTGACACCTGAGCCAGTGTCCTGTGCCCCAGTGGTGCCAGGACAGAGTCCCCGTCCCCGACCTGATTTGTGCACCTCATCACCCACTGCCAGCACTTTCCCCCCACCAACAGGCTTGCTCGGTACAGCACCAAACCCAAGTCCCTAGCACCCACACCCTAGTGAGTTTCCTGTGCCCTGTAGGCTGAGCTGCTTCTCGTCCTCCCCCCACCAGGATCCTTGGAACAGGGAGTGGTTTTTATTTAGGTCCCTGAGGTACCAAGTACAGGCTTCACTCTTAGCAGCTGCCACCCTAGTGATGAAGCTGATAGCCTAAGCAGACTGGCCCCTGCAGAGCTCTGGGGGGAGGTACCTGGCTTCTCCCGCCTCCACCCTGGCCCACAGCTGCCTCCAGGCCCAGAGCAGCAGATCCCAACCTGTCTGCCCCTGGGGCTGGGTCTCCAGCAGTCAGGACTGAACTGCTACTAGCTGCTGACTGGTTCCTTCTGGCTGGGCAGGTGTGGGGCGAAGGGGGCGCATTTGCCCCATGTCCCCATTGGCTGCATCTCCACACCTTCCCTGGTGACACCTCCGACCAGAACAGACCAGGAGTGTGGGAGGAGCCCCCACCTGCTCCCCCAGTGCCCCGAGGTTGTCTTCTGTCTGCTCCTTTTGTCTTCCACACTGAAGAGTGTGCTCCGGCCGGGGATGGGCGTGTGTGGTGTTGGGGAATGGACACCTGTGAAATGGTGGCGTGTGCATCAAGTCTGAATAGCCGTTCGCAGGTTCTTAGAGCTTTTTGTTTCCAGAAACCTGATCTGATCTTTATAGAAAGTGCTCCTCTGTGCAGTCAGCCTGGGTCTCCCTCCTGTCCAGGCCGGCAGCACTGTCTGACTCAGCGAGGAGGGGCTGAAACTGGAGAGCCCCTGGGAAGGCTCTTGGGGGCCAGGTGGCAGCTGGGAGGGTGGCTCTGGTTCCCCGCCCTCATCCTAGCGTTTAGCAGACTGCCCCACACCACAGGTTTCCATTTTCACCCTTGGGTTAAGAGAAAAGCAGGAATAAAAAGTTTCTAATGTTGCTCGCGTAATTCAGCACTGGCCATCAAAGGCACCGGGGCTCCTGCGTCTCTCCTGCCCCTGTGGGGCTCCCGCGTCTCTCCTACCCCTATGGGGCTCTCGCGTCTCTCCTGCCCCTATGGGGCTCCTATGTCTCTCCTGCCCCCATGGGTCCGTTTCCTGCTGTTTGTTGCACCCGCCTGCATCGTTGGTGTGTGCGGCTGAACTCAACCTGTTTAGGAAGCCCACAGCAGGGCTCTGTGGGGCCCATTCCTGGTCCCACATCTCTGTCAAGGGCTCCCCTTGAGCTGAGGCTTCTGAGCTCCTCCAGGCGGGCATAGGGAGGCAGGTCCCACTGTCAGCCAAGCTGCAGGGTTTTTAAGGAGAAAGTGGGGGCTGTGCACCGTGGGCTCACACCTGTAATCCCAGCACTTTGGGAGACCGGCCGGAAGGATCACTGTAGACCAGGAGTTTGAGAGCAGCGTTGGTCCTATCTCTCTAAAAAATTTTAAAACTGGCCAGGCATGGTGGCACATGCCTAGAGTCCTGGCTACTTGGGAGGCTGAGGTGGGAGGATTGCTTGAGCCCAGGAGGTCGAGGGTGCAGTGAGCTGTGATGGTGCCGCTGCACTCCAGCCTGGGCCACAGAGCAAGACCATGTGTCAAAAAGAAAAAGCCTCTGTGGAAGGGCCTCCAGTCCCCTGGCTTGGGCTGCAGGGGCCGCTGCTCCAGCCCTGCCTTCTACATGTGCCAAGATGTGAGCAGTCACCCCTGGAGATCCTCACCCCTTCTCTATAGAACGAGGAGTCAGGCTGCCAGGGATTGGGGTCTGAGTACATTGCTATCTGTGTGTGTGTGTGTTTCTTAGGAAGAGGGCCCCACGGTCTTCGTCATGTTCTCCAGGGCCCAGTTGGAACCAGTTGGAATTTGGATGGGGAGAAATGTGGAGTAGGGCAGGAACCTCCTTCCTAGGAAGGAGCCTGCGGGGGACCCTGCATGGGGTCCCAGATTCCCAGGGGGCCTCAGGTGTGGTGTTAGAGGGGCGCTGGGGCTGGCAGTCTGTCCATGTCTTCAGCCTAGGTCTCGTGAGTTCAGGGAGTTTGAACCTGGGTGGAGAATGAACCCGTGTGTCTTCACTAACCTCCAGCTGACACGAGCTTCCGCCGACCCAGCAGTGGCGCGTGTGGGTGCTCCCCGTGCCATCTGTTGGGGACACCTCACGCGTCACTTGCGCTCGGCCCATGTTGCAGCTGCAGGAGCCACCAGACCCTATAAATACTCGGATGCCCACATCTGCTCGTATGTATCTCCCTGTACCTGTGCATCAGGCCTCATGCGTTTAAAACATCCCTCTGAGAAGGGGCCACAGGCAGGCGTCACCCATTGCCACGGCACTACGGCAGGAAGCATCCCGTGCTCCGCAGGGGCGGGGCGGCCGCTCTCCCTGTCCTCCAGGAGCTCACGTGTGCCTGCCTGTGAGCGCCTCGACGACAGAGCCGGCGCCCGCCCCAGTGTCTGCGCCGGGACCACAGAGTGGCCAGCTCACCGCGGAGACATCACACTTGGTAGCAGCCCCTGGACTTGCATGCACTTCTGATACAATGTGTTTTAATCAGTATCAACATGGAAGGGGGAGAGCGAGGGACATTCCGCTGGTGTTCTTGGGAGGAAGTAATGGGAGGGAGGACGGTTGGGGGGATTCACCTTTAAAGAATTTGAGAGCTTGTGTATTTTGTGGGATAACGGTAAATTAATCCCCTGTGTGTTTCTGATCATTAAGAAGACCCCATCGATGCTGTTGGTCGTGGGACTGTCATTTCACAGTGCGGATCCGAAGGTGGTCCTGGCTACTCTGCGAGGGTTGCCCTGGGAGGAGGTGGTGGAGGGCACGTGGGCATCCCGTGTTCCCTCATGACGGCTGTCGCCTGTAGTCGCCTCAAAAGGCTTAATTAAAAAAACTCTTGTTTCTCAGAAAAAGCAGTTTACTACTGTGAGTTAACGCTGTGGAATTCTAATAATTGGGATAATAAATCTGATTAAGGTTTTCTTTAAACTGGAACAGAATCCCTACAGGTGCTCCATGAGAGGGCTGTGGGACGTGGGACCGGGCTCCTGACCTTGGAACTCCTGGGTGGGGTCTGAGGCGATGCAGGAGACAGAGGAGCTCATGGTCCAGGAGGCGCTCGTGGATGGGGACAGGCCTCCCCGCAGACCTGCATCTGTCGTCGTGGGACGGGGGCAGGGTCGTGTGACACAGGCCCCATGTGCACGTGTCCAGGGTTCCCGTCCCCTCCTGAGCTGCGGTCTCCACCGTGGCTCACTGACAGTGCGGCGGGGCTCCTGGTGGACTTGAGAGTTGGTTGCCCTGTCCAGGCGGCCTCGAGTGCACCAGGACACGGCCTGTCCAGTGTGATCCAGGCACCACGCCTGTGGGCCGTTCACCGTCACCTGGGTGTGCTGAGGGACTTGTGCTTTCCTGGATCGAACCGCGTGACCCAGGCCAGGGGAGCTGCCCCAGGTGCCCCTCGGGCTCCTGCTCCCCAGGACTCACGTTTGCACCCCAAAACCCAGTCTCCCCCAGCAGAAGGGCATGCGGCTTGAGTCCAGGAATTTGCGCATGCAGTTTTGAGCCCTGGACGCTGGGCCCCAGAGCGCCTGGCCTTGTGTGCAGTTGGGGGCGGGGGCGGAGAAGCTCCGTACCTCGCCGTCTGCAGCTGCCCACGGCGGTCATTTCACATGTTGGGGCTCTACACGAGATCCCACCGGAGAAGTCTCCCCTCCTTGGGAAAGTTTGTAAGTATTGAGTCCGTGGCTTGTTTCCCGAGAAGGTGCAGGAGGGTGTGTAGCTGCCTTGCTGTCCTCCACCCCGCTGTGTGGAGCCCTCCCCACCTCCCCTGCGATCCAGGGATGCTCCCCAAGGGCCTGACGCAGCAACACTGGAGTCCTGGCCCCGTCACCCGGCTGGCGTTGTAGGACAGCAGCACCTGCCTCACTGACACAGTCCCCTGCACGTCTACTGGACGGGATCCAGGCCGGGTGACCCCTTCACCCGCACAGCAGGGCACGGCAGGCCGGGCTGGTGGCGTCCTTCCCTGCAGCTCCAATTCAAGCAGGGAGCTCTTTATCTTCCCTCTGAGAGACAATGGGTCCTTTCTCTGCTCATCTCTCCTCCGACAAGGCCACTGCTTCCCCAGGGAGCCTGAGCCTGGGGCCAGAGGCAGTGGCTCGACACCCACAGCTTGAGGTGGACTGGGCCTGCGTGACCCTCAGACCCGAGGCTTCTGAGTGGTCTGGGCTTTCCACAGACCCCACACCCTCAATGAAATGCGCAGAAGAAGACCAAGGTGCGTGGGTGGGTGCTGCTGTGTGCTGGCGTGTGCTGCTGTGTGCTGGCGTGCGCTGGTGCGTGCTGGCATGCGCTGGCGTGTGCTGCTGTGCACTGGTGTGTGCTAACGTGCGCTGGCGTGACACCAGAGGGGGAGCGTGTTTTGTCTGGGATCCTCATGTGACACCTCAGACGCTAGACAGTCCCGCCCAGACAGACGCCGGTCCAGGGTCATTGCGGGCCCTGGCCGGGAGTATCTCCATCTGGTCAGGTGACAGTCGCGTCACGTGGGCGTTGCTCGCAGAGGGGCCTCTGGAGGAAGGAGAGTGGCGGTCAGCACTCAGCCTTTGGCCTTGCTTCACTGTGGGTGAGGAGCTGCCCACCAAGGACACTCAGGCCAGGTGTCAGGACACACGCCTGCCTTGGTGCCCCCATGAGGGCCGGGCATTAGGGGCCACACAGGCTGCAGCTTCAGTCCCTGTAACCCTCTGGGTTAGTCCTGGGTCCTCCCTGCTCTCCTGGGTCAGCCCTTCGTCCCCTCCCTGCCTTCTGGTCAGCCCTGGGTCTCCCCACTCTGCCCTCCTTTCTTAGGTGAAGGCCCTGCTCCCTTAGACTTGAGGGGAAACGGGAAGGTCTGGCTGGAACAGAGGGCTTTCTCTAAACCCTGAATCCAGAGCAGCGTGGATGCCTGCGGGCACTGGCAGCTGACAGCTTGCATGAGCCCAGCCTCCGCAGGGTCTCCCTATGGCCCAAACCCTTCTCATGAGACAGGGACTTGCACGTTCCTCCCTCAGCCTCAGGTTGACAAAGACCTGAGGCCTCTTCCTGACCCCACCTCTCTTTCCTCACCCCCAGCTCCCCCACACACCTGCTCTCACACCCGGGGACAGGGAGCCCACACCTGCTGTCACACCCAGGGGGAGGGCAGGGAGCCCACGCCTCTGCTCTCACACCCGGGGGACAGGGAGCCCACACACCGGCTCTCATACCCAGGGGACAGGGAGCCCACGCCTCTTCCTGACCTCACCTCTCTTTCCTCACCCCCTGGCACACCCCTCCCCCACAATTTAGCAGGAACCCAGTAGCCACCAAGGCTACTTCCTGTCACACCTCCCTGGTGTGAGGCCGTGGCTAGGGAGGCTCATTCCCAGGCTGGAGAGACTGGGCAGGGGTCACTGTCCTTTGGGGTTGTTCTCAGAGCCCACAGCAGTCCTGTCAGGCCCTGCCCGGCAACGCGGCCCCCACACAGGACCTGCTGGACCAAGGCTGCCTGCTCCTCCCAGCCCCGGGGCTCTCACCGCACAGCCTGCACACCTGTGCTCAGTGCGCTGGGTCAGCACATCCCTGCAGGGCAGGGAGGGCCCGCAGCGAGGAAGGGGCTGTAGATGGAATCGGTGCAGGGATCTGAGATCCAGGCTCAGGCCGGGACAAGATGAGACCAACCTGAACGTTGCCATGGCCGGCGGCCGACATACCCTTCTTGGGGCTCGTTTCTGTGCATGTGATGTTCACGGTCGTCACTTAAGAAAATTCAGAACCTTGGAGATTGGTGTCCAGTGCAGGAACCTGGTGCCAGAGTCGTGCCAGGCCGGCTTTATGGAGCCCCGCGTGTTTCTCCCTCGTTTCCTGTTGGCTTAAATTCAGAAACCTGGGAAATGATGATGGTTTTATTTTTGCCGATTCTTTCAGTTGGGATGCAACTAGCACGTGTTACCCGCCTTGGACATCTCTAGGAAGAGCAGTGCGTTGTGGCGCCTCATGCTGGAGCACGGCTCACGACGGGCCCGTGTCACACAGATGGATGGGCGGGGTGGGCGGGAAGGAGCCTTTGGGGCTCTGCTGCCTCAGTCAAGTCTACAGGAACCTTTTCAAATCAAATGATTGTCATTTCTTCTCTGTGTCTCTTGTTAGGAGTTAGGCCGGGCGCAGTAACTCAAGCCTGTAATCCCAGCACTTTGGGAGGCCGAGACGGGCGGATCACGAGGTCAGGAGATCGAGACCATCCGGGCTAACACGGTGAAACCCCATCTCTACTAAAATACAAAAAACTAGCCGGGCGACGTGGCGGGCGCCTGTAGTCCCAGCTACTAGGGAGGCTGAGGCAGGAGAATGGCATGAACCCAGGAGGCGGAGCTTGCAATGAGCTGAGATCCGGCCACTGCACTCCAGCCTGGGCAGCAGAGCGAGACTCCGTCTCAAAAAAGAAAAAAAAGGAGTTATAGACGTAAAGGAAAAACATAGTTGTCATGCAGTTGTATTTTCTCAAACAGTGTCAGCTTCTCTGTAAGAATGTCAGGGCTCTCTCCTCTGGAAGCTGCCGTGGCCACTGATCCTCTTTGCTCCTCCCAGCCTGTAGGGTTTGGCTCTGGTTTGTTTTCAGTGTTTGCTGAGTCCAGGGAACATTGTCAATCCTGATGGTAAGGATTTCGTGTTTAACGGCGCATGTGCCACGTTGCTTGAGGTAGTCTGTGAAAGTGTTCACGTTGTAAAACACAGTGTAGGTGCAGTGACAGGCCGTGTCACCATCCCGGTCCTCGGGTTGCAGTTTGTCTGTGTGGGTCCGTGTCCTGTGTGAAGCTTTTCATGCACATTGAATTGTTCTATGCGTTTTCAAATGTAATCCTGAAGACATCTAACCGCAGGGGAGAGAATGTGTGGCTGGAATTTTTATTTTTCTATACTTCATTTGAGTGTCTGTATGTCGTCAAGTCTGAAATGCCGGAGACTGTCCTAGCATTGAGATAGGGTGACTGTACTTTTACATGGTTTTCTGCTTGCACTGGGATGGTCCAGAGATGCCGGCTTTAGACATCACACGTCTGTGACAGGCCAGTGCTTCCCTCCACAGGGCCCATCCCATCTGTGTCGGAAAGCCATCACGTTAGGAGAGAGACTCTTGCCCTGACAGTGTCGGCTCAAAGCCTCCCAGCACACCTCTCCCTGGAGAGTGGCCCCAGCCTGCAGGGTCTGTGGGGTGGACACTGGGCCTAGAGGGGCCCAACGGACCCGAGGTCTGCACCTTCCCAGAATCCTGGAGCCGGCAGGAGCCGGGAGTGAGCCCTGGCGGCCGCGCCAGGCTTTGCGTCCTAGGCCTGAAACTCAAGTCCGTGGAAGTGGCCCTCACAGGCTTTTTGACCGTTGGATTTTTTTTTTTTTTTTTTTTTTTTTTTTGAGACAGAGTCTCGCTCTGTCATCCAGGCTGGAGTGCAGTGGCGTGATCTTGGCTCACTGCAAGCTCCACCTCCCGGGTTCACACCATTCTCCTGCCTCAGCCTCCCGAGTAGCTGGGACTACAGGCGCCCACCACCGCGCCTGGCTATTTTTTTTTTTTTTTGTATTTTTGAGTAGAGATGGTGTTTCACTGTGTTAGCCAGGATGGTCTCGATCTCCTGACCTCGTGATCCGCCCGCCTCGGCCTCCCAAAGTGCTGGGATTATAGGCGTGAGCCACCGCGCCTGGCCGACACTTGGATTCTTTTACAAATTTTTTGGTGTGTACTTAGGTAATTTACAAGCCCTTGGGGCAACTTTGGGGGCTCTATGTGATGATAGTGGCAAGTTTGCTAAAAGTGTTTGCCAATGAAACCCACGTTCTTTGGAGGGTCGGCACGTGGGTGGCAGTTGGAGAAAGTTGTCTGCTGCTCATCCGTGGTGACGGTCGTCCTGCCTTGCTTCCCTGTGCTCTCCGGGCCAGAGACTGTGCCAGCCAAGCAGAGGAAGCAGCGGGTCCTGGCAGCCCCACCACCCTCCTGCACTGCCCCCACTCTCCCTGGCCCTGCCGCGGACTGTGCCCTCTAGCCTGCCCGAACCTGCTGCCCCCCGGCCCCCTCCAGCTGGCACCCTCCCAGGGCCCGCCTGTGTCGTCCCAAGATAGCTGGGGCCACTCACGTCATGGTCACAGCCTTGGGGAATCACCTGGTCCAGGACAGTGAGCATGAGCACGGGGTGGCCAACGGCATGGAGTAGAGGCGGGCACCCCAAGGCAGCAAGCGTCAGCACAGGGCGGCCGACGGCACGGAGTGGAGCCGGCCACCGCCGAGGCCCATGGCTGTCTGGGCGCGGCTCCCTCACTCCACCTGCCTCTGCGTCTTCTGTTGAGGCCCAGCACAGAAACAGGAGTTGGGGGTTTTTCAGCTGAAAATCATTTCTGGGGTTCATCGGTGACTTAGGAGAAGTTAAAGGTGCACTGGCCAGTGTCAGGTACAGCCCAGGGCAGTGAGTGGCGCTCCTGAGCTTCCCGCCTCATGGCCACAGTGGCTCCCGCGGGAGCACGGGACTTGGACTGTGACTCCCGTCAGCTCGGGAGTGCCGGTGACCAGAAGCAAGGGTGGGTGTGAAGGAAGCTGTTTCCACAGCGTCCAGGCTGGTGCCTGACACAAGAAACAGCCCCACGCAGGGCACTCGGGAAGCCTTTGAGAAACAGCGGGGCCTGCAGGTCCCTCGCTTGGCCCACGTATGAGACGGCCTAGGTCCCCCTCGCCATCCATCCCAGGCCAGCGCCTGCGTTGCTGTTGCCCACAGCCTTGGCCCTGTCCTCACCGCTCTGGCCACCAACCTGGGACCCTGCCACAGGGCCTGCCCACCTGCTCAGGGCCTGTCCAGGTGCCTCACACATGTGGGCTGACAGGCCCTTGGCCACTGCGGCGGCCCCTCTGCAGCCCTAACAGTGTCATGGACTTCGGCCTGTGTCATCAGCCGCGGCCTGCGTGGCCCACGGGGTGGGGCAGAGGCTGGGCCTGTGCCGGGAGGGGTTTTGCCTTTCAGGGCCAGGTGTTGTGCTGTGCTTGCCCGTTGGCAGCTGTGGGCCTAGGAGGTGGACGTGGAGCGGGTTGAAGCCGGTCAGTCACCAGGCTCCCCTGGGGGTGTCCACATCCCTACCATGAAAATGCTCCTCAGAGCCCTGCGGGCCTGGCCTGGTGGGTCTCGGAGCTTCCTACCTGTGTGTATGGGCGGCCCAGGCCCTCCCACCAGGACTCTTTGGCCTCTCTGTGCCGGGCACCTGCCAGGGTGGGTGCCCCTCGCCCCCCAGGCGTTGCCTCCTGCTATGGACCCCCAGCAGGCTCTAGGGGTGTGGCTGTGGGTGTGTCGGCGTGGGGGTGTGGGTGTGTGGGTGTGGGTGTGTTGGGTGGGTGTGTGGGTGTGTTTGGGTATCTGGGTGTTTGTGGGTGTCGGTGTGTGGGTATGGGTGTCTGTGGGTATCTGGGTGTGGGTGTTTGTGGGTGGGTGGGTGTGTAGGTTTCTGTGGGTGTTGGTGTGTGGGTGTGGGTGTGTTGGGTGTGTGGGTGTCTGGGTGAGTGGGTGTGGGTGTGTGGGTGGGTGTGGAGTCTGTGGGTGTGTGGGCGGATATGTAGGTGTGGGTGTCTGGGTGTCTGGGTGTGCGTGTTTGTGGGTATCTGGTGTGTGGGTGTCTGGGTGTGTTGGGTGTATGTGGGTGTGTTTGGGTATCTGAGTGTGGGTGTCTGCGGGTGTTTGGGTGTCTGTGGGTGTCTGGTTGTGTGTGGATTTGTTGGGTATGTGGGTGGGTCTGTGCGTGGGTGTCTGTGGGTGTGTGTGGGTGTCGTGTATGGGTGTTTGGGTGTGGATTTGTTGGGTGTGTGGGTGGGTGTGTGCATAGCTGTCTGGGTGTCGGTGTGTGTGGGTGTATGTGGGTGTGTAGGTGTGAGTGGGTGTGGGGGTGTGGGGGAGTGTCTGGGTGTGTGTGGGTGTCGGTGTCTGGGTGTGTTGGGTGTGGGTGGGTGTGGGTATGTCTAGGTGTGTTTGGGTGTATGGGTGTGTGTGGTGTGTGTGCGTGGGTGTCTGGGTGTGGGAGTCTGAGTGGGTGTCTATGGGTGTGTTGGGTGTGGGTCGGTTTGGGCGTGTGGGTATCTAGGTGTGTGTGGGTGTATCTGGGTGTATGTGAGTGTGGGTGTGTGCGTGGTGTCTGGGTGTGGGTATGGTTGTGGGTGTGTGGGTGTGGTGTGTGGGTGGGTGGGTGTGGGTGTCAGCTGTGGGTGGGTATATGTCGGTGTGGGTGTATGTGTTTGTGGGTGTGTGTGAGTCCGTGTGGTAACATGGGTGAGGGATGGGGGCTGTGTTTGGCTGTGGGGGTGAGTCTGTGAATGTGTGTCTGTGTTGGGGGTGGGTTGCATATATATCTGTCGGGAGGGTCCCTTGCCTCACTTTACTTTGCTCTCCCTGGGGTGGGATGCGCAGGTGTGGGCTGTGCGTGCCCGGCCTCCCTTCTTGGAAGCCCTGGCTCCCAGTGGGTGGTATCTGGTTCTGATTCCCACGCCCCGAACCATTTCCCTGGGCTCCTGGCCTTGCCCAGAGTCTACACTGATGTTCTGATTTTTTCCAGGAAAGATGAAGTGTGTGGACAGCGGCTGGGGTCACCTCATGGTCACCCTGTGGCCCAGCTGCCCCGGCTCTGACGCTTTGCGCCATCCACTTCTTTTGTTAATTAGGGGAAGGTGGGCAAGACGGAGGGCCTGTGCTTTCCTGGCAAGATATGGCTGGAGACACATTGTCACAGCAGGCCCTCTCTCTCCCTCTGGGGTCCTGGTCGCCCTTCCTGTCCCCAGCCTGCAGCCCAGGCAGAGCAAGGTGGCCAGTGACCTCCCAAAAGCAGCAGGCCCCAAGCACCGACCTCGGGATTTGGGTCATGTCCTGGGCCAGCACCTGGCTTGTGTGATAACAGGCATAGGCATGCCTTCACCCCTCCCTGGGGACCGGCCCAGATATTCCCACGCCCTGCGGGGTAGGGCAGGGCCTCACAGAGCCTCTGGAGGCAAGAGTCTGTGGTAGGTGGATGGGGGTGGAGAAGGGGCTTCTGGGCAGCTAGCCCTGGCACCTGGCGTGTGCCCAAGGGACTGGCCATCCTCACGTGACCCGTCTGTCTCTTTGTTGTAGCACAGGCTCAACAGGATGGTGTCAGCCTGGGCTGGGCCCGGTGCTTGGGGACAGAGCTTTTGGCCACTACCAAGGCAAGGGTGGGCTCAGGAAGCCCCAGGCAGCGCACCTGTCTGGATACCCTCCATCTCCAAAGCCTGATGTGTTCCTTGACTTTCAGGGAGGAGCTGTGCTCAGGCCTGTGCCGGATGCAGAGCTGGAGCTGTCCCCAGAAGAGCAGAGGGTCCTGGAAAGGAAGCTGAAAAAGGAACGGAAGAAAGAGGAGAGGCAACGTCTGCGGGAGGCAGGCCTTGCAGCCCAGCACCCTCTGGCCAGGCGCTCAGGAGCCGAGCTGGCCCTGGACTACCTCTGCGCGTAAGCGGCCCTGCCCCACGTAGTTCTGTCCCAGGCATGCGTCTCCACCCTTGCCTGAGGGGTTTGCAGCCTTCACCCGCACATACTGTGTGGAAGGTTCTAGAGTAGTGGGGTATTAGCATTCATGCCAGACCTGTGCTGCTGCCACTGACCTTTCTGTCTGAATGGCTCAGAGCCTTCAGGAACTTCCAGGGGCGGCAGCAGAGCTGCCACCTGTGCAGGGGTTGCCTGGAACTGTGCTCTTAGAAATGGGTCCGACGGTGAACCTCATCCCAGCCATGCTCACCGCAGGAAGAATCCACGGGCCTGGGTGCTCCTTGGACGTGGGGGTGAGAAGGAGGGAACTCGAGTTGGCCTTCAGCCCTCACTCACAGTGACGGGAGGCGCCATTGCCACCCTAGAGCGGGGAGACGGGGATCGTGAGGTGCCAGGCGCAGGGCGCCATCTCCCTGGCTGCCTGCAGCATTGCTGGGTGGATGAGCAGAGATTGCAGGGGTCGAGGCCCTTCGGGCGTGGGCCTCCACGCCTTGCGCGGCCATGGCCACCTCCCCGGTGCTCACGGGGAGCACAGACTGGCTGCCCATTTCTGGTCCGCTCCGTCGGGTCTCCCTGAGTTGCCTAACTGCGCCTGAGTAAGGGGTGTCACGAGGCCGTCTGTGTGGCTTGCGCTTCCTCGGAGACAAGAACTGTAAATTGCGGTCCGGTCCCTGTGATGGGATCACTCTGGAGGGGCAGGGGGTCTGTGGGTGGTTGTCTGGCTCTGCCCAGCGAGGACAGACTCCAGCTGCATCTGTGTGGGAAGGCCCTCAGAGAGCCAACACCCGCGTGTGGCTGTGCAGCCGCCCAGAAATGAACAGCGGGGCTTGCATGATGGCACACTGCATGCACACACGCGTCGTCTGTTGTTATATACGTGGTGCCACGTGTGTACGTGTGTGCTGCAGTGGCTAATACGGTAGTTTTGATATACGTGGTATGTGTGCGCGATGTGTATCACATGATGCGCACATGTTACGTATTGTGAATGCCGTGTGGTGTGCATGTGTACGCTGTGTGCCTTCGTCTGCTGTCAGCACGATACTTATTGGTATACGTGTGTGCCCTGCCTTGTTTCCTTCTCGTACATGTGCTTGTACGTTGTTAGTGCTACTTCCTATGCAACCCTCTCCTTTCTTATGCTATGCTGGCATGTGGTGTAGATGCTATGATGCTCCATCCATGTTGCATCCGTGTTACATGTGTGTATGTGTGGCCGCATGCTGCTAATTGTATGTGCCGTGCCAGCACACCAGCACATTTGTCGTGTCCTGTGCAAATAGGTCAGACTGAGTGAACACATCTTGTGTAGTAGCGTGGATGTATCATGTTTAGTATACGTGTGTGCGTGTGCTACATGCTGTGGTACATGTGTGTATGCGTGTGCTGCGCATGTGGATGATAGCGGTGTATGTTATAAACCTACTGTGTGTTTGATGTGGTGGACGTGTGTGTTGCTGTGTGCATCCCCAGCCCGTTGTGTGCGCGTGACGGCGCCGCGAGGGCCTTCCACTTCGCAGGGAAGAGGGTCTCTTGGGCCACCCTGCATCAGGCTCAGCGCTGGGCTCAGGAAGTGGGGCAAGCCTCCTGCTTCTCAGAGCTTAGGCTGCCTTGGGGAGTTGCAGAAGGAGCTCAGGCATAGCATTGGTTGGATCCGGCTGGAACCAGTTGAGTCATCGTGGGTCTCTGCACCAGTCAGTTCTCTGGAGCCTTAGCTTCCCCCTCCCTGGGGAACGTGGCGCTGAGGCCAGGTCCCTAGGGCTACCCCAAGAGCTCTTTCCTGCTCCGAGAATCCGAGAACCTGCCTGGCCCAGGGGACGGTGCTGGCTGTGGTGTGAGGCCGCTGCCTCCTGCACCCACTCCTGCTTCTTGGCAGGCAGGGCCACAGGCCACCTCAGGGTCTGTTGCTGTAGACAGAGGGGGCTTTGGAGGCCGTTGGTGCAGCGCCTTGAGCCCGGGCGTGGGCAGGGTGTGGGCTGTACAGAGGAGTGGCTGGACACAGGCCTAGAAGGCGCCAGCCGCAGGAATGGACTGTGGGCTCCCTGTGGGAGGCAGAGGGCGACTGGGGCCTGCAGCTGTGCCGCCTGCACCCTTCCTGTCTTCACCAGCAGGTGTCTCTGGGCGTGGGTGTTCTGGACCTGCCCTGATGCCTGGGGCGAGTGGGGAGCAGACATGGGTGGGGTTTATCCTCCTTCCTCCCCACGTCTGCTGGCGCCTTCGGCTGCTCTCAGTGTGGACTCTGTTAGCACGAGGGGGACGTTGGGAACGTGGGCAGGAGGGGGGACCAGTCACTCCATGGCGTGACTGCCACTCCCTGGTCTTCACCCTGGAGGTGCCCTGGCTCCCATTCCATGATCGCACACCCTCTGAGCTCCCCACAGGAACGTCCTCGGTGCCTGGGAGCCCGCCCTGCTCCCATCCTCGGCCTCACACCCTCTGGGACCTTCCCGTGGCCCCCTCGTGCTACTCGCAACCCCGAAGCAGCAAGTCCTGTGCGGAGGCGCTGTGTCCTGGATGTGGGAGGAGGGGGGACCCTTACTCCTGAGAAACAAAGCAGCCCCTTCCCACGTGCACTTCCTCCAGGGCCTGGGATCCACACACCAGAGGGCCAGCCACAGACACGGGCACCCGGGCAGGAGCTTGTCCTCTTTCCTGGGGGTCTCCAAGGGCGCCCGCAAGCCCAGCCACATCTGCTGCCAGATCAGAGCCCACATGGATGTGTGGGGCCCACGGTATCCCTGGCAACTCAGGGTTTTCTAAAGAGAGGAAGCCAAGATTCCCACAGGGGAATGCCCTTAGCCTGGGGGCTGCTGGGGACCATCGGCCGCGCCACGGCTGGCCCACCACAGAGCCCGCAGCACAGGGGCAGAGGTGAAGGTCGGTACCCCTGAGTTGTCCTTCCCCTGGAGAGGCCCTGGGCTGGGACTCAGGAAGGGCGTGCTGGCCGCCGTGGCCCATGGCCGTGTTATGGGCTTTCCACGAGGGGTTCCTCCTGGAGGCAAAGCCATCTGCGGCCAGGTGGGCTCTGTGTGGAGGAGACCCCAAATGGTTCTGGTGAGCCCTCGTGGTGGAGAGTCTCCTCTCATCTCTCCGGGGGCGCCCCACCCATTCCAGGATGCCCTGGGGGTCTCCCCTCCAGATCCCCCGAAGGCTCTGTCCCCCCAGACACGTGGACCCAGCGCCCGTGGGGTCTTCATGTCCTGTCCCTAGAACCCAGGTCGCAGGCTAGGCAGCGTCCGCACACGGTGACCTTGGTCTGTGACTGGTGACCGCGCCCTGGGCTGTTCTTGGCATCTCAAGGGTTCAGCTCCTCTGCAGCCTTCCTGGGGTACTACTGGCTTTGTGTGGAGCTGGGACTGGTGGGAGCTACGCAGCAGGGCTGGGGTGGGGGATTGTGGCCGTTGTGTGCTATTTCCCTGGGCTGTGACTGTCCCCTCATTTCCCCAGCAGGAGCCCCAGGCTTGGTCGCCTAGCTCTATTTTCCAGCTCGGAGCCATGTTGCTCTGGCCTTGCGTGGGCGGAAGCTGGGGAGTGTGGGGGCAGTCCCTCTGCTTTCCGTGGGCCTCTGGGCTGCCGGATCCACTGTGGTAGTTACACGGCTGTCAGCGGGAAGCCTGCTCCTCCTTAAAGAGAAAGAAGAGTTTATACGTTTAACACGGAAAGCTGAAGGTTTACTTTCCATATGACTGAAAGAAAAAAACCAGCATCCCTCAGGGCCTCCGCCACGACTGCTGGGTGTTCACACTGAGGGCGGGTGGCGAGGTGACCACTGCCTCCCTGGTCCCTGCAGGCTTGAGCTCGCTGTTCTCAGGGGCCGACCCCCTGCCTGGGTCTGCTTGAGGCAGGAAGTGGTGCCCCCACAGGAGAGAGAGGAGCTGGGACCCAGGCTGCACGGATCCGGCCGGAACGGGGTCCCCCACTCATCTGCGGAGAGACGAGAGCAAGTCACTCCGGCCGTGGGGCAGCCCAAGCCCACCTTCCTCAGGGCCCGCGTGGAGCCCGCATAGCATGGCGTTTTAGCCTCCCTGCAGCCTGTGGCCTCTGGGCCTGGAACCCTGGAATGAAAGGCCAGAGCAGAGGCCAAACGATCCCATCAGTGGGGCTTAGGAGACACTTCTTGGGGTCCTTCCCTACCCAGGCCCGCTGTCCTGCTGCTGAGGGACAGCCCAGCTCCAGTATCGGAGGAGCGGCCAACCCATGAGACCCGGCCCCTGCCTGCGCCAGCCCCGCTCGGGCCTTTGTGGGGTTTGGGTCGTCAACTCACCCGGGTCGGCAGTTCCTGCTGCCCTTACAAGCACGTGGACGCTGTGGCTGTGGGCCGGCTTCAAATGCTGTCTCAGCAGAGAACCTCTCTGTTTTCTTTTGGAAGGGGGTTCAGCAAGAAGCCCCCACTTTTTGTGGGGTTTTTTTGTTTGTTTTGAGACGGAGTCTCGCTCTGTCACCAGGCTGGAGTGCAATGGTGCGATCTCAGCTCACTGCACCCTCCGCCTCCCAGGTTCAAGCGATTCTCCTGCCTCAGCCTCCCGAGTAGCTGGGATTACAGGCATGTGCCACCCACACGCGGCTAATTTTTTGTATTTTTAGTAGGGACAGGGTTTCACCATATCAACCAAGATGGTCTCAGTCTCCTGACCTCATGATCCGCCCGCCTCAGCCTCCCAAAGTGCTCAGCTTACAGGCGTGAGCCACTGCTCCTGGCTGCCCCCGCTTTTTGTTTTTTAAGCCCAGTGGGCTAGCAGGGACTCTGGTTCTCCACCCAGCTGGTGAGTACCACAGGGGAGGAGGCCCTTTTCTCTGGGCTGCTGTAGACAGATGACCCTGCAGTGGCCGGGGCCCCTGCTGTGCCAGGGACAAGGGACTTTTCTCTGGCTGTTCTCTTTCCTTTTCCAAGATGGGGCCTCCTGTCTCCTGCCCCACCTAGGCAGAGAGAAAGAGGATTGTGTCCTGTGAACTGTGCAGCTGCACAGGGACCGGTCCCCAGGGTGAGTGGCAGAGGCAGCCATCACTCAGGAGGCCTCGCCCAGCATTGTGGGACCCACAGGCGACACTGAGCCCGTCTCCTGTCCCTCGCTGTGTCTGCTCCCCCAGTGATGAGGCCAAGAGCGGGACAGCTTATCTTCAGTGACGAGGGAGACGGGCTCCGCTTAAAGCCTGCCTGGGCTCAGTGACAGAGAGGCGCCCTTGGTTCAGGGCCATGGGCAGCAGTGCTGTGGCCTCGGGCCCCATGGGAGGGCAGTGTGCAGGGTAGCTGTGATTGACTCGCCGTGCATGGGCTCTGGTAACACCCGTGAAGTGGGGTCACCACTCCAGGTTCCCAAGGAGGAAACAGGCTGGTGGAAGCAGCAGCTCAAGGTGGGGGAGTTAGAAGGTGGCAGAGCTGAGACGCCAACTCCTTCCCTGCAGCGGGGAAGCAGCCCCCAGCAGGCAGATGCCATGGCCTGGCTGGCCCGGGTGCACCTCACAGGGGCCAGTGCTGGCCGGATCAGACATCCAGGGAGCAGACCACATGGGGCTGTCTAAAAGGAAAGGAACTAAAATTAAACCTCCCTGGAGGCTCCTCTCATCACTCAGGAACCCTGCATCAGTGCACATGGTGCTGATGTGTCACCTAGCAGGTACACAGCTGGTTCTTCACCCACAGGAATCCCCACCCACAGGACTCCCCACCACAGGACTCCCCTCCCATAGGACTCCACCCACCCACAGGACTCCCCACCCACAGGACTGC
This sequence comes from Rhinopithecus bieti, assembly GCF_001698545.2. Taxonomy (NCBI): domain Eukaryota; kingdom Metazoa; phylum Chordata; class Mammalia; order Primates; family Cercopithecidae; genus Rhinopithecus; species Rhinopithecus bieti. The sequence continues at coordinate 2,664,643 of NW_016803657.1, read as the reverse complement.
ATTCCCGTGGGACTCCCCACCTGCAGGACTCCCCACCCACAGGACTCCACCCACCCACAGGACTCCCCACTCACCGGACTCCACCCACCCACAGGACTCCCCACCCACAGGACTCCCCACCCACAGGACTCCCCACTCCCAGGATTCCACCCACAGGACTCCCCACTCCCAGGACTCCACCCACCCACAGAACTCCTCTCACCCACAGGACTCCCCACCCACAGGGTTCCCCTCACCCACAGGATGCCCCACCCACAGGACTCCACCTACCCACAGGACTCCACCCACCCACAGGACTCCCCACCCACAGAACCCCACTCACCCACATGGCAGTGAGGACAGGCGGGCTGGGCAGTGCTCACAACAGGCTCAGGGCCCTCGTCTGTGCTGAGCCTGCAGTCTTCAGACCTGGGCCTGCACATTGATGGAGGCATCTGGGCTCGGCTGCCCTGCCTGACCCTGGAAATACGTGTCTGGGAGGAGGTCTCTGGAGTAAATGCTGCCTTTCCCTGCCCTAGCCATAGCGCCGGCTTCGCTCCATCGGGCAGCTGCCTGATGTCCACAGGCCCCAGTGCAGGAGCAAGGTGGGGGCGGGGCAGTTGTGGCCCCAGGGAGCCGCCCCTCTGGCAGCCGGGAGCTGCTCGTCCCCAGGCCCACTGCCCCCTTGTGAGGGCCTGGACTCAGGTGTGTTCCTCACTATCTTCCCATTTTCATACAGAAAGTACATCGTCAATTAAGTTGGTCCCTTTTCTCCCAGAGAAACTCGTTTCATCCTCCCTCCCCTGTAAAATCCGTGTGACCCATGGGGCGGGGGAGCCCATGGGGACTTGAGGGCAGTCGTGAGCCTTGGGGTGGCCACGGTAAGAGTGGCGTCCACGAGCTTCCTGGGCAGGCGGCAGCAGGGCCTGGAGTTGTGGCTCCTCTCCTCGGGCAGGGGAGGGGCTCCAAAAACCCCCTTCACCCGAGGCCTTGGTGTTTAGCGCCTGGTGGGGCTCCGTCTCCTAAGATGAGGCGTCCCAGATCTGTCAGGGCAGACAGGCGCCCGGGAGTCTTCTGCCCAGCACCCTGAGGTGTTTGTCTTCCTTTCCCTAGATGGGCCAAAAAGCACGAGAACTGGAGGTTTCAGAAGACAAGGCAGACGTGGCTCCTGCTCCACATGTATGACAGAGACAAGGTGTGTGTGCACGGTGGGGCGGGCGCATCTCCCAGGGGCTGAGGTCCGTGCACAGCGGGGCGGGCGCATCTCCTGGGGGCTGAGGTCCGTGCACAGCGGGATGGGCGCATCTCCCGGGAGCTGAGGTCCGTGCACGGCAGGGCGGGCCTGTCTCCCGGGGGCTGAGGTCCGTGCACACTGGGGCCCTGACAGTGGAAGCGACAGTCTGAAAGGGCCGCCCTCAGGGCCCGCTGCAAGGAAGGTCTCCTGGTGCCCTTGTTCTAAGAGATGAGCTGCGTTGCCTCCTCCAGGAGCCCCACTGCCGGCCTTCAGGGCAGAAACCAACACAAGACGACCTTAGGGAGGCCACCTGCCCTTGTGCACGTGTGCGTGTGACGTGTCTACACGAGTGTGTACGTGTGACGTGTCTATATGTGTGTGACGTGCGTCTACACGTGTGTGTATGCATGACGTGAGTCTGCACATGTGTGTTTGCACATGTGTATGTGTGACATGTCTGCACGTGTGTATGACGCGTGTCTGCACATGTGCATGACACATGTCTGCACGTGTGTCCGTGACGTGAGTCTACATGTGTATACGTGTGACGTGTGTCTGCATGTGTGTGCATGCGTGTGACACGTGTCTGCACATGCAAGTGTGGGCAGCTGTCCTTTTCAGGGGCAGGATGTGAGATGGGGTTTCACAGAATGAAACGAGACAGAATTCTGAACTAAACCCAGCCGCTGGGAGGTGGGCTGGAGCTGCCTGTGTCCTTTGAGGCTGGCGGAGCCCACGGTTCTGCCTTGCCAGCTCTCCTGCGCCCATGTTACTAGAGACCAGGCTTTGCGTGCTCTGTGCATGTGCGCTGAGGGCAGGGCGCGGTTTTCTCTTGCCGTGCCTGTGTTTGCAGATTCTCAGAGCGGGGCAGGCCCACTGGCCCCACTCACAGCCCTGGGACATTCCAGGCATAGCCTGCGGCCGCTTTCATTATTTTGTTGATGTTGGTTTTTTGTGGGCAGTTTTGAGACAGGGTCCCGCCCAGGCTGGAGTGCAGTGACATGATCACAGTTCACTGCAGCCTCAACCTCTTGGGCTTAAGCCATTCTCTCTCCTCAAAGTCAGAGGACATGTGCATCCCGATTGTAAGCCCTACTGCATGCTTCTCTCATCGTGACACTGGGGTGGGCACAAAGCTGGAAGCAGAAGTGACTGGAACAGCTGGGGGAACCTGGAAACCCTCACGCCCGGGGCAGCTGGTTCCAGCACGCGGGCCAAGCCCTTTCCAAGTGGAGGAAACTTCTCCACAGAGCCCGGGACAACTGGGTGTCCACGTTTGGCTTTGTTTTTTTTAACTGAAGTTTACATGGTTTTATTTATATGTTACTATTACCAAAAGTAAACTTTATACAAAAATTTTTATACAGAAAAATAATCCTTGGTTAGGCAAAGCCATTTATATGTGTGTATACACACACACACACACACACACACACAAACATCTTATACTGTCATAGTTAAACATATTTACAAACACACAAATGTGCATTTATACATGTTTATTCCACATGTATTGTAGCCGTACATATTTACAAATACGCTAATACTTAATGCGGCCCCCAGCTTCACACCATATGCAAAAATTAACTCAAAATGGATCAAAGACTTAAATTTAAGAACTAAAACCAAAACTTTTACATGAAAACCTGAGTCCATTTCATGACCTTGGATGAGGCAGCGGTTTCTTAAATGTGACTCTAGAAGCACAAGTGACAAAGGAAAAGTCAAGAAAGCATCCTCATCAGGATTTAAGACTGTGTAGCGGGGCACGGTGGCTCACGCCTGTAATGCCAGCACTTTGGGAGTCTGAGATGGGCAGATCACTTGAGGTCAATAGTTCGAGACCAGCCTGGCCAACGTGGCAAAACCCCGTCTCTACTAAAAATACAAAAATTATCTGGGTGTGGTAATGCTTGCGTGTAATCCCAGCTACTTGGGGGGCTGAGGCAGGAGAATCGCTTGAACCTGGGAGGTGGAGATCGCGCCACTGCACTCCAGCCTGGGCAACAGAGCAAGACCAGCTCAAAAAAAGAAAGAAAGAAAGAAATACATCTAAGACTTTGCACTGCATACAGAACTAGCGAGAAAGTGAAATGGTTGCTCCAGAATGGGAGACGTTTATAAGTCCCACATGAATGAGAACTCTGCTAACTCAATAATGAAAAGAGCCCGGTTTTGTGAGCTGCTGCCACAGGGACCTGAGGAAACCCGTCTGCAGAGCAGATTTGCAGGTGGCCGGCGAGCCTGCGCAGAGGTGCCCCCACCACCAGCAGACAAGGGTCAGGCCACCATGAGATGCCGCCTGGCCACTGCCACCTTGAGCGGAAAGAAAAGCACCCCAAATGCCGGAGCGTACACGGCACTTTTATCACGGCCTACCCCTGTTTTATTTGTGTCATGTTTTCTCATTTTTCTGAGGATTTTTACAATGTTTTTGAAATGTCCTTCTCCCCGTGCAGCTTCTGTTTTAGCCACAGATTGATTCAGTGTTTTGTCTGCCTCTAACAGGCGTTTCTTCTTGCAGCGTCTGGGGCAGGGTCTGTGGCCAGGCCGCGTGCACCCTTGGGCTGCGGTGGGAGGATGAAGCCTGAGGCCAGGGTGTCCTTGGCTGCACCATCTCGTCTCCTGCTGCTCAGTGGCCCCGCCCTGCCCCGCCCCTGACCGACTCCGTCTTCCCTGTCAGGTTCCCGATGAGCACTTCTCCACCATGCTGGCCTACCTGGAGGGGCTGCAGGGCCGGGCCCGCGAGCTGACGGTGCAGAAGGCAGAAGCTCTGATGCGGGAGCTGGAAGAGGAGGACCCTGACCCCCTCCTGCCGGGGAGGGTCCAGCGCATCCGGCAGGTGCTGCAGCTGCTCTCCTAGCAGGTTCAGCGCGGGACGGGGCCACTGCCCAGCGCAGGGTGGCCTCGGACCACACAGGGTGCAGCTCCTCCAGCGGTGGGGGCCGGGATCACCAGCACCAGAGCCTCGCAAGGGCCCCTTCTCTCCTCCAGACCCTCCTCGGCCGGAGACAGTTGTGACAGTGACGACAGGTTCAGTGCCTTCAGTGCAGAGCGTGGACACTCTGGAATCACCCAGACACCTGGGCTTGGAGGGGCCCTGGAGCCCTGGGAATCTGCTTGGGAGGGAAATGTCTATTTTTCTACCGGGAATATTTTAGAGATTGGGCCATGCTGGCTCCTCCTGCCAGCTGCAAACCTGCACCTTCCGCCTGATTCCCCATCCCCATCCCCCTGCGTGGGCCGCGTTCCTGGTGCCCTGCCTGCGTCCATCCAGGGGCCTGGCTGTTGCCTGTTTTCCTTTGACCCCACACAGCCTCACGGCTGGTCATGGGGAGCCCCTGCTGGGGACTTGTGGAGTCAGATCACGTACCTGTGCAGAAACCGTCTCTGTGGCTGCATTTGAAATAAAACTCGACCCACCAGGGACCGTGGGTCCTGCTCTGCACGGTGCGCCCCCTGCCTGTGGACTGCAGAACGCGCGTCCCCCATGCCAGCGCGTCCCCCATGCCAGCGCGCCCCGGGCTGAGACCCCGTCTTTAGTGGTGGCCATCCCAGGATGCCATTCGGGGCTCTGTGTGTGGCGTTCCTGGCAGTGGGTGCTGGCTGACCACTTGCGTTCGGGTCGGCTGTTTCCCAGCGCTGGCAGTGACTGACTGTGCCAGGAAACACACTTAGGCCACACACAATCGAGCCACACACTTCCTGTTCCCAGCAGCCTGTGGTCCCCACCCCCAAGTGATGTGAGGTGCAGCGGGGCATCGAGAGGGCCACGGTGACCACAGGACTCCGTGCTGTGGCCGTGGAGGGGCCGGGTGGGCATGGCGAGGAGGTCCGTGCACCCCTGCGAGGCCAAGTCTGTTCCAGGATGGGCCCCGGGGGGTGCTGAGTCCAGCGGCTCTGGCCTGGGTGTCCACAGAGCAGACGCCCCGGGTGCTGCTGCCCCAGAGCTCCCTGCTGCCTGACTCAGGTTTGGGGTTTGTGCTGCCGTCTCAGTGCTCCCCCAACTGACGGTGGAGCAGAAAAGTAGCTGCAGCCGCCACCTGGCAGCCTTGGGACGCTGGCTCAGGCCCTGAGTGCCCCCTTGGGTGCCCCGCTTCCCAGTAGACCTGCTGAGGCTGAGGTCAGGCTGCCTGCCTTGGTTGCCCCTGACCCACCGAGCTGCACGCAAGCCGGGAGGTGGGAGCACGGCCTCACCCCCGTGAGAGCAGTGAGGCTCAGGCCCCAGGCTGTCATCCTGGGGAGGGCTTTGGGCTTCTCGGGGCCTGTACCTCAGAGCGGTGACTGACCTCACTGTGACCCACAGACGTCTACTGTGACTTCCATCTTAGCTCCCTTAAGACACCGACTGGGGAGTGCTGTCTTGTCAAGGGTTCCCACCTCTGGGGGTCGTCAGGTGCCAAGCTCCTCAGGGCTCCCTGGCGAAAGGTGCCAAAGGGTGATGCGGAGGTGTCACCTGGGACGCAGCTCAGAGAACCACGCAATGCCCTGGGGTCTCCCTACCCCCGTGCAGGTCAGTGAGGGCACCCACCCATGCAACCCCAAGGGCCAACCACATGGGGCCACCTGTGCTGGGGCTGTGTGTGCCGGAGAACGGGCTGTGAGTCCCTGTCTCAGCTGGCGCTTGTGCGGGACTCCTGAACGAGGAAGCCTCCAGCTAAGGAAGCCCCCCACCTTAGCCTGGAGACGACCCTCACATCCGTCCCTCACGTCTGTCCCTGGGTAAGCGCTCCTCACGGTGGAGAGGGCAGCTGCTGACCCGCAGCAAGCCAGGCAGCGGATTGAGATTTATGCCAAGTGAGAAGCCAGACTTCAGTGCGGGTATGCGTGCTGTTCCCTTCGTATATGTCCAAGGCCATAAGTGATGGGCTGTGACAAAGCATCCGGGCGGAGCTCAAGGAGAAATGCCCCTGCAGTGAGTACGCAGGTCCAGGCGGAACTCAGGGAGAAATGTCCCCTGCAGTTAAGTACGCAGGCGTGTGCAGGTGTCAGAACCACCAAACCACACACTGATAACTCATGCTGGGTGCGGCGGCTCACGCCTGTCATCTCAGCACTTTGGGAGGTGGAGGCGGGAGGATGGCTTGAGCTCAGGAGTTTGAGACCAGCCTGGGCAACATGGCTAAACTGCCCTCCTACAAAAAACTAAAAATCTGGGGATGGTGGCATGTGTCTGTAGTCACAGCTACTAGGGAGGCTGAGGTGGGAGGATGGCTTGAGCCCAGGAGGTTGAGGCTGCAGTGAGCATTGATTACACCACAGAGCAAGACCCGACATCTAAAATAAATTTTTTTTTTAGGGCTGGGTGCGGTGGCTCACGCCTGTAATCCCAACACTTTGGGAGGCCACGGTGGGCAGATCACGAGGTCAGGAGTTCGAGACCAGCCTGGCCAACATGGTGAAACCCCATCCCTACTAAAAATACAAAAATTAGCCGGGCATGGTGGTGGGCACCTGTAATCCCAGCTACTCGGGAGGCTGAGGCAGGAGAATCGCTTGAACCCGGGAGGCAGAGCTTGCAGCGAGCAGAGATTGCACCACTGCACTCCAGCCTGGGCAACGGAGTGAGGCTCTGTCTCAAAAACAAAAATAAAAAATTTTTTTTAAATAAAAGGAACACTGGAAGTCAGAATCATTTCCCGGGGGGTGAGTAGATGTATGTGGACAGGCTTTCTGGGGCAAAGGGGCCTCCCTGACATTGGGGGTGTGAACACTTGTCAGAGCAAGTTGGAGACGCCTCACAGCACTGTGAGACCTGAGGAAACCGTCCCCTGCCGCAGCCCACCCAGCCTCTGAGGAAGTGGCCTCTGAGCAGTTTGTTGCTGGATTGATGTCTGACAAACAGCTCACACCGAGTGCTGCCTGCTCACCTCCACCAAGAATGACAGGTTCGGCCGCTGAATCACCCTCAGAGCACTTTCCTCCCTCCAATCCCCCAAGACCGTGGCATCGTTTTAGAGACAGGGTCCCACTCTGTCGTACAGACTGGAATGCAGTGGCATGAGCTCTGCTCGCTGCCACCTCCACCTCCCAGGCTCAAGCAATTCTCCCTCAGCCTCCCGAATAGCTGGGACCACAGCTGCTACCACTACACCCGGCTACTTTCTGTATTTCTTGTAGAAGTGGGGGCTCACTATGTTTCCCGGGCTGGTCTCAAACTCTCGGGCTCAAGCGATCCTCCCACCCCGGCCTCCCACCACGCTGGGATTCCTTCCAGCGTGAGCCACCATGCCTGGCATTTATTTCTGGATGACTCGGTGCCCAGTGTTCACATCCCAGAGCCTCAAGCTGACCTTCCAGTCCGGGCCGGCGCTGTCCGCTCCCCACTCCTCTCCCTGGAGCGCTGGCCGCCTCCAGCTGGGCTCTTTCCCTCCCTGCCTGTCCTTGCACAGATCAGGTGGCGCCACCTGCTGTCTGTCCAGCTCCTCCGCTCCTGCTCCGATCACAGTCACACGCTGGCTGGGGTGCCGTGCGCCACGCGCCCTCCAGTGGCTCCCAGGGAACAGGCTCCACCGCGCGCTCCAGCTGCCATCCCGCTGCCCTGCCTGGGTCAGGCCACCCGGTCTGCCCACCGGGACCTCAGAACTGCTGGTACCCCTGCTGGCTGCACGGGTTTCACAAATGATAAAGCTGAGCGCAGCCTCAAACCCTGAAGTCATCAAAGTTAGGATCCTTCAGACTCTTCCAAGCCTCACCTCATCATCCGTGGCCCAGCAGTCCAGAGCCACAGGCCACCCACCCACTTGTTAGGCAGCGGCAACTACCCGATGTACTCTGACATCAGACACCCCAGGAGTTTGCTTAGATTTCACAAGGGACTGGGTCCAGGCAGGAGGGGGTGGAATTTGGCCAGTGATGGGCCTGCCTCAGGGCATTTGTGAGACCTGCCCCGAGAGAGCTAGGCGCTGGGCTGAGCTGTCCAAGTCCCGCTGCCCTCTGAAGCCCGGTGAGCCCACCCAGCCCTGCCATCATCCTGCCTCCTTCCCCCTCCCCATCCCAGGGGGGGAAGAAGACCCCCGCTCTGAGGGAGCCCCAGCCATCACGGGGAGAGCCCAGGTCCCAGAGTGAGGCGAGCGTCCAGCCTCTGGGTTCCCGGCCAGAAGTTTCCTGATGGGGGCTGCCCCCTCTGAGGGAGGAGCTTCGGGACATCTGAACCAAGAGCCCCACCACACTGGACGTGGCCCCCAGCCCCTGCATGTGTGTGCCCTGCGGGTGTGGGTGAGCGGTGGCGTGGCAGCTCCCTTGGGTCGCTTGGGTTCTATTTAACGGCGTCTCCGTGGGTAAAGCTTGGCCTCGTAAGCCCGGCCCCCCCGGCCCTCAGATGGCCTCACCCTCCGAGCTTGCTGTGGGAGGTTTGCAGATGACTCAGGGACTGTGGTTTTGTTTTGTCTTGACTTAGGAGGGTAATGGGAGGCACGTGCGGCCCGGCTGAGGGCCAGCCTCAGACCCAGAAGCAGATCTGGGGCCGAGATCCGCCTGCCCACCCCAGGAGGTGGAGACCTAGAAGAGGCGGGGTGGGGTGCAGGGGCCGGGGTCGGCGTCCCCCCTGCTGCTAAGGACAGAGATCTGGGGAGCAGCTCGGCCCCGTCGTGAGCCATGGGGTTCAGGGTGTCTGTCTCTCCCGTGACATCTGAGCACCGTGGGGTGGATGTCTGCAGAGGCATCTCCCAAAATCCACGCACGAGGAAGCTGGGCTCACGGGCTGCCCACCGTCCGAGTTCTCTAGGACCCTTGAAAAGGACCCGTCTGCAGGTGCGTGGATAAAGCAGCGCCAACCCCCTCTCCACTCACCCGAGGTCCCCAGAGCCGTCACACCCACAGACCCAGGAAGGAGGAGGGCTGGAGCAGGACTCGGAGCGGCTGTCTAACGAGAGTGGAGCTTCAGCCTGGGAAGATGAGGAGACTCGAGGTGACGGTGGTGGCTGCACAGTGCCGTGAATGTGGCTGTGCCCCTGAACTGTGCACTTAAACATGGCTGATGGTGAATTTTCTGTACATGTATTTTATCACAATTTTTTAAAATAGCAACAAAAAAACACTTGGAAATGAGGTGTAGACGTCCGTGCCAAGCCCCAGCGTTTCCCAGCAAGCCTCCGGGATGTGCCTGCGCACCCTGCCGCAGCCTGAGCGCAGCTGTGAGAAACGGGGGCACCCAGGTCTGCCCGGTTGAGAAGGTGGCACCTCCGGGTTCGGGTCTCACGTGGCCCCCCCCTCCCTCCCACCTGCCCCACACCCCTGCTCACGCCCCTGGGCACGAGTTGAAGGAGATTTGACACCTGCTCACTCTGTTTTCACTGAGCTAGGCTTGTTTACACTTGAGGATGAGGCGTCTGGACCGCCTGGCTTGGGGGCCCTGGCTGCGCCCCGGGGAGGAGCCCTGTGATCTCTCCGGGTTGTTTCTTCCCGGGTGAGATGGGGTGAGAGGCTGCGTGAGTCGGGCAGGCGGGGTCAGGGTTCGGGTTGGGGTTGGGGTTACATTTGTCTCAGTGCTTTGAGGGGAAGCTCAGCAGTCACTCATCCCCCTGCACTGGGCATCCCTCACGTCGGCTGGGCCTCCATGAAGCGGGGCGGGAAAGGGTCAGCGTTTCCTCCCCACGTGGGCCTGGGGCTCCCCTGGGCCCGCGGAGATGAATACCCCAGGCCAATGTAAGGTGGGGGCATGAGGGTCCCCTGCGGGACCGGGAGGGCGGGGCCTGAGTCCTCCACCCCACCCAGGAGGCCCTGACGACAGCTGGGAGGGACTCTCCACAGCCCCTGCCCTGGAATGTTCCACGCCCTCCAGAGCTCCAGAGGGGCTCACCAGTCACACTGGACGGGGTGTCCCGTGGCCCCACCTGGCGCCGGGACCCCATTCTCTCTGCCCTTCCAAGTTTTCAGTGTCATATTTCAAATGTCTGAGAGGAGAATAGTGAAGCCAGCACTTGTCCCTGCTCTTCCCCAGAAATACGTGAGCAGACGCAGCTGAGCCCCCCTCCCTCCACCCCTTCTGGTCCTTGCAGCGGGTTCAGCAGGTCCAGCAGCCTCCGTAGCAGCAGCCCCGCCATGACTTAGGGACCCTGCAGCCCCACCAGGGAGTGTGAGGCCTGCCATACGTACACCCGCCCGTGTGTCCCGGCTGCCGGGTCCTGGCCTTGGGGCACCGCTCCATGGGGTGCAGGTGGGAACGCACCACGGCTTATCCTCTTTTCTTGTGAGGGGCCACCTGCTGCTCACATGCATGCTCTGCGCTGGGACGGGGGCCAGGGCCGTCTCAGACACCAGGTGTCCCAGCACACGCGCCACGGGTCCCGCAGTCACCATCACCCACTTCACAGAGGGGAAAACAGCCCGGAGTGGAATAGGTCTGCTCAGGTCCCCAGGAAATGGGGCAGACCCAGGAGCCTCCGGCTCCAGTTCCTGTCTCCAAAGGAGAATGTGGGCCTCGCCTCCCTGCACCTGTCACGCGCATGGAGGAACAAGGGCAGCCCCGGTGGTGTGGCTCACAGTCTGGCACTGCAGGCCGACTGCCTCCAGGTACAGCCACAGGAACTGTTCCAGGAACAGGAACAGAGTGGGGTCTGCAGGAGTCCCAGGGCCTGGCGGGTGCAGGGCTCACATGCTGAGGACACCTGTCTGCGCCTGTCTCTGGCTGGATGCAGCCACCTGCTGTCTCTCTGCAGCCCCAGCTGGGTGGGCCCTCAGGGGAGCTCGGTGGGTGGGAGTGCAGCTTCAGGGGTGGGAGAGTGGGCAGGGCCCTGGAAGCGCTCCTGGGGGCTGGCAGGGACTGAGCTGCAGATGGCACCAGGGAGTGGGGATCCCACAGGGTCGGGCAGGGGGAGGCCTGGGTGTAACCGGAAGCAGCTGCTGACCCTGTGGGTGTGGGGGTGGGAGTTCTCAGGGCCCTCCCAGAGCAGTCCGAGCTGGGGGCTGGGAGGGGAGTGGGCAGGAGGACCCGGGGACTGGGGGAGCCCCTAGGGCCTGGGCACTGCGCACAGGGCCTGGGCCCTCGGCCGCATGGTGAAAGCCCGGGCAGGCGTAGTGTCCAGGGAGGCCGGGCTGATGCCAGGCGGGGGCAGCAGGCAATACTTCTGCAGGAGGCCAGCAAACAGCAGGAAGAGCTCCGTCCTGGCCAGGCGCTCCCCGACACAGACACGGCGGCCTGCAGGGGAAGTTGAGGCACAGAGTGGGCTGTGCCAGGTCTGCTCCTGGAGGGGAGGGGTGGGGACCTCCCCAGGGGGGCGGAGGAGCAGCCACAGCTGCCTTCAGAACCTGAGATCAGGAGGTGGGAGTGGAGATGGCAGGTGGAGCTGGGGACGTCCCACCCCTGCAGCCCTGGTAGTGCCACCCCACCCCAGCCACGAGGGCTGCCGACCTGCAGAGAAAGGCAGGAAGGCCTCCCGCTTCACGAAGTGCCCGTTCGCGTCCAGGAAATGGCCTGGGTTGAACTGGCCTGGGGTCTGCCACTGTGTCTCATCCAGCAGCACCGAAGTCAGCAGGGGAATCACGGGCGTGCCCTGCGGGGGCAGCCAGGGCACAGAGAGGGGGGCCCCAGGGAAGGTGGGATGGGGCCCAGATAGGGAAGTTTCATTCCAGGATGTAGATCCTGCCACACCCACCACACCTGGTGTTAGCCCACTTTGCGGGTGAGGCACCCGAACCCAGGGAGGCCATGTGACCCCAGGGCACACAGCCAGGGGCCCCGAGGATAAAGAGGACACCCAGGATGCACGGAGAGGGACACCCCAGGACACACAGAGGGGACCCCCCAGGACACATGGACAGGGATGCCCACAGGACACGTGGAGGGGACCCCAGGACATGCAGGGAGGCACCAGGTCTGTTGGCCAGAGCCGCAAGTGCTGGGCTGTGGGGTGAGGGCTGCCTCCCTCCTGCTTCTGGCTGGACGCCCTTTATTGCTTCCAGTTGGGGAGCCCTGGGCCATCAGGTACCCACCGGAGGCTCAGCCGTCCCAGTTCCCCTGCAGCCCCGCCGAGGCCTACCCCGAAGGAGATGGAAGGGGCGAGGGAGGCCCAGCCCCACCTTGGGGAGCAGGAAGCCGCCCAGCTGCATGTCGGTGGCGGTGCAGCGGGGCACGTGCGGCAGGAGTGTGATGAACCGCTGCACTTCGTGGAGCACAGCGCTGGTGTAGGGCAGCACCTGCTGGTCCTCCGGCCGGGGAGGCCGCCCACGGCCCAGCACGCGGTCCAGCTCCTCCTGCACCCGGCCTGGGGCGAGGGGTGGGCCACGTCGGTGGGAGGGCCGTCCTTCGGCCCTGGGGGTCCCCCGGGGGCAGGTGTCGTCTCGCCCGGCGCCAGGGTCTCACCCTGCACGTCCGGGTGCCGGCCCATCAGAAGTGTGGCCCACTGCAGTGTGGCTGAGGTCGTCTCCGTCCCGGCCATGACCATGTCCAGGGTGCAGGCCACTGCGTTGTCCTCAGCAAACAGGCCCTCGGGGTCATGCCCCTGCGGAGGCATGGGGCAGGGCTCAGTGGGATGATCTGGGGTCTGTCCCCCACCCCACAGACCCAGCCCAGCCCTGGGCTCCACTGTGGATGCCCCAGTGATCTGGGCTCAGCCATCCCCCAGGCAGGCACTGTGGATGCCCCGTTTCCCAGACGAGGAGACTGAGGCCCGCCAGCCATGGAGTGGGTGAGCTGGTCGGAACTGGTATGGACCCCTCCCCAAGCCTGCTCCCTGGGGTGGCCCTCAGACGCCTACGGCTTCGAGGAGATAACCTGGGTCCCCCGGCACAATCCTGGCCCTGCTGGATTTCAGGGCTCCACATAGCTGCACACGGGGTTCCCCTGGCGCATGTGGGGCCGCCGCGCCTCCAGAGTGTCCTAAGAATGGCGCGACCTCTCGATCAGTTTCGCAGGACGGGCCGGTGCAGTTTGGAGGCAGGGACCCAGCCAGGAGGTAGACGTTTGAACAAGCTTGGTAAGGCAGGGGAGCCAGAGATGAGGACCACAGCCACCAGGGCTGTGCACCCTGGCAGGCAGTTGATCGTCCCCAGCGGCTGGTGTTCCACCAGGGACTCTGGGCAGATGTGCTGGAGCGGCCAAAGCAGGGAACCCTCGCCCTCACAAAGGAGGACAGGGACTCCCCAGGAAACCCCGTCCGTGCCTGAAAGGGACAGTCAGGCAGCGTTTGCACAGCAGGACCTCCTTCCAATCCTGGGAGGAGGAGGAGGCGACTGCCACCGTGGATTAACCTTGAACATCCTCTGTGATCATGGAAGGGGAACAGAGCAACGTCAGACTCGGAGAGGTTGGGGCTCCGTGGACACGAGGCTGTTATCTGGAGGGGTTGAGCCTGGCACCAGCGGGTGCTCCGTGACCGCCATAGCCACCCCGCCGTCATGCCACTTGCCTTCCTGGCGTGTCCGTGATCAGCCAGTAGCGACGTCCCCACCGGCTCCTCCGTGAAGGACTGCCGCCACGAGGCGACGCCAGGGAACGCTCCGCTGCCCTGGCGCTGCCCCGGACCACACAGTGCCATGCAATCTCCATCTTCCAGGTGGGCTCCAGGCCCGCCTGGCTGCACCAGCAGGCAGGGTGGTCTCACCCTGGCTAGGACGGGTGGAAGCTGTGCCCCCCGCTCTCGCTTGTGAACCCGCCGCTGCCCTCACTCCTGTCACGGCCCTGCCACTGGGAAGCCAGGAGGACCAGGACCCGTGGCCTCTGGGTCCAGCCGTGACGCGGGTATCACACCTGAGATGCAGGCTTCGGTAAACACACATCAAATACGGGGAGGACCCAAAAGAGGGAAACTTTACATTTTGAAGCAAAATGAAATGCACATGAGTTCCAAACATCAGAGGGATCAACTTTTGTGGTTTTGGGGCACTGTGAAGGGTGTCGGCTGGAAGGTGCCTGGACTGTCAGGGCTGGAGGGGACATGGAGCCCCCGCAATCCTGGGGAAGCCATGCCTGCCTCCCACCCCCGCCCTTGAGCAGGTGCATCTGTCACTGATGAGGGCGTCCGGGGAGATCAAGATCCCCCATTTCCTGGAGAGCACAGCGGCTGGTTTGAGGCCACACAACCAGCTAACGTCAGATGGGTCTGGATTCAGGCCCTTGAGTCTGATTCCTTTTGCAAGGTGGGAGGGCCAAGAGCTGAGAGGGGACAGTGCTGGGGCCCCTGTCCTTCCCCTGCACGCCCAGCACCCCGGGCTCCACCCCACTCCGAGGACGGGAGGCAGCCCCTCACCTGCAGGCCAGGGGACCCCAAGAGGACCATGACCTCATCGATGAGACCCAGCAGGGACACGAACACAGGGTCCCGGTAGTCGAACCGGCGGCCGAAGAGGAGCATGAAGGTGATGTTGGAGGGAGCCCAGCCCAGTAGGGCCAGCGGGAAGGGCTGGCCTGCGAGGGAGACAGGCCTCAGGCACGTCGAGGCCTGGGGAGGGGCGTCCCCAGCCCCCTGCTCACCTCCATAGCCATCCAGCTGCCCCGAAAGGCATTTCAGTTCCTGCAGAATCTTATCAGCCACCGGCTCCCGGCCCACGCCCAGGCTGTGCAGGGCACGCACCGTGAACTGGCGGGCAGCTCTCCAGCGCGCCCCGGACGAGAAGAAGATGCCTGTGGGCAGATGCAGCGCCCAGTGAGCCCAGGTTCTCACCCCTGCCAGTCCCACCAGGTGGGCAGATGTGCCCAGCGAGCCCAGGTTCTCACCCCAGCCAGCCCTGCCAGGTGGGCAGATGTGGTGCCCGGCGAGCCCAGGTTCTCACTCCAGCCAGCCCCACCAGGTGGGCAGATGTGCCCGGCAAGCCCAGGTTCTCACCCCAGCCAGCCCCGCCAGGCGGGCAGATGTGCCCGGCGAGCCCAGGTTCTCGCCCCAGCCAGCCCCGCCAGGTGGGTAGATGTGCCCGGTGAGCCCAGGTTCTCACCCTAGCCAGCCCCGCCAGGTGAGTGGGCAGGAAGTGAGCAGGCTGACCTAGGGGTAGTAAGACTGGCTGGGCCCTCACCCCCATCTCCACTCCCGTCCCCCTGGACTAGACCCGGCCCCTCTTGACTTGGGATGAAAGGACACCTGCTTGCTGGTCCTGAGCACCTGACCTGCTGTGTGGGCACCTGGCCCTCCCCAGCACCAGCCCGGAGGCCCAGCTCCTGCCTGCCCTTCCCCAGGCCACCCTGGGAGCCTCTCCCGTGGCTGGAGCCCCCACCCCTCCTGGGATCCAGGTGCTGCCACACCCAGCAGCCCCCACAGCGCAGGCCACACACCTACCTCCACCTCGCTGGATGAGCTGGAAGATGGCGATGGGAGGGCGGTCGGCTAGCTCCTGCCCAGGGCCTGCCAGCGCCTCTTTGACCACCTTGAACCCTGTCAGCACCACCATCTTCTGGCACCCCAGGTGCACGGTGAACACCGGCCCGTAGCGTTCCGAGAGCTGGCAGGGATGGCAGGCGTAACCCGGGCAGCCCTCACCCACAAGGCCCCCTTTAGGCCCCCTCAGGACGGGCCTGTGCTGGGCAGGGGTGGGGACAGAGAGGAAATGGGGGCAGGTGGAGGGAGGCGCCCAGATGCCATACAGCCGGCTGTGCAGGGTGGAGCAGGCAGCATCCAGCCTGGAGCCCACAGAACCCCCTCACCATCTGGTGCTTGGCATGGCTGTTGTGGGCTTTTCTTTTTAGCCCAAATTCCCAGGGGCTCTTTTGAGCCCTGAGTCCAGGCAGCAGGGATGGGGGCTGGCTGTCTGCTAGGGTGGCACTTTCTGAAATGCCAGAGTCTGCACAGAGTGAGAGCCTGACAGGCCCGGCCCCCAGAGACCCTGACCGTCCTTGGCTGCAGCCCGGCCAGCAGCACCCCAGCCCACAGTTGGGGGCAGCCAACTGCCCGACTGGTCAGTCCTGTCCCGCTGACCCTGCCTGCCTGAGTGAGGACTGAGCGACAGAGCCGGTCAGGCTGCCCCGTGCTGTGTACGCATACTCTCTGTCCTCAGCATCCCTGCCCAGGAGGCACGGGTCCTCTTCCCATTTCACAGATGAGGAAACAGAAGCTCAAAAGTGGGAAGTGGGGCCGGGTACAGGGGCTCACGCCTGTAATCCCAGAACTTTGGGAGGCCGAGGTGGGTGAATCATGAGGTCAGGAGATCGAGACCACGGTGAAACCCCGTCTCTACTAAAAATATAAAAATTTAGCTGGGCGTGGTGGCGGGCACCTGTAGTCCCAGCTGAGGCAGGAGAATGGCGTGAACCCGGGAGGCAGAGCTTCCAGTGAGCTGAGATTGCGCCACTGCACTCCAGCCTGGGTGACAGAGCGAGACTCCGTCTCAAAAAAAAAAAAAAAAAAAAAAAAAAAGTGGAATGTTTTTACTGTTGAACACCTGAGGGCCAAGAGGGGCTGAGCAGGCAGCTGATACGCCCAGGCCCTCCTCCCATCTGCTGTCCCTCAGCCCGGTCTCCTGCAGGCTTTCAGCAGACACAGCCTCCCCCAGGGAGCCCTCCAGACTCCTGCCCCTGTGCTGGACCCTGGGTGGCACTTCCAGGGCTGCTTCTTACTCACTGTGTCTGCTTCCCTCTGGGAAAGGGCGGCTTTCCCTTCCCAAAGGCAGGATGGGCCCTCCGGCCTCCTGCGTCCCCCGCTGGGCCCGGCACCATGAGGGAACAGGCCGTGGAAATGGGGACCGGCTTCCCCAGGAGTGGGGCCAGGACACAGCAGCTGTCCGGGCGGCGAGAGCTGCCCAGGCTCCCTGACCTACCTCCATCAGGGACCGGTCCTGTTGCGACAGACGCAGCAAGTGCAGGTTCCCGATGAGCGGCAGCGGGCGAGGCCCCGGGGGCCACCGGGGGGCTGGGGAGGTGTCTCGGGCGTAGGCACGGAGCAGCCCCCAGAGCCCCAGGAGGCCCAGGAGCAGCAAGAGCAGCAGGGCCATGAGGACGTGGCTGGTGAGGCCCCACTCCCCTCCTGGGCCCCGTCCTCCCCGCGCCCTTATAGGCCTCCCCAGGAGGGCGTGCCCGCACCCCACCCACCCCACCACCCCTAGAATGTGGAACGAGCAGTTTGCAGGGCAGCCCCCAGCAGGCGGCTTAAAGCTGCAGGCCTGCGTGGAATGTGGGGCTGAGGCCCTGGTGGGGCCGGGTAGGGGAGCGCAGGACGGGGGCCCTCTGGGGTCAAGCATCCATGTCCCCTGTCGGGAGAGAAGGATGCGGCCCGTGGACTGTTCTGCTGAACCCACCAGTCCAGGCCCCTCGGCCTTGGCCACCCCTCAGAACTGGGATTCACAGGGCTCTGGGGCCGAGGTCCTGGCTTGGAGGGGAGCTCCCTGCCTTTCACAGGCTCTGAGTGGGACCCTATGGAGCTTGGGGTTTGCAGGCCTCTCCCAAACCCCATCCGTGTGCACCCAGCTCTTCTCTGATCAGTTCCCCACCGGGCAAGGGACAGGAGTGAGACCTCAGGACGGCCCGTGAGGGGCCTCAAATCGCACAGCCCTCACAAGCTGCCACCTGCATCTCCCGACACGTTTCCTGAGGGTGTTCACCCCGGGTAGCAGCCTGCTCCTTTTCGAGGGCTGCCGCCCAGCAGGGGATGCAACTGTCTGAGCTAGGACAGGAATGTGGAAGGGCTGCCGGGTGGTAGGTGGTGGGGTTTACGAGCCCTGGCCATCTCGTCTGTCTCCTAAACCGCTGCGAGGGGTGGGAGGGCTGCTGGCAGCAGAAGCAGTGGGGCCTGCTTTGCACAGCCTGCCCTGACATGAGGCAGCTGGAGCCGGCGCCAGTGGGGCGGGACCCTCCCCACCGCCTGTCTCGGGGGCATTGCCCATGCCCTGTACAAACCGCAGAGCCTGAGGCCCTCACCCCTCCTGGGTTTGGTCCCCCCTGATTGGCTGGCAGGCTGAGGCCCTCACCCCTCACCCCTCCCAGAGTTGGCCCCTTTGATTGGCTGGGAGGGAAAGCCCCAGCCACAGTTGCACGCCTCCTGTGGTGGGGAGCTCACTACCTCTATCCTGCGGTACAGCCTTGGGGCCAGGGCTGGGCGGCTGCAGTGGGGAGGGAGTGCCTTATACCAGGGCCACTACTGGGTAGGCTGGGGGTCCTACCTGCCTAGCAAAGCTTACCTAATTAATTCAGGGAACACTTTTTTTGTGTGTGTTTTGTTTTTGAGACAGGGTCTCGCTCTGTTGCCCAGGCTGCTATATAGTGCTGAGTACAGGCTCACTGCAACCTCCACCTCCTGGGCTCAAGCCATCCTCCCACCTTAGCCTCCCAAATAGCTGGGACTACAGGCACACACCACCAAGCCCAGCTAACTTTATTTATTTATTTATTCATTTATTTTGGTAGAGATGGGGATCCCACTGTGGTACTCAGGCTGGTCTCAAACTCCTGGGTTCAAGCAATCCTCCTGCTCTGACCTCCCAAAGTGTTGGGATTACAGGTGTAAGCCACTGCATCTGGCCTAATTTTTTAAGTTTTGGGTTTTTGTTGTTGTTGATTTTGAGATGGAATCTCACTCTGTCGCCAGGCTGGAGTGCCATGGCACAATCTCGGCTCACTGCAACCTCCGCCTCCTCGGTTCAAGCGATTTTCCTGCCTCAGCCTCCCGAGTAGCTGGGATTATAGGCGCGTGCCACCACACCCAGCTAATTTTTATATCTTTAGTAGAGATGGGGTTTCACCATGTTGTCCAGGACGGTCTTGATCTCTTGACCTCGTGATTCTCCCGCCTCAGCCTCCCAAAGTGCTGGGAATTTTGTAAGTTTCTTTTAGAGAGGGAGTCTAGAGGCTGGTCTTAAACTCCTCCTGGGTTCCTACTGTGGCAGCCTCCAAAAGCGCTGGGATTACTGACGTGAGCCAATGCTGGGCCGGCCTCTTTTTCTTTTGAGATGGAGTCTCGCTCTTGTCATCCAGGCTAGAGTGTGGTGGTGCCATCTCGCCTCACTGCAGCCTCCATCTCCCGTGTTCAAGTGATCATCCTGCCTCAGCCTCCCGGGTGTAGCTGGGATTACAGGCATATGCAACCACGCCCAGCTAATTTTTGTATTTTTCGTAGAGACGGGGTTTCGCCATGTTGGCCACGCTTGTCTCGAGCTCCTAACCTCAAGTGATCCACCTGCCTCGGCCTCCCAAAGTGTTGGGATTACAGACGTGAGCCACGGTGCCTGGCCCTCTTTTAAAAATAACTCGTTATGGCCGGGTGCAGTGGCTCACGCCTGTAATCCCAGCACTTTGGGAGGCCGAGGCAGGTGGATCACAAGGTCAGGAGATGGAGACCATCCTGGTTAACAGGGTGAAACCCCGTCTCTACTAAAAATACAAAAAATTAGCCGGGTGTGGTGGCGGGGGCCTGTAGTCCCAGCTACTTGGGAGGCTGAGGCAAGAGAATGGCGTGAACCTGGGAGGCGGAGCTTGCAGTGAGCTGAGATCGTACTCCAGCCTGGATGACAGAGCGAGACTCCGTCTCAAAAGCCAAGACGGGCGGATCACGAGGTCAGGAGATCGAGACCAACCTGGCTAACACGGTGAAACCCCGTCTCTATTAAAAAATACAAAAAACTAGCCGGGCTAGGTGGCAGGCGCCTGTAGTCCCAGCTACTCGGGAGGCTGAGGCAGGAGAATGGCGTAAACCCAGGAGGTGGAGCTTGCAGTGAGCCGAGATCGTACTCCAGCCTGGATGACAGAGCGAGACTCCGTCTCAAAAAAAAAAAAAAAAAAACAAAAAACGTTATTGGGGAATTGACAATACTCCTCTAACGGCCACCTGTAGGTGTTGCTTGCTCTGGAGGTCATGGCTAGGCGCGCATATTTACATTGTTTCCCATCTTAGGCTGTCACAGAACATCCTGCTAAAAATATGTGTCCATACCTGCAAGGATGGGCACAGTTGCAAGGATATCTTAAAATAAATTCCTAGAAACCAGGTGGCTGAGCCAAGGGATTGTTGCTTTCTGATGTCCGGCGGACCTCCAGCGCCCTGCTGAGACGTGTGCGCCTGCAGCCTGGCTGCCCAAGCGCGGAGCCCGGGACTTTTCAGATCAGGCCTGATTGATCCAACCCTGCCGGTCAGATACTCAGCCCTGTGCCATCCCTATGACCAGGAGGAATGCAGCGCTCTGATTGGCTGGCTCAGGTCCTGCCTGGCCCTGACATCAGAGGCAGGGTGGGTGGGGTGGGTGGGTAGGTGGGCTCCCCCGGAGGGGCTGGAGTCAGACAGACCTGGTTCCAAACTCAGCCCCGCACCTGTCGGCTGTAGCAGATGGCAGCTTCCAGAGATGGCCTCCCAGATTCTCCCAACCACACTGTCTTTGCGTAAATGTAATAAATGTAACACTGCAACACTGCGCTTCTCCCTCCACAGGAGGGCTTGTGGTCTTCCCCCTTTGTGACACAAAGTAGCAGAGGCCAGAAGCCGTGTTTGCTCATTTGGCCTGTGGCATTTCACCCAAGGCTTTTGCAGCGCACTGGAGATCCAGCACACATCAAAAAGGAACAGTCCCTTGGCTCAGCAACCCAGGTTCCAGAAATTTAGTTTAAGGCATCCTTGCAACTGTGCAGAAAGAAGTGTGTGCCCTGCCTCAGTGACTGGGTGGCCCCCGGAAGAATGCCCCGGAGACTGAGCAGGCACGGCGCAGGTTCCCACAGCTCTTGCTTGAATCCCTGTATTTTTTTTTTTTTTTTTTTTTTTTTTTTTGAGACGGAGTTTCCTTCTTTGTCGCCCAGGCTGGAGTACAGTGGTGCCATCTTGGTTCACCGCAACCTCCGCCTCCCGGGTTCAAGTGATTCTCGTGACTCAGCCTCCTGAGTAGCTGGGATTACAGGCACCTGCCACCACGCCCGGCTAATTTGTGTACTTTTAGTAGAGACGGGGTTTCACTATGTTGGCCAGGCTGGTCTTGAACTCCTGACCTCAGGTGATCCGCCCATTTTGGCCTCCCAAAGTGCTGGGATTATAGGCGTGAGCCACCACATCCGGCCAAATCACTGCATTTTTTAAAAGGTCAACGATCCTAGCCCTTGCCTCCTCCTATACATAACATATCGTCTGACAGGATCAGTGGCTATAACCTATGACGAGATGGACTCTTGCATCGGAACTTTGACGATCGGATTTGGCTCTAAGTTACCCCTGAGCAGGTACAGAGCCTCCACCACCTGTTGATTGATAAGCCGTGGCCCAAAACATTGCTTTGGAGCAGTCGGACGGAAACTCTGAAACACTCTCCCGGATTGCAGTGCTCAGTAGGAATCTGATTAAAACTAACTTTTAATTCTTCAAAAGCAAAAGTTTTCTCTAGTTGACTCCTTCAATCTGGGTGGGCACTTCTGACCACGGTAGAGGCTGGATCCCAAACAGTGATGCAGTTTCCTCTTGGTTCCCTGGGACACCTGTGCCGTGGACCCAGGCGTCATGCTGTAGGGAAGCCTAGCAGCTTGTAGAGGGGCCCACGTGGAGGGGACCCAGGCCCACGGAACCATGGCCACGCTTCCGCCCAACCCTGAGCCCACCTGCCTGCCAGCCACGTGCACCATCCTGAGTGGATCCTCCTGTCGGAAGTGGAGCGAACCCAGCCGAGGCCCTGTGGAGTGTCTCCACCAAGACCTGTCCACGTGCAAGTTCATGGGTAATGACTGCTGCTAAGTGGGCTGCTTTGTTATGCGGCGGCGGAGAACACAAACGCGGCCACGTAAGCTTCAGCAAGGGATGGGACCCCTGTGAGTCTGTTTCTCAGTGTCAGATGAGGATAAGAGACCTGCTTAACTGGGTTCATTCATTTGCAAACTATAAACGGAGCACGTCCAGCGTGCCAGGCACTGTTCCAGGCTCTGGGAATCCCGGGTGGAAAATGCCTAGCAATGCCTTGATCGCTGGGGCTCAAACAAGGTTCGTTCCCTTCTCTGAGCTTTTCCTTTTTTGTTGTAGACAGGGTCTCACTTTTTTTGCCCAGGTTGCAGTGCAGTGGTACAATCTTGGCTCACTGCAGCCTCAACCTCCCAGGGCTCAGATGATCCTCCCACCTCAGCCTCCGGGGTAGCTGGGACTACAGGTGTGCGCCCCTATACCAGGCTAATTTTGGATTTTTTATAGACAGGGTTTCAGTATGTTGTAGCTGGGACCACAGGTGTGCGCCCCTACACCCATCTAATTTTGTATTTTGTTTTGTTTTGCTTTGTTTTTGAGACGGAGTCTCACATTGTTGCCCAGGCTGGAGTGCAGTGGTGCGAACTCGGCTCACTGCAAGCTCCGCCTCTAGGGTTCGCACCATTCTCCTGCCTCAGCCTCCCGAGTAGCTGGGGCTACAGGCGCCCATCACCATGGCCGGCTAATTTTTTGTATTTTTAGTAGAGACGGGGTTTCACTGTGTTAGCCAGGATGGTCTCGATCTCATGACCTCATGATCCTCCCACCTCGGCCTCCCAAAGTGCTGGGATTACAGGTGTGAGCCACCACACCTGGCCCAATTTTTGTATTTTTTATAGACATACGATTTCGGCATGTTGTAGCTGGGACTACAGGTGGTGCCTCTACATCCGGCTAATTTTTGTATTTTTTATAGACATAGCGTTTCAACATGTTGTAGCTGGGACTACAGGTGTGTGCCCCTACATCCTGCTAATTTTTGTATTTTTTATAGACATAGGGTTTCAGCATGTTGCCAAGACTGGTCTTAAACTCCCGGGCTCGAGTGGAGAGCTGTGATTACAGGTGTGAGCCACTGCCCCCAGCCCCTTCCCCACTTTTTATACCGGTGAACTGCTCATAAAAATTCTTTCCTCTTCTCTCCCAGCTAAAGATCTCATATAAAGCAATAACCATTTGCCAGGTGACAGTCAATTAAAAGCCAGTTGTCACCTCCAGGCCACAGGTCCCTCGGGGCTCCCAGACAGCGAGGCTTAGGGCAGCCCCAAGGGAGGGGCTGTCCTTCCACTGCTAAGCCACTGCTCCGGTCAAGTGAGTGAGCTCTTTGCTGGGTAATAAAAGCTCCCATTGTTCACAACCCTGGAAATGTATTAATGAGTAACCCAGTGTGTGGGCCCCTGGTGTAAAATAGTTGTTTATATGACAGGAACAAGGTGCAATTTTCCTTTTTTCGTTTTCAGTGGGCCCAGAGCCCCAGGCCAATCAAGGCCCTGACAACTGGATATCTGCAGCCCTGGGCCCTCCCTTGGGGCCTTGGTGTGAGGTCCCCACTGCCGTGCAGTTCAGAAACATTCAGTGCCAGGCTTGTGGCTCAGCTCTGGGCACACGGAGCAGAGTCCGACCTCGGGCGCAGGAATCTAATGGTGTGCATTGCAGAGGGGCAGGTTCACCAGGGCCCAGCGATGGGGAGAACTGGAAGCCACATGGGGAGGGGATGCCTGGGCCAGGCTTGAAGAAGGGCAGGTCCCGGGGTGAGGGTGGTTGGGCTGCCTTGACCAAGCATTTGTCTGCAAGCAACCCCTGGGAAGTTGCAGGAACTGGCTCCTAAGCAACAGTGGTTTCAGGTCACACCACGGTCCAGAGGGGGCCAGGCAGCAAACTCAGTGTTGCTGGGGGCCCAGGGTGCTTCCCACCAGGGCCTGGCCAGTGATTGTGAAATGGCGGGGGATGGATGAGTGAGTCGAGGCTGGAGCTTGGGCCATCCATAGCACTCTAAAAGGGCCAGTGTTCGACTTCCTCGTGGCCAGGACAGGTTCGGGGCTGGTAGAGACTATGCAGGTGGAAGCTGGGGTCTTCACTGAGCCCTTTCCCAGGAGTGCTGTTGCCATGGTAACATCAACACGCAAATGCCAGGCCCAGGCCTTACCACTTACAATACACTTACATTCTGTCCTAGGTTGAGTTGCAACTACCCCGTCCCCCATTCATATGGTGAAGTCCTAGCCACCAGGACCTTAGGATGTGACCTTTGCTTTGGAAATAGGTGCCTCACCACTTTACAGGCAGTGGCTCACACCTGTAATCCCAGCCCTTTGGGAGGCTGAGGTGGGCGGATTACTTGAGGTCGGGAGTTCAAGACCAGCCTGGGCCACATGGTGAAACCCCATCTCTACTAAAAATACAAAAAAATTAGCTGAGTGTGGTGGCGCATGCCTGTAATCCCAGCTACTCAGGAGGCTGAGGCAGGAGAATCGCTTGAACTCGGGAAGTGGAGGTTGCAGTGAGCAGAGATTGCGCCATTTCACTCATGTCTGGGTTACAAAGCAAGACTCTGTCTCACAAAAAAAAAAAAAAAGCCAGGTGTGGTGGCGCCTGTAATCCCAGCTACTTGGGAGGCTGAGGCAGGAGAATTGTTTTAACCTGGGAGATGGAGGTTGCAGTGAGCCAAGATCAAGCCACTGTACTCCAGCCTGGGCAACAAGAGAGAGACTCCATCTTAAAAAAACAAAACAAAGAAATAGGGTTGCGGCTGATGTAATTAGTTAAGATGAAGTTACTGGGGTAGGCCCTAACCCAACATGACTGCTATCCTTGTAAAAAGAGGAAATTTAGGTTGGGAATGGTGGCTCATGTCTGTAATCCCAGCATTTTGGGAGGCTGAGGCAGGAGGATTGCCTGAGCCCAGGAGTTAAGGACCAGCCTGGGCAACATAGGGAGACTCTATCTATACAAAAAATACAAAAATTAGTCTGGTGTGGTGGTGTGTGCCTGTAGTCCCAGCTACTCAGGAGGCTAGGGCGAGAGGATCGCTGAGCCCAGAAGGTGGAGGCTGCAGTGAGTCGTGATCGCGCCACTGCACTCCAGTCTGGGCAACAGAGCAAGACACTGTCTCAAAGAAATAAATAAAAATAGGAAATTTGGACACAACACAGGACACCATGGGAACGTAGAGGCCAAGACCAGGTGGTGTTTCTGCAAGCCGAGGAACATCAGAGACTGGCGGCCCCCAGAAGCTGGGAGGCAGGCCTGGGACTGTCCCCAGGGCCCCACCCTGCCCACTGCTTGGACTCCGGGCCCCAGGACTGAGAGCACCTTCCTGTTGTTGAAGCTGCTCGTTGGTGGCACCTGGCTCCAGCAATCGCAGGCAGCGAGTCCACACGCTCTCCCGTCCCTCCGGTGCCGCCTTCCTCCCCGGATGGGCCTGGTGATGAGGCCTCTGTGCGATGGGGAAATCGAGGCCCCGGCAGACACCTGGGATGCAGAGACACCCGGCACCGCTATGTGTCCTTGGGCAATTCGCTGAACCTTTCTGGGTTTCGGTTTCTCCCCCATTCCAAAAGCTGATTCTGCTACCGACTGCTGCGAGGGTCCCAGGGGACGGGAGAGCCCGGGCAGCGCCCACCGGGGCTCAGGAGCTTCGTGAGTCCGAGGGGGCGGGGCCGGGCCTGGGCAGGGGCGGGGCCGGGCCTGGGC
>NW_016803657.1:2605907-2638062 GCF_001698545.2 Rhinopithecus bieti | reverse complement strand
GTTTCACCGTGTTAGCCAGTATGGTCTCGATCTCCTGACCTCGTGATCCGCCCGTCTCGGCCTCCCAAAGTGCTGGGATTTCAGGCTTGAGCCACCGCGCCCGGCCTTATTGTGACATTTTCAAACACAGCAAAAATGAAAGACTTTTTACCCCGCACTCTCCTGGAACCATCACCTAGCTTGCACCTTAACCTTGTACTGGGCTGAAGGTTACCACATTGTGGGTTTTTTCCAGTGTTGTTTTCAGCATGTTTCTGAAGGAAACAGGTTTGGGTTTGTTTGCTTTTGTTTTGAGACAGGGTCTCACTCTGTTGCTTAGGCTGGAGTGCAGTGGTGCAATCATAGCTCACTGAAGCCTCGGCCTCCTTCGTTTCTGGGCTCAGGGGAGTCTCCCTTCTCATCCTCTAGAGTGGCTGGGACTATAGGTGTACAGCACCACACCCAGGTAGTTATTTTATTTATTTGTTTATTTATTTATTTGTTTATTTATTTTAGAGATGGGGTTTCCCCATGTTGCCCAGGCTGGATTATTTATTTATTTATTTTTGAAATGGAGTCTCACTCTTGTCACCCAGGCTGGAGTGCAGTGGCATGATCACTGCAACCTCTGCCTCCCGGGTTCAAGCGATTCTCCTGCCTCAGCCTCCCGAGTAGCTGGGACTACAGACACCCGCCACCACGCCCGGCTAATGTTTTGTATTTTTAGTAGAGATGGGATTTCACCAAGTGGGCCAAGCTGGTCTTGAACTCCTGACCTCAGGTGATCCACCCACCTCTGCCTCCCAAACCACTAGGATTACAGGCGTGAGCCACTGCTCCCAGCCTGGATTATTTTTAAGAGACAAGGTCTTGATCTGCTGCCCAGGCTGGAGTGCAGTGCCGTGGTCATAGCTCACTGCAACCTTGAACTCCTTTGCTCAAGCGATCCTCCTGCCTCAGCCTCCTGAGTAGCTGGAACCACAGACATGTGCCACACCTAGCTAACTTTTAAGGTTTTTTTGGTAGAGATGTGGGGGGGTCTCACTATGTTGCCCAGGCTGGTCTCAAACTCCTGGGGTCAGGCGATCCCCTCAGAGTGCTGGGATTACAAGTGTGAGCCACCACGCCCAGCCTGAGGAAACAAGTTTTGAAAGGAAAAGCAGCACAGCTCTTATTAAGGCTGTTGTGTGGTTGCCTCATGTTTCACTTTGAAATGAACATGCTGTTTTCTTTCTCATTCTAGGTGAATGTAAAAGCTTTAAAGAGAAATTCATGAAGTGTCTTTATGACAATCATTTTGAAAATGCTTTGTGCAGAAATGAATCCAAAGAATATTTAGAATGCAGGATGGAGAGGTAAGTACAGCTAAGCGTTATGACTTCCATCTCCCACTACTCCAATTAAAACTTGTTTTTTTCCTGAATTCAGGCATCACGGTGTGTCTTTTTCAGGCCTGGCATTCAGCTGGTGTTTTTCAGGACTATAGAATTGTTTGCCCTTGAAATGGAGGCTTATCAGATGAAATTGTACCAAAAGCTGTTTCCCAATCTTGGGAACCTCTTCTTGAGCGATAGCGTTATACATCATTTCATTCCTGAGAGCATTTTCTTTCCACATTTGGTTGCTACCGACCTGTCATTAAGGTTTCAAAATCGTGCATCATAAAAATGCTGACCGAGTCAAAAGATTGAAGGTCGTGGGTAGACAGTTTCTTTCTTTTGCATTCTCAGACGTTAAAAATACGCACTGGGTTGTTTTGCTCCACTTAGCGTTGTTTGGAATGTGACAGGGAGGACAATAGACTATTCAAGAAATGATGAAAGATGAATGGTTCTTTCTTTCGTAACCAGAACTCACCAAAGCTCACTTTTAAACAAAACTAACGCGTTTGTAGCTATGATCCCCACAGCTTTTACTTAAAATAAGAGCTGTCCTAATCTTTATGCAAAAAAAGCACGTAGCATGTAATTATATGATGGTGGCGGGAGCTTTTATTTTTGCTTTTCGAGGCCATGATTAGCTCACTAAGCATTTCAGTCTTGAGACAGCTGTGTCTCTGCTGAAGACAGGTTGGCAGTTCACCATCCACTTTGAGTTCTTTTCATTTTCCCATCACATACTCAGACATTTCCCTCAAAGCAAAACTCTGTTGTGCCTTTCAGGCCACACAGGTGTGTTCGGAGTTATTCGTGTGGACATTTGGGGCCGTAAGGATGATGGGCCTTCTCAGCGGTGTGGACCTCCAGTGAGGCTACATTCTGCCTTTGGGGCTGTTGCTCAGGCACTTCCAGGGCTCACATTTGTCTAAGGACCCCAACTGAGTCTGTCTCTTACCATCTCTAATTGTTCATAAGTAGCATGCTGGCTGGAGCCACATGTTTAAATCAGTCTGAAATTAATGCATCTTTAGAAAACTGGAACTGAGAATTTCTCCATGGCGCTGCCAAGCTTTAGAGACCATGTGAATTGGGCTCTGTTCATGTGAGGGTATGAGCAGGTGTCCTGCCTCATTCTCAGCTTCCCCTTGAGACTCCTGAGGACAGCAGGGAGGAAGGGCGCCAGGGCCGGTGCCTCAGGTGGCCTTGCGATTGGCCAGGCGATGTTTAGGCAAATGTGCAGGGCACGTGTTTCTGATTTCATTGTTTTTTTATTTTTATTTTTATTTTTTTTTGAGACGGAGTCTCAGTCGCCCAGGCTGGAGTGCAGCTGCGCGATCTCAGCTCACTGCAAGCTCCGCCTCCCGGGTTCCCGCCACTCTCCTGCCTCAGCCTCCTGAGTAGCTGGGACTATAGGCGCCCGCCACCACGCCCAGCTAATTTTTTGTATTTTTAGTAGAGATGGGGTTTCACCGTGTTAGCCAGGATGGTCTCGATCTCCTGACCTCGTGATCCACCTGCCTCGGCCTCCCAAAGTGCTGGGATTACAGGTGTGAGCACCGCGCCCGGCCTTTTTTTTTTCCTTTTCTTTTAAAATCCTGCTTCTTCTGTAAGGTCAGTTATTTTACTGTAGAATTTTGATTGGTTATTTGTTCATGAAAATCATCAAACATACAGAAGTTGAGGATAATCTGCCTCCCGTAACTGGCACCCACCCTGTTTTTAGCCATTTCTTTTCTTCCTTTTTCCTTCTGTGCTAAAATCCCAGACATGACTTTACTCCCACCTCTGTGTGCGTCTGTTTTAGAAAATGGACCACTATAGATTTTTAAAAAGTTCACTTTAATAAACTTTAAAATAAACTTTAAACTTTAAAATAATAAACTTTAAAAATAAACTTTAAACTTTTAAGTTTATTTTAAATAAACTTTAAAAAAGTTGTCTTGTGAGGACTTGGATCATGTTAGCCTGATGTGAAAATATAGGTGTGTTTTAGATGACCACCGTGGTCTAAGATCTCAAGCCTCTGCAGTGATTTAGAAGTTCGCATCCTGTCTTGGGGATTAGGCACCGGGGGTCACACAGACACCCTGGTGGAGCAGCCTCACCCCCTGCCGGCAGCACAGAGTGCGTGGGGGCCTCATGGGATGGTGGCTGGGCCTCCTGGCTGGGTTGTGGGGAGGGTAAAGGAGGCCATTCCTATAAAGCACGCAGCAGGATTGGGGGCATGTCACCGTGTGTGTGTGAGTTCACATAATCATTACTATTGTCCTGAAGAGTGTGGGGCCCATAAAAAGTCATGCTGAGTCGTGAATTTCACGTCACTAAGATGGCTGCACTGCAATAAACAGCTGGGAATTACTTTGGCCAGGTGTGGTGGCTGACGTCTGTAGCCCCAGCACTCTGGGAGGCCAAGCAGGAGAATCACCTGAGCTCAGGAGTTCAAGACCAGCCTGGGCAACATAGTGAAACCCTGTATCTATAAAAAATGTCTTAAAAAATTATCTGGCTGGGTGCAGTGGCTCATGTCTGTAATTCCAACACTTTGGGAGGCCAAGGTGGGCAGATCACTTGAGGTCAGGGGTTCAAGACCAGCCTAACCAAAATGGTGAGACCCCATCTCTACTAAAAATGTAAAAATTAGCCAGGCGTGGTGGCAGGCGCCTGTAATCCCAGCCACTTGGGAGGCTGAGGCAGGGAGAATTGCCTGAACCTGGGAGGTGGAGGTTGTAGTAAGCTGAGATCATGCCGCTGCACTCCAGCCTAGGCAACAGAGTAGGACTCTGTCTCAAAAAAAAAAAAAAAAATTAGCTGGCTGGGCACGGTGGCTCATGCCTATAATCCCAGCACTTTGGGAGGCTGAGGTGGATGATCACATGAGGTCAGGAGTTCGAGACCAGCCTGACCCATATGGTGAGACCCTGTCTCTACTAAAACTACAGGAATTAGCCGGGCGTGGTGATGTGCACCTGTAGTCTTAGCTACTCAGAAGGCTGAGGCGCAAGAATCACTTGGACCTGGGAGGCAGAGGCTGCAGCGAGCCGAGATTGCATCACTGCCCTCTAGCCTGGGCAATAGAGCGAGACTGTCTCTGGGAAAAAAAAAAAGAAAAAAAAACTTAGCCGTGCGTGGTGGCATACATCTGCAGTCTCAACTACCCAGGAGGCTGAGGCGGGAGGATCACTTGAGCCCAGGAGTTCAAGGCTGCAGTGAACTTGAACCACTGATTGCACCACTGCATCCCAGCCTGGGAGACAAAGTGAGACCCTGTCTCTAAAAAAAAAAAAAAAATCAGATAACCGTCGACCTCCGTCTCAGTTCCGCCTGGGCGGATGGCAACCTGAGGTCTCCCCTGCCAGGGTGCCATGGAAGGTGGCGAGCAGAGGTTCCAGGGATTAGGGCGTGAACATCTTTAGGGGTCATTATTCTGCCAATAAACGCAAGTCTGAGAGGTCAGCCTGAAGCTGTTGCCCAGATACATCTTTTACCAGGACGTGGGGAAGTGGTGTGTGCTGGGGGCAGCGGGCGCAGCTGCCCCTCGTGGGCATCCCAGGAGGCCCCAGGCCTTAGGCCCTGGGATGTCTCTAAGTGGTCATGTCCTCATTGCCCGGTTGACTCTGCCCACTGGGGAAGGCGCCAGGCACGGGGGCCGAGGCCAAGGGGCCTGTCTCCCAGGACGTAGATAGGGGTGGCAGGACCCCCGGTTTGTGGTGAGAAGCCAGGGCCTGCAAGGGCCCCTCTCGTCCTCCCTCCACCTCCCGCCCTGACAGCTTTCTCTTTTTCTTTTAGAAAATTGATGCTACAAGAACCATTGGAGAAACTGGGATTTGGAGACTTGATTGGTGGAAAATCAGAGGCAAAAAAATGAATTTTGATGAGAACACCCCTAGGCCGTGTTCAGTGGTCTCTCGGGACGGAGGGCATCATCCTGCCTCTTAGGTCGGTGAAGGTCTGCGTGTGGTGTCCTTAGAAATGGGCTTCAAATAGAGGCTCCACCCCTGTGGGGGTGTCTCCTGGGTAGGGAAGTGGCGTCCGGTTTTCCGTTAGGAGGGTGTTTCTGCATTGAGCCCCTGAGTGGGACGGCGTTGCCTGCAAGGCTGGGAGGGAGGGGAGCGTGGGGCAAGGCCCTCGTCTTCGAGGCCGGGGCCCTCTTGTATGGGGCGGTTTTATGTTGCAGTCCTCTCATACTTTCTGAGTTCAAACAGGTAAATGTGCATAAATTTTAGTCCCTTCTGAACACAGATATCATCAGGAAATCACCATTCCCTAGCAGGATGTTTTCGTGTTTGTATTCGTATATGCCGGTTTATTTCCTTAAAGAAAGAAAAAAAAAAAGTGGAACACAGAGTAGGAAGTGAGAACCTTCTGGCTTTGGATGGATTTGACTTCTCGATTTCTGGTTTTGCCTGAATACCAAGTAGCTTCATGATCAAAGGGTCATTTTCTGATTTGTATCAGACCATATATATAAAGCTGGGTATTTAATTTCAATAACTCCTTATATATATATTTTTTTTTTTTTTTTTTTTTTTTTTTTGAGACGGCGCGAGTCTCGCTCTGTCGCCCGGGCTGGAGGTGCAGTGGCCGGATCTCAGCTCACTGCAAGCTCCGCCTCCCGGGTTTACGCCATTCCTCATGCCTCAGCCTCCCCGAGTAGCTGGGACTACAGGCGCCCGCACCCCTCACGGCTTAGTTTTTTGTATTATTTTAGTAGAGACGGGGTTTTCACCATGTTAGCCAGGAATGGTCTCCACGATCTTCCCTGACCTCGTTGATCCGCCCGTCTGCTCCCAAAGCGGCTGGGATTACAGGCCTTGAGTGAGCCACCGCGCCCGGCCAATAACTCCTATATTTTAACAGAAAAAGAGAACCTGAGTCCATTTGCAGGCTCGCACCAGCTGTCTTCTGTGCCAGTCAGCTCTGCCTGAGATCCCTGGCACATGTTTGCAGCACGGCCTGGCCCCTGAGCAGAGTTCTCAGCCCGTCTACGCCAGAGTTGCCTGTGGGTCATGGAAACCCAGCCCGTGTACACCCAGTGCATCAGGCCAGCCGGGGCCCAAACCTGTGGATGGAACGCAGGTGCTTGCACATCTGGGCCCTCAGCCAGACCTGTCCTCTTCCCAGGCGTTGTTGGAAAGGGGCTGGCTCCTGTCTGGTCAGAGGAGGACGGTGGCAGGAGATGGGGTGGGAGGATCCGGGTCACGTCCTCTCTGGCGACCCTGGCAGTGGCTGTCTCCAAGCCCTGGCAGGTGGGGCCACCAACCTGGCTGACCTCGGGCTCCAGGAAACAGGCTGCCCTCGCCCCTCCTGCCTGTGGGTGGCTGAGGCTGCTCAGCCCATCTCCAGTTCTCTGCAGCGAAGGCCTTCTGTTTCTGTCCTGCAGTGGTGGCCCTTTTGTGGTTAAACATGTGCCCCCCTCCCCACAGAACTGAGTACCTGTTGCGACTGGGCCCGCCCAACCCTGTGTCCCTGCACCCATGGGTTCTACGACTTGCTTCCGCTGCAGCTGTCACTATCCCATGTCTGCTCTCTGTCAGGCCTCTTAAGTGCTGCAGACATATTAACATATCACCGCTAGTTTGAAAAGTCTTGTTTGTTATCAGAATATTTCGTGTAGGCACAGGGTTGCCCCAGCACTGTTTGTGGCAACCCCAGTGTCCTCACAGCATGCGGGAGCCGTGACGCAGCCACCATGGAGTCCATGCTGACATGGTGCGGCCACGTGCCATGAGCTCGCCGACGCGGTGTGGCTGTGTGGCGTGAGCTTACTGTGAAGTGGAGACAGGAACATAGGAAGCTACAAAGGAGAACCCCAGAAGGAGGAGCCAGAGCTGATGGGCATGGCCGGCCGCGAGCCCCTCCGAGCACCCCTGGGAGTGGAGTTCTGGCTGTCATGGCAGAGGGTTTCACATGCTCAAGAAGTAAACGAACCAGGATATGAGGGGAACACAACAGGCCGTGCCCACGGAGCGCCTGGGCCCAGGCCGGGGCGTCTTTGCACCGCGCTCTGACCCACCGTCGGGAGCGCTCGGCCGGGGCTGGGGCCTGCCTCTTCCCTTGCAGCACACTCTGACTCGCCGATGGATGCTCCAGGGCCAGGGCCTTCCTCTTTGCGCCGCACTCTGACCCATCGGGAGTGTGGGGAAGACTGTTGACCAAAGCTGGGAGAGACAGGACAGATCCTGTACTCTGGGGAGTACATTTCTTTTTTCCATGGACGATTCCGAAGCTTTATTCTGAGATGGAAAAAAGTAGAAGTACATTGTGGATGATTAAAGCCAGGCGTATTGGGCTCCTGCTTTTCTAACATTTCTTTTTTCCATGGACGATTCCGAAGCTGTATTCTGAGATGGAAAAAAGTAGAAGTACATTGTGGATGATAAAAGCCAGGCGTATTGAGCTCCTGCTTTTCTAACATATAGAGGTACCCGGATAGAGAAATAGAGTGATCGCCCTCTTCTCTGAGACCCCATCAGATACCTGAAGTCGCGGATAGTCCCGAATCCTGTCCTGTGGTGTTTCCTGTACGTACCTGTGATCAAGTCAGAGGTGTGACAGCAAAACTGACAGAACTTTCTGCTTCTTCTTCAAAACGTCACAGGTCGGAGCTGTGTTCTTACGGAAGATCTCAGCAACCTCGGCATATGGCTGTTTTTCTTTTAGGTCAGAAGTTTCCACCTTTTTCCTTAAAGGAAGCGCTTGGCAGCTTCTCTGGTATGTCCGAGTCGCCTGCATCACCACTCTTGTGCTTTGGGGCCATTATTAAGTAAAATAAAGACTTCTTGGACCCAAGCGCCGCATCACCTTGACGGTAGGTCTGATCACCAAGATGGCTACTGAGTGCCTGGCAGGCAGGGTGGCGTGGACAGCCTGGAATGCTGGACAGAGGGAGGGTTCATGTCCCGGCAGGACAGCTGCTCAGAACAGCACGGAATTGAAAACTCATGAATGGTTTGTTTCTGGAATTTTCTACTTAGTATTTTCGTACTGTGGCTGACCATGGGTAACTGAAACCGTGTATAAAGGGAACTATTGTGAGGGGCTGTGCACAAATGCTTCCCAGCTCTGCCCTGAGGGCCTGAACGCAGCGACCCCTGCGCTCAGGGTCTCGGCCCTGATACCATTCTCTAACCAAAGGAACCAGGGCCAGGCCAGAAAAGGTATTGGATAAGCCAGAGAGTGAAGAATTGCTGACATGAAGGGACTTGTTGAAATAACACTGGGGGATGGGAAGGAGCACACGATGGCCAACCTGGGGCAATTTGAGCATGAAAATAAACAGGCTGGGCCCGGCAGCTCACGCCTGCAATTCCAGCACGCTGCGAGGCCGAGGGGGGAGGACCGCTTGAGGCCAGGAGTTGAGCATGAAAATAAACAGGCTGGGCGCAGTGGCTCACGCCTGCAATCCCTGCACTGTAGGAGGCCAAGGTGGGATGACCACTTGAGGCCAGGAGTTCGAGACCAGCCTGAGCAACATGGTGAAACCTGTCTCTACAAAACATAAGAAAAATCAACCGGGCGCGGTGGCTCAGCCTGTAATCCCAGCACTATGGGAGGCCGAGACGGGCGGATCACGAGGTCAGGAGATCGAGACCATCCTGGCTAACACGGTGAAACCCCGTCTCTACTAAAAAAATACAAAAAACTAGCCAGGCGAGGTGGCGGGCGCCTGTAGTCCCAGCTACTCGGGAGGCTGAGGCAGGAGAATGGTGTGAACCCGGGAGGCAGAGCTTGCAGTGAGCTGAGATCCGGCCACTGCACTCCAGCCTGGGCGACAGAGCCAGACTCCATCTCAAAAAAAGAAAAGAAAAGAAAAATCAGCTGTGTGTGGTGTCACCCGCCTGTAGTCCCAGATACTCAGGAGGCTGAGGTGGGAGGATCACGTGAGCCAGAGGTTAAGTCTGCACTGAGCCACGATGATACCACTGCTCTGCAGCCTGGGCAACAAAGCGGGACACTGTCTCACAAAAAAAAAAAAAGAAGAAGAAAGAAAGAAAGAAAATTAATTATTGTAATGGGCTGTAGCCCACAGAATAAATTGATATCCACTAGTCTATACAAAGTAAGTAATTGGGTATCAATGAGGGGAGGGCCAGGTCTGTCTTATTAATTCTAATGTAGAAGAAATTTTGGGAACAGGAAATCGCTATTGCAGAAACCACAGTGGTGATGGGTGCAGATTACAACCCTCAGTGGGCCAGGCGTGGTGGCTCACATCTATAATCCCAACACTTTGGGAGACCGAGGCAGGCAGATCACTTGAGGCCAGGAGTTTGAGACCAGCCTGGCCAACATGGAGAAACCCTGTCTCTACTAAAAATACAAAAATTAGCCGGGACTGGTGGCGCATGTCTGTAATCCCAGCTACTCGGGAGGCTGAGGTGGGAGAATCGCTTAAACCAGGAGGTGGAGGTTGCAGTGAGCTGAGATTGTGCCACCGCCCTCCAGCGTGGGCGACAGAACTGTCTCAAAAAAAAAAAAAGAACCCTCAGTTGACACGAAGCGGGTGGTGAGGTGTGGTGTGAAGCAGGTGTCTGCTGAGTCTTGAGAAACCTTCCCTTGAGATGTGTACTCCCTCCAAGGAGACAGTGGTCACATCACAGCAGAGCAGCGGAGGCCCCCCTGACCCAGCAGTCATTGCCGGGAGCAAGCCGCACAGGCAACACCGACCTGGTGACGTCACTGAGAGCACAGTG
Organism: Rhinopithecus bieti; assembly: GCF_001698545.2. Lineage (NCBI taxonomy): Eukaryota > Metazoa > Chordata > Mammalia > Primates > Cercopithecidae > Rhinopithecus > Rhinopithecus bieti. The sequence continues at coordinate 2,628,011 of NW_016803657.1, read as the reverse complement.
TCACCTCTGGTGTCACCTCTCTTTCTCTTGCCCAACTGTATGACCTGAATGTAATCTCAAGGAGACATCAGACACAGACCCAGACCGAGGGGCCTCCTGCGAAGTGACTGCCAGCACTCGCCCAGTGTTATGTAAGATGTTATTTGGGGAACTGGGTATACACACTGTCCTATTTTTGGAACTTTCTGGAAGTCTGAAATTATTTTGAAATGAGAAAAAATATGCTTTGTATGAAACTGTAGTGGAATAGATTGAGTCGATTCTCATTTTGAAATAACTTCAAAGAGTTTCCAATAGGGACGATGCCGGCGTGAATGGTTTCAGCAGGTCACAGGCTGAGAAGCCCAAGTCCCAAAATAGCGCCATTGTGTGGACAGCCTGACTCCTTACAAATGCGCAGTAGCTTCCCGATGCTGCCTCTGATTTTCTGGGTCTGGCTGCTGAATGTGCTGTGCTTAAGAGTCCAGACACCCTGTTGTTCCTGCCAGAGCTTCTCACAAGATATTTTGGGTAGTTCATCATCTGTCGTGTGCAGAATGCATTTTACTTCTCATATACGCTTATCATGATAAGCTGGCCACATTATTAAAAGGCTCCCAAAGACAATTTCCAGAACGTTTTCCAAGCGTTCCCCTTGGGATGAGGTAAACCAGAGGTGGTGTGGTCCCAGGCCCGCCCCGGTGTTGCCTCCCAGGAGGGGAGGTATGACCTGGAGGCCTGGAGCCCCCCAGGGTCGGGTCTGCAGCCCCAGAGCTGATGTGCGGAGTCTCGTGTGCACAGGCTTTGTACCGGAATTCATTGCTGGCCCTGTTCCACCCAGGCCTCAGGAGCAAGGCAAACTGCCTTCTTCCTGAAGCTTCCTGTGTTGGTTCCTCTGGCCACACTAACAGATTACTGTAAGCCCAGTGGCTTAAAGCACCTCAAGCATTACTATTCCAGAGCAGAGTCTACAAGGGGCCCAGGCCAGACAGGGTGGCCCACGCCTGTCATCCCGGCAGTTTGGGAAGCCAAGGTGGGATGATCGCCTGAGGCCAGGAATTTGAGGCCAGCCCTGGCAACGTAGTGAAACCCTATCTCTACCCAAAAAAAAAATTGTTTTTAAATTACCCTGGTGTGGTGGTGCGCACCTGTAGTCCCAGCTACTCAGGAGGCTGAGGCAGGAGGATCGCTTGAGCCTGGGAGATAGAGGCTGCCGTGCGCTATGATGGCACCACTGCACTTAAGCCTGGGAGGCAGAGCAAGACCCTCTCTCAAATTATAAATAGCTCAGCAGAGGCTAGGTGCAGTGGCTCACGCCTGTAATCCCAGCACTTTGGGAGGCCGAGGCAGGCAGATCACGAGGTCAGGAGATCAAACCAGCCTGGCCAATATGGTGAAACCCCGTCTCTATTAAAAATATGAACATTAGCCAGGTGTGTTGGCGGGTGCCTTTAGTCCCAGCTACTCGAGAGGCTGAGGCAGAAGAATCGCTTGAACCCAGGAGGCGGAAGTTGCAGTGAGCCAAGATCGTGCCACTGCACTCCACTCCAGCCTGGGCAACAAAACAAGACTCCGTCTCAAAAAAAAAAAAAAAAAAAAAGCCCAACAGCGATGTGTTCCCTTGGCAGGCTCTGGCCTCGAAGTACCTCAGTCAGGGCTGGGACTTGGTCCAACCTGAAGTGGGCAGTGCAGCCCCTTCCGATCCCTCCGACCCCTGCCTGTGTGCTCCTGTCTCTCCAGCTCTGACCTCCTGCCTCCCTCTCAGGACCCTTGGAACTGCACGGGGTCCTGCTAATCCCAGACCATCCCCATCTCGGTCCCAAACAACCCTATCTGCCATGCAAGCACCATGTTCGCAGGTCCCAGGGACTGGGACACAAACATCTTCAGGGACATTGTTCTGCCACCACACCTGGTTGTGAGGCATGTGGGTGGCTCAGGCTTGGCCTGGGGCGGCAGCAGTTCCCTCTGGTGGGAGGGGCCCCAGCCCCCCCGGCTCTGGACAGCTGTGCACCTCGACAGGTGTCCGTGCTCGGAGGGGAGGCTGGCGGCCTACTTGTCCACTCTGAAGAGCGGGGGAGCTGGGGTCATGACTGGGGGCACTGGGGTTGGTCTGTGGGGCTGCCCGCCAGACAGGGCCGGACAGAGCCCACCCCCCTTAGCCTGCAGGGGCTGCATGACCTTCGAGGAAGCAGAAGCACTGTGGTGGGGGTGGTCCCTGATGGACGGACAGCAACAGCACCACGGCACCCTCGAGGGTCACCTGCAGAGGCAGAGCCAGGTGCATAGCTGTCGGCTGGGGCAGGGATGGTGGTTTGTGCAGCTAGACCTCTGCTCCAGGAGCCACAGGCTGGGGCCAGGGTCGTGCGTCCTGAAGCCCCAGGCCTTCCTGACTGGGCAGCCCCTTCCTACCATCTGCCCCCACGACCACCTGCCTGCCACCACCCTCAACCGCCCACTAACCCCCCACCGCTCCTGCCAGCTCAGTTTCCAGATGTGGCCCAGATCAGGGCAGCACAGGACAGGTGCCTATGAAGTGTGGGGTTCAGTGAGGGGCTGCAGGGGCTGAGCCAGAGCCTGGGCAGGGCAGGGGTCTACCCACCTGTGGAGGCTGCGATAGGGACCAGGCAAGATGGTCCAGGTAGCGGCCCTTTGGGCAGCAGAGCCACAGACCCTCCCTGGGGTCCCAGCTCTTCTCAGGGCAGACGTGGGAAGCACCAGCCCTCATGGGCGTCCGCTGGGGTGGGGATCCTGCTTCATGGAGGCCTCTCTTTGAGGGGAGTGGCCTGGACATGGGGCTGGGGGACGGCTGGGATTCTCTGAGGCCACCAGTGCGGATACCAGTCAGTATGTCACAGGCCATCCCAAACTCACACAGCATCTTCCGGCTTCCACCCCTATGGCTCTAAGGCTGGCTGGGCTCAGCCGGGCGGTTCACACACAGGTGTGAGGAGGCTGGAGTCACTGAGCTCTGCCCTCTGTTCCTGGGCTCTGTCCACGTGGCCTCTGCAGTGTGGAGGCTGCAGGGGTCCCGGCTGTGTACGTGGAGGTGGGACAGGGGCGAGAGGCCAGGCAGAAGCTGCATCCTCCTGTGACCCCGTGTCAGAAGTCACAGGCCACCATCCTGCATGGCCTGGGACAGTCACAGCCCCTCATCCACATTGGTCCTACATGGGCTGGGACAGTCAAAGCCCCCTGCTGTGTATGGAGAGGCAGGGCAGGGGCGGGGGGCCAGGCAGAAGCTGCATCCTCCTGTGACCCCGTCAGAGGTCACAGGCTGCCATCCTCCATGGGCTGGGACAACCGCAGCCCCTCGCCCACAGGGGTCCTGCATGGGCTGGGACAGCTGTGGCCCACATTGCAGGTGGGAGTGAGAGGGGTGTTAAACACACTGGGGGGTGGGGCAGGGAGGGGAGGAAAGTGCGGGGAGAGGATAGGTGTGTAGATGGTGGACAGAGATGATGGTGGTGACGGATCATTCACAGATGACAGATAAACAGATGACAGAGGTAGAGGACAGGGAGACTGCTTGATAGATAAACATAGAGATGGCAGTTCACATAGACACAGATGACAGGTCGCACAGATAGATTATGGGCGGATGGACAGAGGGGGATGGTGAGTGAGAGGGAGGGAGGGGGCACAGGCAGGGCCCCTGGGAAAGGCAAGCCCCGTCTGAGGCTGCGTCCGCCTTTCCTGACGCACGTCCACGCCTCCCTCTCTGTGAGGCTGTGGGGTTTCTCCAGCCTGACTGTGGCACAGACAGGCCTGTGGCTCGTTCCCGCAACAGCCCCCATAAGATGGGTGACTCAGCCTCAGTCTCCCCGTCTGCTAAAGACATATGGTATCAGCCCGCCTGGGCACCGAGGACTGGAGTGGCCTCTGGTATGGGCGGAGGATTACCCAGGTGCCGAGGCAAGAGACTGAAGGCACAAACTGTTTCAGTATAATAAAGAAAATAGAATAAAGATAGTCATAATACAAATTAGATATAGGGATGATCATGGACAATTATCAATCATTATTATAAACATTATTATTTTATTTATTTATTTATTTATTTATTTATTTATTTATTTATTTGAGACAGAGTCTTGCTCTGTCGCCCAGGCTGGAGTGCAGTGGCCGGATCTCGGCTCACTGCAAGCTCCGCCTCCCGGGTTTACGCCATTCTCCTGCCTCAGCCTCCCGAGTAGCTGGGACTACAGGCGTCGCCACCTCGCCCGGCTAGTTTTTTGTGTTTTTTAGTAGAGACGGAGTTTCACCATGTTAGCCAGGATGGTCTTGATCTCCTGACCTCGTGATCCGCCCGTCTCGTCCTCCCAAAGTGCTGGGATTATAGGCTTGAGCCACCGCGCCCAGCCTATTATAAACATTATTAATCATTCGCTTTTAATATGACTCTTTGTTGCATTACTGATGTAACCTAGGATTAACCGGCGGGTATAGGGTCAGGTGCTGAACGGACATGGTGAGAAGTGACCTAGAAGGCAAGAGGTGAGCCCTCTGTCACGCCCACATAAGGGCCGCTTGAGGGCTCCTTGGTCAAGCGGTAACGCCAGTGTCTGGGAAGGCACCTGTTACTTAGCAGACCACGAAAGGGAGTCTCCTTTCCTTGCAGGAGTCAAGGAACGCTCTGCTCCACCAGCTTCTTGTGGAAGGCTGGATATGATCCAGGCCTGCCCAGAGTCCTCCGGAGGCCTAGCCCCCTCCCTGTGGTGCTGTGCTTCAACGGTCACACTCCTTGTCCACTTTCATGTTCCTCCCGTACTCCTGGTTCCTCTTTGAAGTTCTTAGAAGATAGCAGAAGAAATAGTGAAAGTCTTAAAGCCTTTGATCTTTCTTATAAGTGCAAAGAAGAAAACGCTGACGTATGCTGCCTTCTGTCTCTGCTTCGGCTGCCTAAAAGAGAAGGGCCCCCTGTCCCACGATCACGTGACTTGCTTCACCTTGTCAATCACTTAGAAGATTCACTCTCCTTACCCTGCCCCCTTGTCTTGTATGCATTAAATATCAGTGTGCCCAGCCGTTGGGGGCCACTGCCGGTCTCCGTATCTTGGTGGTAGTGGTTCCCCGGGCCCAGCTGCTTTGTCTTCATCTCTTTGTCTTGTGTCTTTATTTATTACAATCTCTCATCTCTGCACACGGGGAGAACACCCGCTAAACCTCACAGGGCTGGACCCTACACTCCGGGCAGAGGGGGCCTCTTGGGTTCAGCCTATGTAGCTAAGCAGGAGGAGCTGCTGGATTCTTATTTAAACATGAGAGAAACAGCCTTTAGAACGAGGACATGCATGCACAGGGCTCACATAAACGGCACGTTCTACGTGTGACCACACCCACCATGTGCCCCTCTGTGCCTGGCTCCTGTCACTTAGCACAGCGTGTTCAAGCTTCACCTGTGTCGTGGCGTGTTCATGGCTGAGTCGCACTCGTACAGACCACACTTGGCTTATCCACCCATCAGCTGGTGGACATTTGGGCTGTTTGCATTTGGGACTGTCCTGAGTAACGGTGGCTGGGAATGATGGCTCACACCTGTAATCCCAGCACTTTGAGAGGCTGAGGCAGGTGGATCACCTGAAGCCAGGAGCTCAAGACCTGCCTGGACAACATAGCAAGACCCTGTCTCTACAAATAAAACCCCCACAAAATTTAGCTGGGCATGGTGGCACACACCTGTATCCCCAGCTACTCAGGAGGCTCAGGAGGGAGGATTGACTTGAGCCCAAGAGGTTGAGGCTTCAGTGAGCTATGATTGCACCACTGTACTCCAGCCTAGGTGACAGAGCAAGACCTTATCTCGAAAAAATAAATAATAAGGCCGGGCACAGTGGCTCACCCCTGTAATCCCAGAATTTGGGGAGGCCGAGGCGAGTGGATCACGAGGTCAAGAGTTCAAGACCAGCCTGACCAGCATGGTGAAACCCCCGTCTCTATTAAAAACACACAAATTAGCCATGCGTGGTGGCAGGCACCTGTAATCCCAGCTACTCAGGGGGCTGAGGCAAGAGAATCGCTGGAACCTGGAAGGTGGAGCTTGCAGTGAGCCAAGATTGTGCCACTGCACTTCAGCCTGGGCGACAGAGCGAGACTCTGTCTCAAAAAAAAAAAAAAAAAAGAAAGAAGGCCGGGCGCGGTGGCTCACGCCTGTCATCCCAGCACTTTGGGAGACTGAGGTGGGCAGATCACAAGGTCAGGAGATGGAGGCCATTCTGGCGAACACAGCGAAACCCCGTCTCTACTAAAAATATAAAAAATTAGCCGGGCCTGGTGGCGGGCATCTGTAGTCCCAGCTACTCGGGAGGCTGAGGCAGGAGAATGGCGTGAACCTGGGAGACGGAGCTTGCAGTGAGCCAAAATTGCACAATTGCACTCCAGCCTGGATGACAGAGCGAGACTCCGTCTCAAAAAAAAAAAAAAAAAAAAAGGAGAAGATGCTGCTGAGAACACTTGTGTCTGAGTGTGTGTGGACGTGTTTTCTGCAGTCCTCAGGTGCATACTGGGGAGTGGATTTCCTGGGTCCCACGGTAGCTCCATGCCAGCCTGTTTTCCAGGGCAGCTGCACCGTCTTCCACCCAGCAGGGCTGTGGGAGGGCCCAGGTTCCCCCATCCTCACCAGTGCTCCTCTTTGTAAATCCTAGCCTCCCCCCACCACCCCAGGTCTTCACTGCATCCTGGTGTGGAGTGTCTCGTTGTGGTTTTGATTGGCGTTTCCCTGACAACTAATGGTGCTGAATATTTCCCGTGCCTGTCGGCGACTGGGTGTCTTCCTTGGGGAAGCATGTATTCAGATTCTTTGCCCTTCTTTTTAATTGGTTCACTTGCCATTATTATTATTATTATCTTTATTTTTTTTTTGGACGGAGTTTTCGGCTCTGTCGGGCCCAGGCTGAGTGGGGGGGCAGGGCCGATCTCAGCTCACTGCACAGCCCGCCCCCGGGTTCCACGGCCATTCTCCCTGCCCAGCCCCGGAGTACTGGGACTACAGGCCCCGCCCAACGTCGCCCAGCTAGTTTTTTTTTGTAGTTTTTTTGTAGAGACGGGGTTCACCGTGTAGCCAGGATGGTCTCGATCTCTCGACCTCTGCGGACCGCCCCGTCTCGGCCTCACCAAAGTGCTAGGATGTACAGGGCTTGAGCCAGCGCGCCCCGGGCCCCCTTATTTTATTTTTTATTTTATTTTATTTTTTTTGAGAACGGAGTCTGGCCGCCACCCAGGCTGGAGGGCAGTGGCCAGATCCAGCTCACTGCAAGGCTCCGCCTCCCGGGTTACACCATTCTCCCGCCTCAGCCCTCCCGAGTAGCTGGGACTACAGGCGCCCACCTCGTCGCCCGGCTAGTTTTTTGTATTTTAAGTAGAGACAGGGTTTCACCGTATTAGCCAGGATGGTCTCGATCTCCTGACCTCGTGATCCGCCCGTCTCGGCCTCCCAAAGTGCTGGGATTACAGGCTTGAGCCACCGCGCCCGGCCGCCTTTTTATTATTGAGTTGTATGAGTTCTTTATAAGTAACTGTTTTCTTGAGGTTGCACCAATTTGGGTGTGAACTTTACTGCCCGATGGTCACACTGAAAGGGGCCAGGGCTGGGGGAGGAGAGCGCCTCCTGGGGTCCTGTGTCGAGTCTGGGCCTCCTCCCCATGCCAAGTGTGTGATTGCGGCCCCAGAGGACCCTGCTGGTCCCAGGCTTCAAGACATGGCACCTGGGGACGCCTGGGCTGTGACTGGAGCGGTCAGGCCAACCCCAGCTGTCCCGCGGGGGAGGGGAGGATGGGGGATGGCAGGACCCCTCCCCAGGTGCAGTGCCCAGCTCCATACCTGCCACCAGCCCCTCGGTTATGGGGACGGCTCTCCACGACCCTTTTCTCCATGCGAGACCTCATCTCTGTTTGGAAAACTAAGCAAAAGATATGTTCAAATGCCCCAAAACCCAATAAGGCAACCTGTGCACCCACCATCCCTGGCCTGTCATCTCGAGTAGGTCCCTGCAGACTCCCTGCTCCCGAAGGGGTTTCCGGGTCTAGCCCCACTCCCAGAAAATGGTGCCGAGACCACCTCTGGTCCTGGGTGGTGTTTCCCTGTCCCCTGCATTTTGGGGCACAGCGGCTGTTTCTGGAGAATCCCTGTGTCTCCTTTAAGCCCTTCCTGAGCAGAGCTCCTTAGGATCCTGAGCTCCTACTCCAGGTGCCCGAGGGGTGGCGGGGCCCCCACAGCAGGCAGAAGGCCCAGGAGGGTCTGCCCAAGGCCAAAGGCACAGACACAGAGGACAGGGTGGAGGCTGCAGCCAGTGGGCGACCCAGAAGGGGGCCGGCCACATGGGGGCCCAACATCACGACCCCCCATCCCCACAAATGAGGCAGGCAGAGCCAGGAGCGGCCCACCCCCGTGCTGAGCCTGGACGTGGAAGACCCCTCCTTGGCCTGCAGGGCGGCCTACTGACTCTCCACCATCGTGTGAGGCGCTGTCCAAGCACAGATAATCGGACTGAATGAGCCCCGGCCCCTGTGCGGGGTGGAGAGGGAAGTGAACCTCACCACCCTCCCCTCCCCTGAGGCAGCTACTGGATTGAGCAACTGCTTGGCTGAGTGTTGGGCAAGATGGTCCCAGAGCAGGGCCCAGCCTGGCCTCAGTCCATGTGCCCCTTCCCTGGGGACAGCCCCCCTCTACCTGGGAGGACCTAGCTTCCAATCAAAGTCACCTGCGGACCTACTGTGTGCAGACCCCATGCTCAGGGGACGCTGAAGGAGCTCAGCCCTGCTCTCAGGAGCCCCCTGCCCGGGGCCTGCTGTGCGGCCGAGTGGTCACAGGAGGCAGGTGCCTCTAGCTCTGGACTAGGAAGACGCTTGAGGAATGAGTGTCAGGGTCCCTGGTGCAACCGTGCAGGTCAGTGACAATGGCCAGGAGGCTCAGCAGAGCTTGTGGGCCACTGGGTGTGAGCAGGAGCAGGCAGGCCACCTGTCCAGTCCCCTCGCCAGCCACTGCTGCCCAGAACAGCCTTTGACCGACACTGGTCTGGGTCTGGCCCGCCCTGAGCTATGCTGTTACCTTCCGGATTCTTCCTGAGTCCTGGGCTCCCCTCCCCCGGCCTTGCCCAGCCCTGACCACAGCCACTGGGGGCAGCCGGATCTCAGGACGGCTGTGCTCTCGGGGATCCAGGCAGGTACTTGTGGACCTCGGCCAGGCAGCCTCCTCTTTTGAAGAATCCCCCTCAGCCCCGATATCTCTTAGATGACGCGGCTCACCACCTCCGTGTCACCCTTATGCCTTCCCGTCCCCCGAGTGATGCCACAGTTCCCTTAGCAGGATGTAAGGGCAGAGAAGGCAAGACACCCACCCGCTGGAGCCTCCCACGGAGGAGGTCCTGGAACAGCAGGCAATCGATGGTCTTGGCTCATACTGGAAGCTCTGGCCTGTTGGGCACCTGCTCCCCTGAGGCCTCCCTGCCACCATTTCTATTCCTCCTACGATGGCCTTTCCCTCTTTGGGGACCTTGAGTAAAGGCTCTGGCTCTGTTAGGGTGTGTCGCTTTGTGTATTCCAGTCCTGAGGTGTGTGGCCTCCAGCAAAGGATTGAACCTCCCTGTGCCTCAGTCTTCCCAACTGAAAATAGGGCTTCAATAAGAAAATATGTGTCAAGGCCGGGCACAGTGGCTCACGCCTGTAATCCCAGCACTTTGGGAGGCCGAGGTGGGCGGATCACGAGGTCAGGAGATCAATACCATCCTGACTAACACGGTGAAACCCTGTCTCTACTAAAAATACAAAATAGCTGGGCGTGGTGGCGGGCGCCTGTAGTCCCAGCTACTCAGGAGGCTGGGGCAGGAGAATGGCATGAACCCGGGAGGTGAAGCTTGCAGTGAGCCAAGATTGCGCCATTGCACTCCAGCCTGGACGACAGGCTGGACGACAGAGACTGGGCAACAGACTCCCTCTCAAAAAAAAAAAAAGAAAGAAAGAAAATACGTATCAAGCCGGGCGTGGTGGCTCAGGCCTGTAATCCCAGCACTTTCAGAGGCTAAGGCAGGTAGATCACGTGAAGTCAGGAGTTCGAGACCAGCCTGAGCAACATGGGGAAACCCCGTCTCTACCAAAAAATAAAAAAAATTAGCTGGGCATGGTGGCACCCATTTGTGGACCCAGCTACTCAGGAGGCTGAGGCAGGAGAATCACCTGACCCCAGGAAGCAGAGGTTGCCGTGAGCTGATATCGTGCCACTGCACACCAGCCTGGGCGATAGACCAAGACCTGTCTCAAAAAAATAAAAAAGAAAAAAAAGGGAAATACAAGTCAGGCTATTTCTCCTAATACCTAGTGCAGAGCTGCTGCTGTTATTAACATTCATCTGTCTTTATTAGGTGACATTCTCCAAGCTCATGCTGTGTGGTGGATTCCAAGCCTGGCACAGGGACCCAGAGATGGAAATGCCACTTGTCCCCGCCCCAAAGGCTCCCATCTGAGGGAGGAGAAAGACCTGTGTGAATGGTTACAGGGAAAGGGCATGTGAAGCCACAGGGCGCATGATCCCAGAGACGCAGACCAAAACAGGCTGCTGCATTCTGCTTCAGGTGGACAGAGCTTAAGCAGCTCCGTAATTCCACGTTGGCTGGAGCAGGGAGACAGGTGTCTTTGGTGGCACTCTGGTCAGTGCGGCCTCAGTGGAGGCCGTTCCATATCCCATACCATTGCCCCAGGGATGCCACTTTGAGTGCAAATCCACACGAAACTCTCACAAAGATGAGGCTGTGTAGACCGTGATTCTGATGCATTCAAAACGCCCTAAATGCCCCTCCACCAGTGACTGGGTGAACAAGTCATGGTCCAGTTGAACTTTTTTTGAGTTGTTTTTTTTTTTTTGAGCTAGAGTTTCACTCTTGTTGCCCAGGCTGGAGTGCAATGGCACAATCTCGGCTCGCTGCAACCTCCACCTCCCAGGTTCATGCGATTCTCCTGCCTCCACCTCAGCTGGGATTACAGGCATGCGCCACCATGTTCAGCTAATTTCTTTGTATTTAGTAGAGACTGGGTTTCGCCATGTTGGTCAGGCTGGCCTTGAACTCCTGACCTCAGGTGATCCACCCGCCTCGACCTCCCAAAGTGCTAGGATTATAGGCATGAGCCACCGCACCCAGCCGAACTTTTGAGTAGAATGCAACCATTCAAAAAGGAAGAGTCCGGGCACAGCGCTCACGCCTGTAATCCCAGGACTTTGGGAGGCTGAGACAGGAGGATCACTTGAACCCAGGACTTCAAGGCCAGCCTGGGCAACATAGGAAGACCCCCATCTCTACAAAAAAAAAAAAATTATTTTTTTTAGAGACAGGATCTCCCCTCTCTTCCCCAGGCTGGAGTGCAGTGACACCATCATAGCTCACTGCAGCCTCAGCTTCTGGGCTCAAGTGATCCTCCTGCCTCTGCCTCTTGAGTAACTGGGACTCTAGGCCTCCACCGTCACACCTGGCTAAATTTTGTATTTGTAGAGATGGGGTCTTGCCATGTTGCCCAGGTTGGTCTCAAACTCCTGAACTCAAGCGATCCACAGGCCCTGGCCTCTTAAACTGCTGGGATTACAGCCCTTAGCCAAAACCCTGTCTCCATAAATGATTAAATAAATGAAAGGCTACAGGCCTCAGACCGTTCATTCTGGAAGGTGCTGAGGAATTGTTTGTTAATAGTGGTTGCCTGGAAGGCAGTGGGGAGAGGCTTTCCTTTTTCAGTCTGGTATGTTCCAGTTTGCTTTCACCCGGGCGTACTGCACTAACAATATAAGAAGAAAATGGAAAGAATTTGAAAAGACGCTGGGGTGTGCAGAGGAAGGAAGGCGACATCAAAACCAGGCTTTTTGTTACCTGTCAGCCCCCATGTGAAATCCCGGCCGGGCCCCTCAGCCTGCCTGAGTGGGAGGAGTGCTCAGAGGGTCCCCTCTGTGGGTGGGCCTCAGGGGGAGGCTCCGTCTGGGCCCTCTGCGGCCTCAGTGCCCTGGGACCCTGGCGTTTGTCACTTGCTGGTCGCCCCTCCCAGACAGGGATGGTGTGAGCGCCCTGGTCCCTAGCGCAGAACACACACGCCTGCCTTGCACGAGCACCCCCATGCCCATGGTCTTGGGGGGCTCGGCAGGTGCCCTCTGCACCCCCCACAGTAGGTGTGCAGGCTCTGTCCCAGCGCGCGTGGCGGCACGAGGGTCCCATCCAGGCCGGCCAGGTTTTGGGGCGGCCTCTCGCCCAGGCAGGTGGGATGCTGCACGCGGATGAGGGGCGGGCAGCTGGCGACTTCCCGGTGGGTCCCCGGGGCGCGCGGGCTGGGGGCGCCGGAGCGGCCGAGGGAGGAGGCCACACGCTCGCCTGCACCGCTGGGGCCGCCCGCGGGGACCTTGCCGGCCAGAGCGCAGCGTGCGCCCCCGGCCCCGCGCCGGCACTAGCTCAGGACCGGCGGCGGAGACACGAGCGGTGGGCGGCGGAGCCGAGGCGGCGGGGCGGAACCGGCGCGCGGGCTGAGGCCGCACCCGGCATGGCGCAGGGGCGGGCGGGCGGCGGGCCGGCTGCGCGGGGCCCTAAGCGAGCCGGCGGACGCTCCGGCCCGGCCTCCGGCATCGGCATCGCGGGGCGCATCGCGGGCCATGGCCAGGAGCGCGCAGGGCGTCCTGGAGCTGTGCAGCGGCCGGGAACGCGCGCTGCGCGGACCTGCGGCGCACCGGGTAGGTGTGGGCGGGTGGGCGCGAGGCCCGGGTGGGTCCCGGGTTGGGCGCGGGGTGCCGGGTGGGTCCTGGGGTGGGCCCAGAGACCCGGGCCGGGGGACCGCGGAGCCGCGGGGGTGGGCGCCGCTGAACACCGGGCCGGAACTCCGGATTGGGGCCCGGGCCCGGCTGCACCTGCGGGACCTGGACGTCTCCCCGGGCCGGGCGGAGCGGGGGGCGCCCCCAGGACCCCGGTAACCCCTGCCGCCGCCTCCCCTCCCCCGCCGGGCTGCGTGTCTGACGGTCACCGCGGACCGCCCGCCGCGTTGCGAAAGCTCGGGCTCCGCACAGAAAGAGGAAATCGGGGCTGGCTGCAAGGAGGGAATGGGCCGCCGGCTGGAGGGCTCTGCTGGACTGTGGGGTCCCCTGGCTCCGGGGCCACCTCGCGGTGACGTCATGCCTCACTCCCTCCCCGCACCGGGGGTCCCTGGGTGTGAGCGGCGCCCCTCCCCCCGGCTTCCTGCACCTGGCTGCTTCGGGCGGGCGCAAGGACAGGTGAGGCCTGGAAGAGGTGGGGCCGGACGCAGGTCCTCGTCCACCTGCCGCCCGCCCCTTCGTTCTCCCGGCCGGGCATCCCTGACTCGGTTCCTAGGTTTGTGGGATTTCAAGGCACTGGAGTCCAAAGGTGCGGAGTCCCTCCCTTCCAGGCCACTGGTCCTGCCATTGGCTGTGAACGGGGCCCAGTGCCCAGACCAGCCCTGCCCTGCTTCGGAGCTGTCAGCCCCAGGCCGGCTGCGCTGTGGGGAGAGGGCCCCTCCAGGGCAGTCCTGCCACCCCAGGCACACCAGGAATCTGGGGGCCAATAGCTTGAGCCCCTCGGGACAAACCGAAACTCACCAGCGATGGCTGAGGTCCCCAGGGAGGGAGCGGGGGAAGACCCTGCATTTGCCCCCAAGGCCCTGGTTCAGCATGCAGTCTCTGGACACCCCGGAAATAGGACCTGATTCCCTCCGGGATGGAGGGGTCTCTGCCAGCCCCAGGTCGTGGTGGCTGCTGGCCAGCCACAGCTTGGCCCGAGAGTCCACACCAGGAGCTGGGGTGTCCCAGAGGGGAGATAGTGACAGGCTTTTCTAGAAAGACAGGCAGGACCCATGGCCTTTCCGTGGTCTCCTGAGGCAGGGTGGCTGCAGGGCCAGTGCAGTGGTGCGGTGGGGGTGGCCCCCTGGGCTGGCTCACACCAGACTCTCTTCCCCCAGATCTTTATTTCGATCTTTATTTCCTCCTGTTCAGGAATGCTCCCCTGAAGAGTCAGTGGGAAAGGGCCTGGCCTAGGGTTGCTGTGCCCCACGGGCAGAGGAGCTGGGCTTGTCTCTGAACCTCTGATCCCTGGCCACACAGCCTGGGAGCAGCTTCTCTGAACTCAGAGCCCCTCTCCAGCTGCCCTCTGGGCCTCCCAGCCTGGCAGGAGGAAGAAAGAGGGTACTTCCCTGGCCTGCTCGGCCCTTCAGTGGCCCTCCCCTCCCAGTGGGTGCAGGTGTGCCTGGCCCACCTGCTAAGCCTCTGGCCTGGCCCACCACAGAGCTGTTCTCGGCCCTCCCCATGCCCCGTGCTGTGCCTTCTCAGAATCGGTCCATGACCTCAGTGATTCTCCTCCTCTGTCGGGTAGCGCCATGGAGAGGGGATGCTGTGAGGGGTTGTTCTCATTTCACAGCCAGGGAGACTGATGCCTTGCAAACTGGAGCTGGGGATATGGGTCACAGCCGGCCGCTGTGCTTGTCCCCGCTCCCCAGGGCTGTGGCCACAGGGTGGAACAGCCACAGGGTGGAACAGGAGGTGTCAGGAGGCGGGGGGCTGCCCGGCCCCCCATGACCCCATGGCACACCCTCGAGGGTGCTATACTTCTTTGCTGATGTGGCTGCTCTAGGACCTTCTGTACCTGCTGTGGCCCAGCTGGGTGACAAGGAGCCACTCCAGTGTTGATGGGGACTGGGGTGACCAGCACGTTCTGCTTTCCTCAGAACACCGTCCTGTGCACTGGTTCTCGGCTGGTGCAGACCTGGACAGCAGGACATCAGGCAGACCCAGGCCACCTCTGAATGCCAGGCCTGTGGGTGCTGGGGTGGACTTGAGCAGGCCCCACCTACTGGCCATGTGAGGGAAGCCACATGGTCTGGGGGTCTCTGAGGCCTCCACAGAAGCTCCTTCCAAACTCTCATGATCTGTCCCACTAGTGGGTTCCCCTGACCTTGAACAGGTCCTCACCCAGCGGCCACCCAGAGAGCCTCTCCTCACAGGCCTGGCAGCTGGGCGAGTTGGGGCATGCTTGGACCCACTGTCCTGCAAGACCTGGGTAGGGGTCTCTATCCTGGGTGGGGCTTGGGGGAGGGAGGAGGTGCCTCTGTGCATCTTTGGAGCTGCCTGCCTAATTGCAACAGAGGACAGGAACCAGGTGCGGTGGCTCACGCTTGTAATTCCAACGCTTTGGGAGGCTGAGGCGGGAGGATAGCTTGAGGCCAGGAGTTGGAAGCTGCAGTGAGTCGTGATACACTCCATCCTAGGCCAGAGTGAGACCCTGTCTCAAAAAAAAAGAAAAACAGACATATTCTCCTCTTTGAGTCTCAGCCCATCTGATGCCCTGGAAGGACTGGGGTGTCTGAGCTCTTTTTTTCTTTTTTCTTTTGTGATAAGGTCCCGCTGCGTCACCCAGGCTGGGGTACAGTGGCTCAATTTCAATTCACTGCAGCCTCTGCCTCCGGGACTCAAACAATCCTCCCACCTCAGTCTCTCGAGTAGCTGGGACTAAGGGTCCATGCCACCATGCCCGGCTAATTTTTTCTTTTTTTTAACAGAGTCTCTTGATGTCACCCAAGCTGCAGTGCAGTGGCGTGATCTTGTTCACTGCAACCTCCAACTCCCAGTTCAAGCGATTCTCATTCTTTTGCCTCAGTCTCCCAAGTAGCTGGGATTTCAGACGTGCACCACCACCCCTGGCTAATTTTTGTGTTTTTAGTAGAGATGGGGTTTCATCATATTGGCCAGGTTGGTCTTGAACTCCTGACCTCAAGTGATCCACCTGCCTCAGACTCCCAAAGTGCTGGGATTCCAGGTGTGAGCCACTGCTCCCAGCCTAATTTTTTTTTTTTTTTTTTTTTTTGGTAGAGACAGGGTTTTACCATGTTGGCCAGGCTGGTCTTGAACTCCTGGCCTCAAGCAGTCCTCCTGCCTCAGCCTCCTAAAATGCTGGAATTACAGGCATGAGCCACCGCGCCTGGCCTGTGTCTGGGCTCTTTAACTGGGTTGGAGAGCAGGTGGTGACTGGTACTTCGTGTCACCTGGGTGTCTGAGGCACCTGGAGCACCAGATGGACCCGGCAATCCCAGGGGCACCCGTGGCCCCCAGTTCTGGAGGCCTGGCTCTGGGAGGAATTCTGTTCCTAGGAAGCAGAAAGATGGCTGGGACCCTCTTGTGGAGGCCCTGGTGGTTCAGGTATTGCTCCTTCATTCCACACCTGAGGCCCCAGCCAGATCCAGGCTCCAGGGTGGCCCCAGCCCCAGGGATAATGGGGCATAAGTGACCCTGGAGGCCAGTCCTTGAGGCTCAGTGGAACCCGAGCATGTGCTTGCAAGGCTGATGGGGCAGACTCACAGCTCAGCCTCCTCATTCAACCCAGGAAGGCTTCAGGGCCGAGGTGACATTTCAGAAATTATTGGTAGCAATTTCTGAAATGGTGGGGAGGAGTTTCAGGAATTTGGCCTGGCATGGGTGAGGGTGGGAAGAAGGCTGCTGAATGTGGGCAGGGGCTGGGCAGACTCCCTTCACTCCCCAGGGCAGCAGCCAAACTAGGTTGGATTTTTTTTTTTTTTTTTTTGAGATGGAGCCTCACTCTGTCGCCCAGGCTGGAGTGCAGTGGCGCCATCTCGGCTCACTGCAAGCTCCACCTCCTGGGTTCATGCCATTCTCCTGCCTCAGCCTCCCGAGTAGCTGGGACTATAGGCACCCACCACCACGCCTAGCTAATTTTTTGTAGTTTTAGTAGAGAAGGGGTTTCACCATGTTAGCCAGGATGGTCATGATCCCCTGACCTCGTGATCCACTCACCTCAGCCTCCCAAAGTGCTGGGATTACAGGCATGAGCCACTGTGCCTGGCCGGATTTTTAAAAAAATAATAATTTACCTTCTCATCATTTTGAGTGCACAGTTCAGGGGCCTTGAGCATATTCACTTCACCGTGCCACTGCCACCACTGTTATCTCCAGAACCTCCTCATCTTCCCAAACTGAAGCTCTGTCCCCATTCAGCAACGGCTCCAGATTTCCTCTCCGCAGTCTGGGGCACCCACCCTTCTACTTTCTTTTTTCTTTCTTTTTTTTTTTTTTTTTTTTTTTTTTTTTTTTTTTTTGAGACAGAGTCTCGCTCTGTCGCCCAGGCTGGAGTGCAGTGGCTGGATCTCAGCTCACTGCAAGCTCCGCCTCCCAGGTTTACGCCATTCTCCTACCTCAGCCTCCCGAGTAGCTAGAACTACAGGCGCCCGCCACCTCGCCCGGCTATTTTTTTTTGTATTTTTTTAGTAGAGACGGGGTTTCACCGTGTTCTCCAGGATGGTCTCGATCTCCTGACCTCGTGATCCGCCTGTCTCGGCCTCCCAAAGTGCTGGGATTACAGGCTTGAGCCACCGCGCCCAGCCTCTTTTTTGTCTTTTTGAGACGGAGTCTTGCTCTGTTCCCCAGGCTGGAATGAAGTGGGGCGATCTCAGCTCACTGCCACCTCTGCCTCCTGGGTTCAAGCGATTCTGCTGCCTCAGTCCCCCAAGTAGCTGGGATTACAGGCACAGGCCCCCACGCTCAGCTAATTTTTGTATTTTCAGTAGAGACAGGGTTTCACCGTGTTGGCCAGGCTGGTCTTGAACTCCTGACCTCAGATGATCTTTCCACCTTGGCCTCCCAAACGGCTGGGATGACAGGCGTGAGCCACTGTGCCCAGCCTCTGCTTTCTGTCTCTATGAATCTTATGACCCCAGGGACCTCGTAAGAGTGAAACAGTGCGGTATTCATTCTCTTGTGACTGGCCAGTTTCACTCAGCCTAATGTCTCCAGGTTCACGGATGCTGTGGCGAGTGCTGAGATTTCCTTGTGTGTGAAGACAGGAGCATATCCTGTGTGGAGGAACACATTGCATGTGCCCGTTTGTCTGCAGGCAGACACTGGACTGCTCCCACCTCTGGGCCGTTGTGCATCGTGCTCTGTGAGCGCGAGGGCGCAGACGTCTCTTTGAGAGACTGCTTCAGGTCCGTTGTGATCCTGCTGTGTGAGTGCGAGGGTGTAGACATCTCTTTGAGAGCCTCCTTCAGGTTGTTTTGGTCTGTACCCAGGACGGGAGTTGCTGGGTCCTTTGGCAATTCTGTGTTTAACTGGTTGAGGAACTGCTAGACAGGTCTCCCCTACCTGGTTTTGCACTCAAGCCACAGGCCAGCAGGTCACACGTGCTGCCCTCCTGCCTGCCTGCCCTGCAGCCGGGTGTGGAGGGCTGGTGCAGGCGATGAGCTGATGCTCAGGGCCGGGAGGAGCTGGAGGCTTTTCCCTCTGCCCTGTGCTTGGTGCCCAGGCCCTGGCCAGGCTCCCCCCGACTTCAGCCTAGACCAACCCCCCTCTCCAGATGCACCAGAGCTGTGGTGTGGGCCAAGGTTACCTCTTTGTGGACTCCTTGAGCCGCTGGGCTGGCTGTGACCGCAGCCAGCTTCCCCTGATGCACAGATGCTGAGTTAGACCTCAGCTCTGGACACATCTCGGGTGAGGTGTGGCGCTGCCCCTGCCCCGAGGCCCTGTGCTCCTAGGGCCACTGCCGTTTTAGACTCAGAGGCATTTGCCAAGCCTTGCTCTGTGGCAGTACCTGGCAGCCAGCCGCATCTCCCGACTGCTTCTCCCATCACCCGTCAGGTGGCTGCATGGCCCCATTTTGCAAATGAAAGAATGAGGAAACAGGAAGGGACTTGGCGGGGTCCACAGTGGCTGAGGCGGCATGTGGTCGTGTGGCCAGAAGGTGTGTGCTCACATGCCCCCGGAAGGCAGAGGCCCACAAGGGCTGAACTCCAGCGGCGCCCTCCTCTGGACTCTGGCTGGGCAAGGCGCCTTCTCCTACTCCGTGCACATGTACTGAGTGCCTTGCCCTGCGCTGTCACCGGGGCTCAGGGAGACCGGACCGGGCCTTTGCTCTCAGCATCTGTTGTTCCTTGGAGGAGAGACAAAGACAGACAGATGGTGACAGCACTCGGGGACAGGGAGGGCTGAGGGTGGAGTAAGAATTGTGAGTGAGGGCCGGGCGTGGTAGCTCACACCTGTAATCCCAGCACTTTGGGAGGCCAAGGCGGGAGGATCATGAGGTCAGGAGATCGAGACCATTCTGGCCAACATGGTGAAACCCCATCTCTACTAAAAATACAAAAATTAGCCAGGTGTGGTGGCGCGCGCCTATAATCCCAGCTACTTGGGAGGTTGAGGCAGGAGAATCGCTCGAACCTGGTAGGTAGAAGTTGCAGTGAGCCGAGATCATGCCACTGCACTCCAGCCTGGGCAACAGAGTGAGATTCTGTCTCAAGAAAAAAAAAAGGACTTACAATCTTGGATGCCACATAAACGCATTTTCAGGAAGGAGAACTGGGCACCTGCGGGCTGGGAGGTGGGTCAGGAGGAGCAAATTGATCCCAAGTCACTGTCTAGGTGGTGGTGGTGACAGCTTGGCCAGGGGATGAGAGGCCAGAGGGGGTCGCGGCACCTGGAGATGCACTTGGAGGAGTTCTGCTAAGACCGGGGCAGAGTCCTGCAGTGGGAACTTAGCCTGGCGTGCAGGAGAAGGCCTTGGAAGTAACTGTTTTCCTCATATAAACAGGGGGCCAGGCCGGGCACGGTGGCTCACGCCTATAATCCCAGCACTTTGGGAGGCCGAGGCGGGCGGATCACGAGGTCAGGAGATCGAGACCATCCCATCCCAGCTCACACAGTGAAACCCCGTCTCTACTAAAAATACAAAAAACTAGCCGGGCGTGATGGCGGACACCTGTGGTCCCAGCTACTCGGGAGGATGAGGCAGGAGAATGGCGTGAACCTGGGAGATGGAGCTTGCAGTGAGCCGAGATAGTGCCACTGCACTCCAGCCTGGGCGACAGAGCAAGACTCTGTCTCAAAAAAAAAAAAAAAAAACGGGGCCAGGCCATGGGCTAGAGGGGAGGGAAGCCGAAACTTGGGCCACCATGGAGCGCCTTCTGCAGGGCGTATTCTGGTGGGTGCAGAAATGGGCTCCGTACTGAATGACGGAGGGAGGGGCGAGGGGCAGAGGGGATTGTACTGGTGGACCTCGGATCCCAGCCAGGCAAGGGGACAGGGTAGACATGGGGTGAGGAGGGAGGGATGGACGTGGCTGGGTCAGGTCCTCCAGATTCAGGATGGGGGCTGGGGCTCCGGGGTTGTGAGCGGGAAAGGCCCAGCTGGAATAGAGTGGGTTCAGGGCAGGCTGTGGGGTGGCCAAGGTGTGGGGTGAGGAGCGGGTCCCTGGCAGTGCTGGGTCCTCAGTGGAGGAGAGAGACGGCCCCTCCGGAAGAGGGAATGAGGTAAAGGGGCTGGCGGTGTGGGGGGTGGGGGTAGCCGTGCACCTCACACGTCAAAGGAGAAGTGAGGAGGCCAGTGTGCCCAGAGCAGGGCGGGGAGACGGGTCAGAGGTGGCTGTGGGGCCACGCAGGGCTGGGGGACACCGTGAGGGCTGTGCTGTGACTCGGTGAGATGGGAACCATGGGAATTGTGTGAGCCGAGGAGGGTCCCAGCCCACGATGCGTCGTAAGATCCAGGGCAAGTAGAGCCAGCGCAGGGACAGGAGGTGCATGGGACGCCGTTGCAGTGACCGAGGCCGGGTGGCAATGGCTCGGCCTAGGGCAGGGAGCGAGTGTGGGGAGGGTGAAAGCCTGGATCGTCTCGAAATATTTGCTGGTCAGCGGGATGTCGGGGTGTGGTGGGCAGAGTAGAAATAAAGAAGCCCAGGCCTTTAGCCAGCACCTCACTCGCTGAGAAGGAGACATGGGAGCAGCGTCCAGGGAGATGGGAGGGGCCTGCAATGTGAGGCTCTGTGAGAAGCCGCGGTGGCTGCCGAGAGGACACCAGCCGGCACGGACAGCCCTGGAGGAAAGAGGCCCGAGGTAGAGACAGGGGTCGCCAGTGTGTGAATTGTCTCTCTCTCTCCTTTTTTAAAAAATCAAGGTCAGGTGCGGTGGCTCACACCTGTGATCCCAGCACTTTGGGAGGCTGATGTGGGAGGATCACTTGAGCCCAGGAGTTCAAGGCCAGCCTGGCCAACATGGTGAGATTCCCCATCTCTAAAACAAACAGATAAAAACTACCAAAAAATTAGCCAGATGTGGTGGTGCACACCTGTGGTCCCAGCTACTCAGGAAGCTGACGTGGGAGGATTACCTGAGCCCAGGAGGCCGAGTCTGCAGTGAACTGTGATCGCACCACTGCACTCCAGCCTGAGTGACAGAGACCCTCTCTCAAAAAAAGCAAAAATCGAAAAAAACCAAACCCCAAATCGAGGTGCAATTCATACGAAAAAGTTACCCTTTTATAGGAAGTTCTTTCATAAAGATTGGAGTCTTGGGGGTCTCACTATGTTGCCCAGGCTGGTCTCGAACTCCTGGGCTCCAGCCATTCGCCTCGGCCTCTCAAGGTGCTGAGATTGCAGGCGTCAGCCGCCCTGCCCAGCCTCAAGTTAATCATTTCAAAGTGAAAATTCAGTGGCATTTAGAACATTCACCATGCTGTTCAACCACCACCTCTATCGAGTTCCAAAAATAGGGTTTGACAGCGGAGAGACCAGATGGGCCGCAGAGGAGTCGGCCCTGTGTGAGGGCCCCGAAGAGTGTGGAGGGGTGCGGGGTGGGGGCCCCAAGGAGTGGGCTCCAGGTCAGGGTGGGTCCAGGGAGGACTGGGGATGGCCTTCACCGTGGGATTCCTGCTATGGGGCTGGAGCAGCAGGAGGGAGAGAGGGCGGGAAGGCAGAGGGCAGGGCAGAGCCTGGGGAGGTCCTGGGGGGATTCTGAAAGTAGACTGTGTCCAGGTGCTGCTGGGAGGGATCCAGGAGAGGGGCACGTGCCCCTGAACCAGGTAGGGGCCATTGGATCTGGGTCATGGGAGGGCCTGTTCCTAGGACCAATGGGCCCCATGCTCACAGTGAAGTGGGACCAGGGCCGACCGTGAGTGTGAGGGGGCTGGGGCCGGGGCCTGGGGCCTAGGACTCAGCGTGGGGCTCGGCGCTGCCTGCCCAGGGTCTGGGTCTCGGTGTGGGGCCGGGCGCCGTGTGCCCGGGGCCTGGGTCTCGGCGTGGGGCCGGACGCCGTGTGCCCGGGGCCTGGGTCTCGGTGTAGGGCTGGGCGCTGTGTGCCTGGGGCTGGGCATGGGGCTGGGCGCTGTGTGCCC
>NW_016803657.1:2594326-2603197 GCF_001698545.2 Rhinopithecus bieti | reverse complement strand
CTGTATCAATAATAATAATAATAATAATAATAATAATAATAATAATAATTGTGATGAAGTCAATTTCTCTATCTCTCTTCCTCCTCTTCTCTCCCTTCCTCCTCCTCTCTCCCTTCCTCCTCCTCTCTCTCTTTCTCCTCCTCCTCTCTCTCAGTGGATTCTGCCTTTGTTGTTGTAATTAAAAAAATCTTTGCCTAACCCAAAGTTACAGAGACTTTTCTCCTGTTTTCTTTTAAAATTTTATTGTTTTAGATTTTACCTTTAGCACCATGATGGATTTTGGGATAATTTTTGGATATGGTGAGAGGTATGGGTTGTTTACTGTGTTGTGGATGCTACCTGATTGTTCTAGCACTGTTGGTAGGAAAGACTGTTTGCTCTCTCCTGAACTGGCTTTATATCTTTGCTGATAATTAGTTGTCCACATATGTGTGGGTTTATTTCTAGATTCCTGATTCTGTTCCATTGATCTGTTCATCTGTTTTTGTGCCAATACCACCATACTGTCTTGATAACTGTAATTTTATAATGAGTTCTGAAAACAAGTAGTGTTAGTTCCCCCTCCTTGTCTTTTTTCTAAGTTGTTTTAGCTATTCTAGGTCCTTTGCATTTACATACGAATTTTAGAATCAGCTTGTTCATTTCTATTTTTAAAATCCTGTTGAAATTCTGATTGGGAGTGCATTGAATCTATAATTTGGAGAGAATATATGTGTTATTAATGTTGAGTCTCCCAACCCATGAAAACGTTATCTCTTTCCAAATCTATAGGTCTTATTTAATTTCTCTGAGCAATATTTTGTAGTTTTCAGTGTCCTGTGTTTCCTATCTCATCACATTTATCCCTCTTTCATACATTTTATGCTGTTATAAATGGTATTTTTAAATGTTCAATTTCTGAATGCTTGTTGCTAGTGTATAGAAATACAATTGATTTTTGTATATTTATATTGTATCCTGCAACCTTGCTAAACTTGTTCTCATAGTTGTTTTTAATAGAATCTTTGTATTTTCTACATAGACAATCATGTTATCTGTTAATGAAGACAGTTTTAGCTCTTCCTTTCCAATCTAGATGCTTTTTCTTTCTTTATATTGCCTTATTGCACTGACTAGAATCTCTAGCTCAATGTTGACTAGGAGTGGTTAGAACAGACATTCTTGTCCTGTTCTTGATCTTGGGGGAAAGCAGTCAGTCATTCTCCCTTGAATATGACATGTGCTGTAAATGTTTCATAGATCCTCTATATCAGATTGGGGAAATTCCCCTCTATTCTTAGTTTTCTGAGAGTTTTATCAGGATGTTGCATTTTGCCAACATTTTTTGCATCTGTTGAAATGATTGTATGTTTTTTTCTTCTTTAATCTGTAAATATGGTGAATGACATTGATTGATGGTCAAATGTTAAACCAACCTTGCATTACTGGTAAAAACCCCTGTTGATCATGGTGTATTACTCTTCTTACATACTGTTGGATGTACATCTTTTTATGGACCTACGTTTTGATTTCCCTTGGGCAAATTCCTAGGAGTAGAGTGGCTGTGTCATATGGGAGATATATCTTTAACTGTGTAAGAAACTAATTTGTACTTCTACCAGCAGTGGATGAGAGTTCCAGTTGCTCTGTATCCTCATCAACACTTGGTAGTATCTATCTTTTAAATTTTAGTCATCCTAGTAAAACTCCACAAAAGCTTTTTAAAAATGGTACAAACTTCCTGCCCTTCCAGTGACAACCTTGTATTGCTCTTGTCTCCAACACACTTGATTTAACTGGCTCTTGTCTTTTGATTCTTATGTAAAAGGTCTTCATGTCTCCATATTGTGTGTGTGTGTGTGTGTGTGTGTGTGTGTGTGTGTGTATGAGAGACAGGGTCTGTGACACCCAGGCTGGAGTGTAGTGGCACCATCTCGGCTCACTGCAACCTCCACCTCCGGGGCTCAAGTGATCCTCCCGCCTCAATCTCCCAAAATGCTGGGATGACAGGTGTGAGCACTCACACCTGGCTGGTGTCTCTATTTCTTCATATTAAATTCCCTGAGCCCTCCCCAGTAGGCTGTTCATACTGTGTCTGTGGGTGTGCATGCACGCATGTATATCCTCACACATGAATACCAAGAGGATGTGACAGGTTTGCATCAGACAATCTCTAACTTTACACCAGGGGGACCTTGTGTCAGTTGCAAGAGGTCAGAACAGGTTGTAACCACTCCCTAGCTTCACTTGTATCTGGTTTGTCAAAGATAGGCTATATTAGTAATGGCTGTAAGCTATCAGTCCTACTTACAAGCCCTTCTTGGGCTCACTCATCTGTGCCACACCCATTTTTCCCTCTAAGCAGAGGTTGGCAAACTTTTTCTTTTTTTTTTTTTTTTTTTGAGACAAAGTCTCACTCTGTGGCCCAGGCTGGAGTGCAGTGGCACGATCTCAGCTCACTGCAATCTCCATCTCCTGGGTTCAAGCGATTCTCCTGCCTCAGCCTCCCAAGTAGCTGGGATTACAGGCATCTGCCACTATGCCAGGCTAATTTTTGTATTTTTAGTAGAGACGGGGTTTCACTATGTTGGCCAGGCGGGTCTCACACTCCTGACCTTAGGTGATCCACCCACCTTGGCCTCCCAAAGTTCTGCGATTACAGGTGTGAGCCACTGTGCCAGCCAGCAAACTTTTTCTTAAAAACACAGGTAGCAGGCCGGGCGTGGTGGCTCACACCTGTAATCCCAGCACTTTGGGAGGCTGAGGCAGGCGGATCACCTAAGGTCGGGACTTTGAGACCAACCTGGCCAACACGGTGAAATCGCATCTCTACTAAAAATACAAAATTAGCCGGGCGTGGTGGCGCACGCCTGCAATCCCAGCTACTCAGGAGGCTGAAGCAGGAGAATCACTTGAACCTGTGAGGCGGAGGTTGCAGTGAGCCGAGATCACCCCATTGCACTCCAGCCTGGGCAACAAGAGCGAAACTGTCTCAAAAAAACAACAACAAAAAAGACAGTAAATATTTTAGGGCCGTAGAGTCTCCGTCACAGCTAGTCAACGACTGCTCACAAAAGCAGCTGTAGACAATTCATAAACGGGCATGGCTGAGTTCCAGTAACACCTTATTTACAACAACAGGCAGCTGGTCCACGCCCATAGAGTCCAGCTCCCGCTACGGGTTCTGCGAACAGGCCTCCTTCCAGGCCCAGCTCCCGCCGCGGGTTCCACGAACAGGCCTCCTTCCAGGCCAGGAGAGGGACAGCCTGTCCCGGAGTGCACGAGTGAGGATAGAGGTGGACACAGTCATTCTGGACCCTGGGCTGGGCGGGAGCTGTTGCTGGCTGTTGCTCAGCCTCCCTCAGGACTTCCAGACAGGCAGATAAAGGCCATGAGACAGGAAGCCTGGGTCCGTGGTCCACACTGTCAGAGCAGAACCCAACAGCATTGCCATGCTGTGAGAAGGGGGGCCCCCACTGCACCCCGAGCAGCAGTGTTCCCACCTGGGCTCACGTTGCCCACTACCCCTGTAAGTGGCTTGTGCTGTCCCATCCCACAGATGAGGAGGCCGAGGCCTGGAGACTGGCATGCCTGCCAGGTGCCCCATGCACAGCCATGCACCAAGCATTTGCGGCATCTTTCATGAAGGCTTCAGGAGAAGGCGGAGCCCAGGGGGAGGAGTCAGGTCTCTCTCTTCTGGGAGTTCAGTGTGGTTCTTCCCCACCTGTTCTCCAGGGGAGTCTGTAACTAAATACTTTGCCAGCCAGACACGGCATCACACATCTGTAATCCCAGCACTTTGGGAGGCCAAGACAGGAGGATCGCTTGAGCCCAGGAGTTCAAGTCCAGCCTGGGCAACCAAAATTTAAAAATCTCTACCAAAAATTGTAAAAATTAGCTAGGTATGCTGGTGCATGCCTGCCGTCCCAGCTACTTGGGAGGCTGAGGCAGGAGGATCGCTTGAGCCCAGGAGTTGGAGGCTGCAGTGAGCTGTGATTGTACCACTGCACTCCACCTTGGGCAACAGGGCAGGATCCTGTCTCAAAAAAAAAAAAAAAAATTCTCGAAACCAAACAACTGTTGATCCTGTAGCCGAATTCTTTCTCCCAAAAGCCGCCCTACTCAGCACAGGCAAAACTCCCGGTTCCCGCGAGAGGGTCACTTGGCAAAGGTTTGCCGACTGACCGAGGGGTGAGGAGAAAGCCTTTGGTCTCTCTTGAAGACAGGGGCTCTGCTGAAGTCGGAGTGTTGGTGGCTCCTTCATCCACAACCCCCGTGGAGACCTGCTCTGGACTGAGCTCTGTGCCAGATCTGGGGGTGCTGGGTCTGGGGTCCTCAAGAAGCCCACGTTAATGGGGAGACAGACTTCATTAATCAGGGAGCCTAACAGCTGTGACAGACAACCCCCAAATCCTAGAGGCCCGCATGACCCCCAAATCCCAGAGGCCCGGCATGACCCCAAATCCCAGAGGCCGGGTGTGACCCCCAAATCCCAGAGACCTGGCGTGACCCCCAAATCCCAGAGCCGGGCGTGATCCCCAAATCCCAGAGGCCGGGCATGAACCCTAGATCCCAGAGGCCCGGTGTGACCCCCAGATCCCAGCGACCCGGCGTGACCCCCAGATCCCAGAGGCCTGGCCTGCTGGTTCTCATGCACACCATCCCCGGTTGGGGCTCGCTTGGGTGCCTCTCCTCCTGGCAGTGACTCGGGGCCCAGGCCCAGCCCCACTGGGCCTCCACTGCCCGGCATGGGAGTCCCCCACCAGCCAAGGGTGGGCCCCGATCAGCGTGGGGAGGGGGGCTATCCTCAGTCAGGCCTGAAGGGCGGGGTCCTCTCCACTCATGATTCCCCAAACAGGCTTTGGTCCACAGCGGCACCTTCTTGTCGGGAGTGCCTCGATTCCCACCAGCCTCACCCAGGAGAGCCTCCACTTAAAAATAAAAGCATTTCAGAGATGACTCATCTCTCCCAGAGACTGTTCTCTCTAGGGCGCCTTTCAGCCATTCCACTCCCTTGAAATGTGAAGGGTCGTTGGGAGCCAGAAGAAAACACCAGAGTCACACAGCAGCCCTCTTAGCCATCGCCCCAGGGTGGGGCTGGACGTTCCCCACGACTCACTTTGCCATTTCAGAATGAGATGTTTCTCGCGTGCAGCAGCAGGAAGACTGAGCTGTGGCACTCACACCCCGCGCAGTGGCTCTCGCCTGCCATCCCATCACTTTGGGAGGCCGAGTGGGTGGATTACTTGAGGTCAAGATTTTGAGGCCAGCCTGGCCAACATGATGAAACCCCATCTCCACTAAAAATACAAAAGTTAGGTGGGCGTGGTGGGGCGTGCCTCGCTGCTGGGGAGGCTGAGGCGGGAGAATCACTTGAACCTGGGAGGCAGAGGTTGCAGCGAGCCGAGATCGTACCATCAATCACACTCCAGCCCAGGCAATAGATTCTGTCTCAAAAAACAAAAAAAGAGAGAAAAAAAAAGATTCTGCTGCCTCAGCTTCCCATAGCACTGGGATTACAGGCATGAGCCACTGTGCCCAGCTTTGCTGGACCGTTTAAGGCAAACCAGACATGGAGACATGGAATCGCTGGACAGGCCACATGCAGGGTGAAGCCACAGCGCGGTTATCACAAAGTTAATGCTGGCCACGCACTGTCACCCCACGCACAGTGCATCGTCATCAGCGGCTACGGTCCGTCCTTTGGGGGCACCCCCCGCACTCAGATCCTATCTGAAGTTTCCAATCTTGGTCCCCTCACCCAGGAGGATTTGGGCCCACACACGTCTCCCAGGGCAGCAGACACCAGGAAAGCACGTGACTCAGTCCTCAGGAGTGCCGGGTGCCCTCCAGCCCGGGGCATGGGCTCCTGTGGGCCAGCCTCTGCTGGAGGTTCCCGGCACCCGGCATGAGCCTGTGCAGACCGGCTTCCTCAGATGCTGGGGGGTGTCCGGGGACAGCTCCGTCTGCACCCGGCAGAGGGCAGGGGGAGCTGGGGTTAGGTGCCCGGGGGGGCACAGAGCCAGGTGTCCCCGGGGGTCTCCTCTGAAGCCTCCACAGCATGGCCGGGGGCTCCTGACCCTGACCCGAGGCTCCGACCACCCTCCCTCCGGGGTCCCTGGGCTGAGCCTCTGTGAATGTCCGGCTCTCCCTTGCAGATCCCGACTGGGCCTCCTACACTCTGGGAGTCTTCATCTGCCTCAGCTGCTCGGGAATCCACCGGAACATCCCCCAGGTCAGCAAGGTGAAGTCCGTCCGCCTGGACGCCTGGGACGAGGCCCAAGTGGAGGTACGGCAGGGGAGGGGCGGGGGGACCCGCGCAGTCCCCGGGTGGCCCCAGCCCAGGCCTCTGGAGCCTGTGCCGCACGGCCTGGTTGTGCCCCCCTGGGGCCTTGGACTGCTCTGAGGGGCCTGGCTGGCTGGACCGAGGCTGCGGAGGCCAGGGCGGTGCAGGACCCCGCCCCCTCTCCAGCAGCCTGTCCTGTGTGGCTGCTCCACCCACCCCCTGCTGGGTCCAACCCCTTCTGTGAATAGCTCCAGGTGTGTGTGGTGGGCCAGGGAGTGAAGGCGGGTCGCCGATTCCTGTGCCCTGGGAGCTCGGTAGCGCTCCCCTCAAATCCCCACTCCTGGAGCATTCGGCTCAGGGTAACAGAGACCCTGTCTCTAAGGAAACAGAATGCAGCGTCCCAGGCCGCGCCGCACGACCCAGAGTCAGGGTCGCATTTACCCGGCAGTCCCTGTGCACCCCGAGCCGCTGCCGTCCGTGTACAGCTCCATTACCTGTCCCCTGGGTGGCCTCTGAGGTGACACAGCCACTGCCCACCTCTTACCTGTGCACCTGAAGCAGCTTCACAGAGCCAGGCAGGGACTCTGGCCACAGATGCCTGGTGGAGCCCTAGAGACGCCCCTCTGGGGAGGGAGACGGGTGTGAGCCAATCAGGAAGCCCTGACATGCAGGGGGAGGTCAGGCATGCTGAAGGCGGCAGGAAGGGCCCCCATAGGAAGACCCCAGGGAGGTGGAGAAGGAACAAGATCCCGGCTGGGGCCTGCAGCTCAGATGGAGCGTGGGGCCTGAAGACCCGGGTGGGAGGGTCCCCCCAACCCCACTTGTGGGACTTGGGGTCTTGGAGCCACTGATCTGCCTGGCTGCTGGTGAGCGGGACCTAGGGGCCACATGGAGGTGAGAGCGGTGGTCTGGGGGCTGCTGTGGGCATGGGGAGGGTCGTAGAGGCTAGTGGCCTCCTGTGCATGTCTCCCCGCTCTCCAGCACCACTGACCGTGGGCCCCTACTCTCCAACACCACTGACTCTGGCACCCCCTCTCTAGGACCACTGACCCCAGCCCCTGGCTCTCCAGCACCACTGACCCCAGCCCCCAGCTGTGCACCACCACTGACCCCAGCCCCCAGCTGTGCACCACCACTGACCCCAGCCCCCGGCTCCCCGACACCACTGGCCCCAGCCCCTGGTCAGAAGTAGCTCATTTTCTTCTAACAGGCAGCTTTGGTGCGGGGGTCACACCTTGGGGCTTGTTAGAAATCACAGCTGGGATCCCAGTGCGTGGGCCTGGCGTAGGGGTGGGTGCTTGTAATCCCAGCCACTCAGGAGGCTGAGGCGGGAGGATTACTTGAGCCCAGGAATTATTTTTTTTTTTTGAGACGGAGTTTGGCTTTGTCACCCACGCCAGAGTGATCTCAGTTCACTGTGACTTCCGCCTCCTGGGCTCAAGCGATTCTCATGCCTCAGCCTCCCGAGTGGCTGGGATTACAGGTGCACACCACCATGTCCAGCTAATTTTTTTATTTTTAGTGGAGATGGGGTTTCACCATGTTGGCCAGGCTGGTCTTGAACTCCTGACCTCACCTGATCCACCCACCTCAGCCTCCTAAAGTGCTGGGATGACAGGCCTGAGCCACCGCGCCCAGCTGAACGAAGGAACTTGAGGCTGCAGTGAGTTGTGATGGCACCTCTGCCCAGGGACAGCAGCGTCCCTGACCCACCCAGGGCAACCCCAAATCAGCTTCTGCATTTAACGCCGTGATCCCCCACACTCAGAGTTGAGGGCATCCCTGCGAATCCCCTCAGGACCCCGGCCCACCTTGGGCTCACCGCCTTTGACCCACCTTCACTGACCCGGAGGGGGACACTGGGATGTGATATCCGTCCCTTCGCCAGGCCGTGGGCTTGTCTGAGCCTCCATTTCCTTCCCTAAAAAATGGGCAAGGTGGCCCCTGGACCGTCCCCCTCCCTGGTCAACAGGGGACCAATGGCCAATGTCAGAAAGATGATGGGATGGGTGTCCCATCTCCAAGTCACTCTGCCATCTCTCCTGGAGGAAACAGCGGTGAGTCCCTGGAGGGTCTACGGGGGCACAGACTCCTCGGCTCAGGGAGAAGACCTGCCCATTGTCCCCATAATTACAGGGCAAATGGGGCAAAGGCCCGGGGTGGGGCATTCACTGTTGTTGGAAAAACCCTAAATGTAATCAGCAGGAGAGGACAGGGGCCACCTTGGTGCCGTCCTGATCTGCCTGGGGTGATGGCCGGAGGGGAAGGCTGGAGAGGAAGGCTGGGGAGGGCCCACCGTGGGTATTACCAAGAAACCCCTGGCCGGGCGCGGTGGCTCATGCCTGTAATCCCAGCACTTTGGGAGGCTGAGGCGGGCGGATCACGAGGTCAGGAGATCGAGACCATCCTGGCTAACACGGTGAAACCCCATCTCTACTGAAAATACAAAAATATCTAGCCGGGCGTGGTGGCAGGTGCCTGTAGTCCCAGCCACTCGGGAGCCTGAGGCAGGAGAATGGCGCAAACCCGGGAGGTGGAGCTTGCAGTGAACTGAGATGGTGCCACTGCACTCCAGCCTGGGAGACAGAGCAAGACTCTGTCTCAAA
>NW_016803657.1:2583371-2594309 GCF_001698545.2 Rhinopithecus bieti | reverse complement strand
GATCGAGACCATCCTGGCTAACACGGTGAAACCCCATCTCTACTGAAAATACAAAATATCTAGCCGGGCGTGGTGGCAGGTGCCTGTAGTCCCAGCCACTCGGGAGCCTGAGGCAGGAGAATGGCGCAAACCCGGGAGGTGGAGCTTGCAGTGAACTGAGATGGTGCCACTGCACTCCAGCCTGGGAGACAGAGCAAGACTCTGTCTCAAAAAAAAAAAAAAAAAAAAAGAAAAAAAAGAAACCCCTGATTCCTGTTGCAGAGGTCCGGTGTGATGGGGACTTTGGGAGAGCACTGAGTGGGGGGCCACAAGGAGGTTCCATCCCTGTTCTGTTGTCTGCACGTTCACTTGTGCGATGAAAATCAAACATGAATCTCAGGCAGGCCTGGGCACTTGGCCCCTGAGAGCATCTGTACCCTGGCCCCCGGGCAGAGCTGGGTCTCAGTCCAGCTTCTTGCCGGGGAGTCTGTGGGGCAGGGGCTGCACTGGGACCCCCGTGGCTCCCTGCACTCAGGCCCCTTGGCCATTCCTGGGCTGGTGGTTGGCGGGGACATCTGGGGGCTAAGCCTGCTCCCACCCCTAAGGGAGAAATGGGCCCAAGGTGGTCATCACTGAGAACCGGACCAAGGTTAAAGGGCCAGGAACCGAGGATTCTCCTCTTCTTTCCTTTTCTTCACATTTTTTTTTTTTTTTTTTTTTTTTTTTTTTTTTTGAGACGGAGTCTCGCTCTGTCCCCAGGTTGGAGTGCAGTGGTGCGATCTCGGCTCACTGCAAGCTCCACCTCCTGGGTTCAAGCCATTCTCCTGCCTCAGCCTCCTGAGTAGCTGGGACTACAGGCGCCGCCACCACGCCCGGCTAATTTTTTGTATTTTCCTTTTCTTCACATTTTATGTTCCCCACCCCCCACCAGCTTTCTATTTCTTAATAATACCTTTTAAAACAACTGCTTCATTGAGATGCAATTCACAGCCATACGATTCACCATGTAAAGTGCACAGTTGAAGGTTTTCTAGTAAATTCACAGAGTTGTGCAACCTTCGCTGCAGCCAATATTAGGACATTTTCATCACCCCTGAAAGAAAGTCTGTGCCTTTTGGCTCTCACCCCGCCCAGCCCGAAGCAGCTGCAAATCCACTTTCTCTCCGTGTAGATTTGTGGGTTCTGGACTTTTACAAACGGGATCTCACGGCGTGTGAGCTTCGGCGTCCGACTCCTTTCCCACTGCGCCAGGTCCGGGAGGCCCATCACGCCGCAGCCTGTGTGGCAGCTTTGTCCCTTTCAAGGCCAGAGAACGTGCCCTGTGTGGAGGGAACACCTTTGCTCTATTCATTCACCCTCGGATGGACACGTCGGTCATCTCTACCTTATTTAATGTATTTCGACAATTTAGGGACACATTTAGCAGGTTCCAAGGGCAGTTGCTGAAGGGAGCTGTCTGCTTCCCTGTCTCCCGCCTCTGAGCACCGCCCCCACCCTGGTCAGGCAGCTAGGGGTCTGTGTGGGCCTCGCTCCCTCCCTCCCTCCCTCCCTCCCTCCTTCCCTCCTGCCTTCCTTTCTTCTCTCCCTCCGTCCCTCCGTCCCTACCTACCCTCCTTCCTTCCTTTCTCTCTCTCTTTTTTTTTTTTGAGACACGGTCTCACTCTGTCGCCCAGGCTAGAGTGCAGTGGTGCTATCATAGTTCACTACAGCCTTGAACTTTTAGGCTCAAATGATCCTCCTGCCTCAGCCTCCCAAGGAGTAGCTAGGACCACAGGCATACACCACCATGCCTGGCTAATTTTTTTTTTTTTAGAGACAGAGTCTCACTCTGTTGCCCAGGCTGGAGTGCAGTGGCATGATCTCAGCTCACTGCAACCTCCACCTCCCACATTCAAGCAATTCTCCTGCTTCAGCCTCCCGAGTAGCTGGGATCACAGATGCGTGCCACCATGCCCAGCTAATTTTTGTATTTTTAACAGAGACAGGGTTTTGCCATGTTGGCCACGCTGGCCTTGAACTCTTGGCCTCAGGTGATCCACCCCCCCTCGGCCTCCCAAAGTTCTGGGATTATAGATGTGAGCCAAGGTTCTGGGATTACAGATGTGAGCCACTGTGCCAGCCCTGGCTAATTAAAAAAAAATTTTTTTTTGTAGTGATGGGGTCTTGCTATGTTGGCCAGGCTGGTCTCAAACTCCTGGACTCAAATGATCCTCCTGAAATGCTGGGATGACAGGTGTGTGCCACGGCACCGGGCCTAGCGTGTGCTTCTGAGAGACGTTCTTTGCCTGTTGAGAGCACGCGGAGCCCCTCGCCCTCCTAGGGGGAACCACGGCCTGCTTGCCGCGTACCCTCGGGCTACACATGCCAGTTGTTTCCAGACTGTTCCTGCCGTTCCCACTGAGCCGGCAAGCAGTCTCACTGATGCGTCACTTTGCACATATGGAAGTACATTGGTGGCCTAAATTCCTAGAAGTGAAAGTGCAAGTTCAAAAGTTACGTGGCTAGGTAATTTTGGAGAGATGTTTGCCAAACTCCCCACTGTAACTGCTCACATGACCCCAGCACACCGTGGGGGTGTTTGCCGCCTCCTCCCCAGCACACCGTGGGGGTGTTTGCCGCCTCTTCCCCGCACGCCATGAGGGTGTTTGCCGCCTCCTCCCCAGCACGCCGTGGGGGTGTTTGCCACCTCCTCCCCAGCACGCCGTGGGGGTGTTTGCCGCCTCCTCCCCAGCACACTGCCTGCCCAGGGCTTCTCCTTTGCTGCTCTGATGATTGAGAGGTTGTTCTCAGGATCTCTTTTCTGTTTTTTTTTTTTTTTTTTTTGAGAGAGTCTCTCACTCTGTTGCCCAGGCCAGAGTGCAGTGACACGATCTCAGCTCACTGCAAGCTCCACCTCCCGGGTTCACGCTATTCTCCTACTTCAACCTCCTGAGTAGCTGGAACTACAGGTGCCTACCACCACGCCCGGCCCGGCTAATTTTTTTTTCATTAGAGATGGGGTTTCACCGTGTTAGCCAGAATGGTCTCGATCTCCGGACCTCATGATCCACCTACCTCGGCCTCCCAAAGTGCTGGGATTACAGGCGTGAGCCACCACACCCAGCCCTGTATTTTCTTGCCTGTGAAGTCTCTTCACACCTTTGCCTGCCTTTCTGCTGCAATGTTAGCTGTTTTCATCTTCTAGGGGTTCCTGGTATGTTAGAGAAATTCATCCTTTGAGATAAAAACGTTTTTTTCGAGGTTGTCTTTCGAATTTACTCATGGTGGTTTTTGCCATGGAAATTTTTACTTCAACATAGTCAAAGTGGTCAACCTTTTATTTTGTGGTTTTAGGGTCTATAGCATACATAAAGAGGCCTTCTTTGCCTGAGGGTTTTTTTGTTTGTTTGTTTATTTGTGTTTTTTGTTTGTTTTTGTTTTTGTTTTTTTTGAGACAGTCTTGCTCTGTCACCCAGGCTGGAGGGTGGTGGCACAATCACAGCTCACTGCACCCTCAAGCTCCTGGGCTCAAACCATCCTCTCACCTCAGCCTCCTGAGCAGACGAAACTACAGACGTGCACCACCACACCTGGCTAATTTTTGTATGTTTTGTAGAGACGGGGTCTCACTGTGTTGCCCAGGATGGTCTTGAACTCCTGGCCTCAAGTGATCCTCCCGCTTCAGTCTCCCAAGTGCTGGGATTACAGGCTTGAGCCACTGCACCCAACCCTGAGGGTTATTTTTTGATAACAGCTTTATTGAGGTATAATTCACACACAACTCACTCCTGTAAAGTGTACAGTTCAGTAGCTTTAGTGAAGCCACAGGGCTGCACGACCATCACCACTGTCTAATTCCAGGACATTTTAATATCCCAACACAGCCCGTACTCACCCCTCCTCCTATCGCCACCGCCCCAGCCGTTCCTGAATGTAGACAGAGCTGCTTCGTGTCCAGGACGTTTTAATATCCCAACGCAGCCCATACTCACCCCCATCCCATCGCCACCGCCCCAGCCGTTCCTGAATGTAGACAGAGCTGCTTCGTGTCTCTGTGGATTTGCTTGTTCTGATCATTTCAAACAGATGGAATCACACAATATGTGGGTTTTTTTTTTTTTCTTTTGAGACAGGGTGTCACTATGTTGCTTAAGCTGGTCCCGAACTCCCAGGCTCAAGCGATCCTCCCACCTCAGCCTCCCAAAGTGCTGGGATCACAGGCATGAGCTGCCACGTGCGGCCGACACATGGTGTTTTGTGTCTGGTTTCCTTCATGGGCACCGTGTGTCCAGGGATCACCTGGGTAGTAGCGTGTGTCAGAATTGCGTTGCTCTTTTTTTTTTTTTTGTTTTGTTTTGTTTTGGGGGTGTGCGGGGGGACAGAGTCTCGGTCTGTTGCCCAGGCTGGAGTGAGTGGCGCGATCTCGACTCACTGCAAGCTCTGCCTCCCGGGTTCATGCCATTCTTCTGCCTCAGCCTCCCGAGTAGCTGGGACTACAGGCGCTGCCACCACGCCAGCTAATTTTTTGTATTTTTAGTAGAGACGGGCTTTCACCGTGTTAGCCAGGGTGGTCCCTGACCTCATGATCCGCCCACCTCAGCCTCCCAAAGTGCTGGGATTACAGGCGTGAGCCACTGTGCCCAGTCACTTTTTTTTTTTTTTTTTTTTGAGACGGAATCTCGCTCTGTCACCCAGGCTGTAGTGCAGTGGCACGATCTCAGCTCACTGCAAGCTCCACCTCCCAGGTTCAAGTGATTCTCCTGCCTCAGCCTCCTGAATAGCTGGGATTACAGGCACCCTCCACCACGCCCGGCTAATTTTTGTATTTTCGGTAGAGATGAGGTCTCACCGTGTTGCACAGGCTGGTCTTGAACTCCTGACCTCATGATCTGCCCACCTCTGCCTCCCGTAGTGCTGGGATGACAGGCGTGAGCCACCGCGCCTGGCCGGCATTCCTCTTTATGGCTGAGGAACCCTCCATGGTGTGGCTCAATCACATTTAGTTTATCTGTGCTTCCGTTTATGGACCTGGGGCTTGTTCCTGTTCTTAGCTGTCACGAAGAATGCGCCGTGAACGTTGGTGTGCATGTCTCTGGGTCTTCACATCTCTTAGGGTGCAGAGGAATTGCTGGGCTCTATGGTAACTCTGTTTACCATTTTGAGGAACTGCCGGACTGTTAGTCACCACAGCTGGAGGTTCCCACCAGCAGCGTACGGGGGCTCTGATCTCTCCACATCCTCTCCAGCACACTCCCCTGTGCCACTTTGACCTTGCCATCCTAGGGGGGAGAGGTGGTAGCTCATTAAGGTTTTGATCTGTGTTCCCCTGATGGCTAACAGTGCTGAGTGCCTTTGCGTGGCCGAGTGGCCATTTGTGCATCTTCTTTGGAGAAATGTCAATTCAAATCCTTCCCCATTTATTTATTTATTTATTTATTTTTATTTTATTTTATATATTTTTTGAGACGGAGTCTCACTCTGTCGCCCAGGCTGGAGTGCAGTGGCGTGATCTCGGCTCACTGCAAGCTCCGCCTCCCAGGTTCACACCATTCTCCTGCCTCAGCCTCCCGACTAGCTGGGACTACAGGCACCCACCACCACGCCCGGCTAATTTTTTGTATTTTAGTAGAGATGGGGTTTCACTGTGTTAGCCAGGATGGTCTTGATCTCCTGACCTCGTGATCCGCCCACCTCGGCCTCCCAAAGTGCTGGGATTACAGGCGTGAGCCACTGCGCCCAGCCTCAAATCCTTCCCCATTTTTAGGCTGAGGTGGGACAATGGCTTGAGTCTAGGAGTTTGAGACCAGCCTGGGCAACAGAGTGGAACCTCGTCTCTATTAAAACAAATTAAAAGTATACATATACGTATATATATGTAAAAGTAATTTTTAAAACCCTTACCCATTTATTTATTTTTTATTTTTACTTTCCTTTTTTTTGCAGAGATAGGGTCTTGCTCTTTTTCCCATGCTGGAGTGCAGTGGTGTAACCAGAACTCATAGCCTTGACCTCCTGGGCTCAAGGGATCCTCCCGCCTCTGCGTCCCAAAGTGCTGGGATTACAGGCGTGAGCCGCTGCGTCCAGTAGAGACAGGGTCTTGTTCTGCCACCCAGGCTGGAGTTCAGTGGCACGATCATAGCCCACTGCAACCTCAAACTCCCAGGTTCAGGCCATCTTCCCACCTCGGCCTCCCTAGTAGCTGGGACCACAGGTGTGTGCCATCACACCTGGCTAATTTTTTTTTTTTTTTTTTTTTTGAGAGACAGGGTCTCACTATGTTGCCCAGAGTGGTCTTGAACTCCTGGGCTCAAGTGGTTCTCCCACCTCCGCTTCCCCAAGTGCTGGGACTACAGATGTGAGCCACTGTCCCCAGCCGGCCCTTGTTAATTTTTTAAACTTTAGAACCATTTCTAGGTTTAAAAAAATACATAATAATAATAAATTTTGTTGCTGTTTTTTGGCAGTTATTATAAAAAACACGTAGACACCCGTGAGGAGACATTTCTCCACCTCCCTGTGTCTCTGGTCGAGGCTCCTCTGCATCCTTGGGAGCACACGCCAGTTTTCCCGTGGAGACCTGGGATGTTTCCCATCCAGCGACTCAGACAATTTGTCCCGTTGCTGTTGGTGACAGGATCTCTCCTTGTATTTGAGTTTTCCATGGAAAAGCCATTCGTTTTCGAATTGTAAATTGGTGCCAGCCTCTTGTTGCTTGTGATTTCTCCAGCTACTCCTCTGGGCCCTCCCTGTTTATGGCCATGTGATCCTTGGAGCAGGGTGATGTTAGGGGACGTCTGTCTGGCTGGGCCTGGCCGTGGCCTCAGGCGAGCTGCATTCAGGAGCTTGAAGGTGCAAACAGTGGCTCCCTCAGGGGCTTACAGCATAGCAAGCAGA
The DNA here is from genome assembly GCF_001698545.2 of Rhinopithecus bieti. Lineage (NCBI taxonomy): Eukaryota > Metazoa > Chordata > Mammalia > Primates > Cercopithecidae > Rhinopithecus > Rhinopithecus bieti. The sequence goes on along the minus strand of NW_016803657.1, from coordinate 2,587,457 downwards.
GCCTCTCCCATGCCCTCGGGGCTGGTGTGGGATGTGGTGGCCCCTCCTGCCCCGCTCGAGGCTCACCACACCTGGCTGGCGGCAGGGTCAATGCCAGCGTCCACCCTCAGGGCCTTCGCACCTGCCAGGAGCACAGTCCATGTGCCAGCCTCCTGGAATTCCAGCTTCCTGGAGCTCTTCCCCTGCTTCACGGCGCCGTTTCTTCTCCATCAGCCTGTTTTGTAAATGTGTTGTGGGTCCCTGCAGTGTGTCCCTGCAGAGTCCTCTCGGAGACTCTGTCCTGGCCACGTCTGGGTCTCTCACTCACCAGCCCATCTCCAGGCCCCCATGTCTGGTGCCTGTTGGCTCTTTGCTAAATGTGAGCTGGGGAGCTGGGTGAACGGGGAAGTCCCTGCTCTCTGGGGCAGAGATGGGGGTCACAGGATGCAGCCAGCTCTCTCCCACGGGACGTGCAGTGTGGGTGGACTCAGGATGGCTGGTGTGGGTGGACTTGGGGGTTGAAACAGTGGGGCAAACCTCAGACCCATCCTCAAGAGGGGCCTGGCCGCTGGGCCCCCTTTGCCAGGACCCCATTGGATGCTGGCTCCTTCCCTGTGCCAGGGGAGGGTCCATCACTCAGAAATGGTGTCCCTGGGGCAGGAGGAGGTGGGGGTTCCCGTCCTGGCGCTGGCAGAGGCCTCGGAGCCTTGGTCTGTGGGTCCCTGCGGTGACAGCCCTGAGCGCAGCCAGCACCTCCTGGACTACCCCTGGGACCCCAGGCCTCTGACCTGGCCGCTCCTCTCTTGCAGTTCATGGCCTCCCACGGGAACGATGCCGCGAGAGCCAGGTTCGAGTCCAAAGTACCCTCCTTCTACTACCGGCCCACGCCCTCCGACTGCCAGTGAGTACAAAGGGGCCTTGTCAGGGCCGTGGTCAACAGTGCTGGGCAGTTCCGAGATGGCCCCGGGAGGACCCGGCAGGGTGGGGAGTTGGGTGCTGCCCACAGGGTCCGGGAGAAGCCAGCCGCAGCTGAGTCCCCCAGACCCCAAGGTGCTGCCTGTGTCTGCTGCCCACCACTGGGCTTTGGTTCTGGGGCGGGGGGCAGTGGGCGCTGTGGTGGGGCTGGAAAGGTCATTCTGCATCAGTAGCTGCAGCCCACCTGGGTTCACTGGGGCCTTGGGGATCTCAGGTGGATCTGAGGGGGCCTCCCAGGTGCTCCCGGCGGTCTGGGAGGAGGACGGGAGGGGCTGCTGTTGTTCGGGGCCTGCCCTGGCTCCTTGGGGCGGGAGCAGACGTGGGTACCGGTGGCCGGTTGGGGAAGCCTGAGACCCAGTCCTCTGGGCGTCCTGGGGTCAGGAGGTTGTGGAGAGGGAGGGAATGAGGCCTGCTCGGCCTCACATCAGCCACCTCCCAAAAACCCACCCCTCCAAGCCTCAGTCTCCCCATCTGCCCGGACAGTGGGAATGACAGGTGACAACCACACTGTTCGCACTGACCCTCTCACACCTGTCATAGGGGAAGGACCTGTGGCCCACTGGGTGCCCTCCCGGCCCCCATGCTTCCTGCTCCGGTTCAATCCTAGCCCTACTGGGCACCGCCCAGTCTCCTGTTTGCTCAGCACCTCCCTCCGTTGACTCACTCCGTGAACCCACTAAGTGGAGGGCCCACCCCACAGAGACACCCCGGGCACGAGCTGGGTGCAAGGTTTGGGTGTGACCCAACGGTGCTGAAGGAAAGAGGTGGGTGCCTGGCCTCCCAGGCCCTGAGGGGCCCAGGTGCTGTTGCTGGCTTTGCCCTGACTTGGGGGCTGAGACAGCCTGGGCTCTGCCCACCCAGGAGCTGCTGGTGGGGACTGCAGTGACCAGGGGGCCTTCCCCTGCATCCGGGGCCCTGTTTGGGGTCTGTGTCCCCTCCAGTGAGCTCCATGAGGGGGCAGTGGGGTCAGGGGTCCTCACTGGATCCAAAGGCCTCTGGAAGGTGGGTGGGGATTGGGGGGTAGGGTGGAGGGGAGCCAGAGGGAAGAGGGAGGAGGGAAATGGGAGGAAGGACGGACTTCCTGGCTGCAACCCTACAAACCACCCTGGGCCTTTTTTTTTTTTTTTTTTTTTAAATATAGAGATGGGGTCTCCCTACATTGCCCAGGCTGGCTGCAAATTCCTGGGCTCAAGTGATCCCCCTGCCTCAGTCTCCTAAAGAGCTGGGATTGTAGTGCGAACCGGCCCTCCGGGGGTCTTTGGGGAGCGGGGGCTGGAAGTATGTTCAGGCCACGAGCGACTCAGTTTCTTTGACTGCATGTTGATTTGTTATTGGTAAAGGGCCACGATGCCAGGCCCCAGTCCAGGTGCTTGGCAGGCGTTTTCTTGATGAGCCTCCCGTGAGCCTGGAGACAGGTCTGGCTGCAATCCCCATATCACCGCTGAGAAGCTCGAGGCTGGCAGCTCAGCCCCAGGCACTCACCTCTCCCTTCCCGCCTGGGCAGGCCTGGGGCCCTGGCCCCCCATACTCTCATTCTGAGACCCCGGGTGCCAGCTGCTCTCTCCCCCGCCAAGCCCTCACAGGGGAACCCTGCCCTGGCCCTGCCCCGGGCTCTTGGTATGAATCACGGAGCCCCAGCACAGCTATTTTTGAGACATTATCACCCCGCCCCCGACTGCTCTGTGGCCTGGGTCACTGCATCCAAGTTCCTCCCACTCCCTGGCTGTTCTGAGTCGGGACCAGGGGCAGACATGGGTGCGGGGGGCTGCGGGGACACGGTTGTGGGCTCGGGGGCTGCTGCTGTGGGGTCCTGGGTGAGGAGACTCTCAGGGCTGACGCCCACCATCTGGGGTGAGGTGTGAATCCCTGTATGAGCCGTGGATGCTGTGGCATGGCAGGGGTGCAGCATGGATCTGGAGGGTTGGGGGATGCAGCGCGGACCTGCTGTGTAACCTGGAGGGCGGGAGGTGCCTACATCCTGCCATTTTGTGGTCCAGCTCTGTGGCCCGGGGGACCCAACCGCCCAGCCTGGCGAGGTGGGCAGGGGCCTTGTCCCCCTTCCTCCCACTTCTGCCCCCACAGAGATTCTCCCAGCCCCAGCAGCCCTGGTGCCCACGGCCTCCGTGCAGCCTGGACAAGCCCGGGTCCGAGTTGAAGGTCTTTACGGGAAAGTGCTGCTGCACAGATGTCTGGGTGGCATCTTCACAGGAGCTAAGAGTGGCAGGCAGGGCCCGGAGCAGGGTCCTGGAAGGCCCCCCATGGCATGCCCTGCAGCCTCCCGGCACACACTGGGGGTCCCTCCAGGCAGGATGAGCACCGTGCCCACCTCCAGCCAAGCAGAGGCTCAGGGCCTCAGTTTGCCCAGCTATAAGAGGGGAGGGTGAGCCCGCAGGGGAGGGCAGAGGGTCCTGCGTGCAATTATCTTTAGCAGCGGCCTGTGACTCAGAGGCCGGGACCTGTCTCTTCCTGTGTCACCCTCAGACCTCTCCAGTTTCTATCTTGACATCGGGGGAAAGAAAGTCGTGTGGCTGCTCTGCTTGGTTTTACTTCTGGGTGGAAACCGGCCCCTCCCTGCTTCCTGTGTGGCCAGGGGTGGTCAGGGCAAGTGAGGGAAGCTGCAGGAGGAGCCCTTGGCTGCTGGCAGCACCTGCTTGGGGACTCCTCTCTGCCCATCCCAGCAAAGCTCTGGAGCCCCCAGCCCCAGCAAGCCCCCTGTGGGGCAGGTGTCCGGGCTGGACAGGGCTCTGCATCCCTGTCTGGGGCTCCTGGAACAGAGCACCAAATGCCCGGCAGCCCAGAGCAACAGAAATCTACCTTCTCCTGGCTCTGGAGGCTGGAGGCTTGAGGCTGCTTCTCCCAAGGCCTCTCTGGGGTGCTTCCTCACATGGTGGGCCCTGTGTGCTTGTCTGTGTCCTAATTCCCCTTCCTAAGGACACCAGGCACATTGGATTGGGGGCCACCCTGCTCCTGTGTGGCCTCAAAGAATCTGCAACCACGGTATTTCCAAATAAAGGCACCCTCAGGCCCGGGGGTCAGGGCTCCCAGTAGGATGGGGTCACAGTTCAGGTGGTGGCAGCCTCAGAAACACCCAGGATAGACGGTGGAGGCGGGGCCGGGGGCTGGGGACTGAGG
>NW_016803657.1:2580230-2582572 GCF_001698545.2 Rhinopithecus bieti | reverse complement strand
GGGGTGTGGGCGGGGTCGTGAGCACCACACTGGCTATTTTTCCGTAATAAAAAGGGAAGAAACCCACCTGGGTGAGCCATTGGTCCACTATGTAGAAGCAAAGCCGGGGCCTTGGGGGGTCACTTTCCCAAGAGGTAAAGCCTCCAGGAAGGGTGTTGACCGTGTCCTGAACTCCCTGCGGTAGAAACCTGCAGAACTCGGGCAGAAGGCACACTCAGGAGTGGACCCTCAGGGATGGACTTGCCAGCTGCGTGAACAGCACTCCCTATGGAGGCCACAGTGACCACTGGGACCCGCCCTGGGGAAAGCGGGGAGGGTCTCCCATGGCATCCTGGGCTAGGGGAGCCCTGTGGGGAGGTGGGTTCTGGGGCTCAGAGCTTCTTCCCCTGTGAGTCCACACCTAGGGGAGGCCATCGCCCTGAGCACCTGCCCAACCCCCTGCCCCCAGCCCACATTTTGCTCTGGGTTGAGGGGACCCACCCGACCCTCAGGCCCCGGCTTTAAAGGGCTGGTTGTGGGGGTCCTTGAAGCCTGGCTCCCCGGAGCCCTGGAGCTTGGGACACATCCTGGGGTATGGGGTGAGGTGTGTGTGGTTGGCGCTTTCGTGGTGGCTTTCTGTCCTGGCTGCCAGGTGCCCGAAGACCCCCTCCTTGTGACCACATGGGGGTGTCAGTGCGGCCCCTCCGGGGCTGTGGGAGTGGGGCGGGCTCCAGGCAGTACTGGTTTTCAGGTGATGAGGGGCTTCAGGAGGGCTCCGCTGGGCAGGATGGGGTCCTGCCCCCGACTTCCTGGTGCTCACTCCCCGGGCTTCCTCCTCCTGCTGCTGCTTCTGGAAGCTTCTGTGCCAGGCCCTGGGAGGCCCTCGTGTGCGGGTGTGAGCCTTGGGGACCCAGTCCGCACCAGAGCAGGGCTGCAGACCCTGTGGGTGCCCTGCCCTGAGGGCTGTTGGCAGGCGTGGTTGTCAAAGCCGTCCCAGGCACCTGCCTCTCATCCACAGGCCCCCAGCTTCTACACATGCAGCCTTGGGTCCTCCCGTGACTCCGAGAGGCCGCTGTGTGACCCTCGGGTCACAGACAGGACGCTGGGTGCTGGGGGGCAACTCCTCCGCGGTCACACAGCCAGAGCGGCTCAGGCGGCTGCACGGTGTGCCCCGAAAAGACGTATTAAAGTCTTAACCTGCTGCCCCTGTGAAGATGAACTTATCTGGAAATAGGGTCTGGACGCGAGGCTCATGCCTATAATCCCAGCACTGTAGGAGGCCCAGGTGGGAGGACTGGCCCCAGGTGTTCCAGACCAGCCTGGGCAACATAGTGAGCTCACGTCTCTACAAAAAATTAAGAAATTACCCAAGCACACCTCTAGCCCCAGCTACTTGAGAGGCCGAGGCAGGAGGATCCTTGAGTGCAGGCGTTGGAGGCTGCAGCGAGCTGTGATCGCACCACTGTGCCCCAGCCTGGGAGACACAGTGAGACCCTGTTCGCTAAAAGAAAACAAAGTATGGGCCGGGCCTGGTGGCCCAAGCCTGTAATCCCAGCACTTTGGGAGGCCGAGACGGGCGGATCACGAGGTCAGGAGATCGAGACCATCCTGGCTAACACGGTGAAACCCCGTCTCTACTAAAAAATACAAAAAACTAGCCGGGCGAGGTGGCGGCGCCTGTAGTCCCAGCTACCCGGGAGGCTGAGGCAGGAGAATGGCGTGAACCCGGGAGGCGGAGCTTGCAGTGAGCTGAATCCGGCCACAGCACTCCAGCCTGGGTGACAGAGCGAGACTCCGTCTTCAAAAAAAAAAAAAAAAAAGCAAAGTATGGTCTTTGCAGATGTCTTCAGGTTAAGATAAGGTCGTGAGGTTGTCCTGGAGTAGGGTGGGCCCAAACCTCACAGGTGAGGGGGACTGGGAGACCCACAAGGGAGGCCAGGTGAGGACAGCGGCCGAGGTGGGGGCACCGGTGGCTTTCAGGGGTGGGAGGGACCCTGGAGCAGATTCTCCCCAGAACATCTGGAAGGGACCAGCTCTGCCGACATCTTGATCTCAGATGTTTGGCCTCTGTGACCAAGACAATACGTTCGTGTTGCTTTCGGGGACTGAGTTTTGGGGTGATCCGTTAGAGCAGGTGGGGGACACTCAGACACCTGGAACGGGGGGCCAGAGACCCATCAGATCCCACAGGACACTCAGACACCTGAGGCCGGGGGCCAGAGACCCAGCTGGGGCCCATCACCCATCAGATCCCGTGGGCGGGGATTCCCGCCCAGTCCCCGAGGCTGTTCACGTGGGCCCAGCGGGAAGCCAGAGGGTTCCTATTTGTAATTCCCTGGGAGTGGAAAAGGCTGGGGAAGCCA
>NW_016803657.1:2559556-2578524 GCF_001698545.2 Rhinopithecus bieti | reverse complement strand
GTCTCCCTCCCTCTCCCCGTCTCCCTCCCTCTCCCCGTCTCTCTCCTTCTCCCTGTCTCTCTCCCTCTCCCCGTCTCTTCCCTCCCTCTCGTGCAGTCATTAACCTGGGTAAACACGTTTCTGGGTTTGAACCTGTGTCGCTGCACCCCCTCAGACCTGTTTTGCCCTCAGCGGGGTGACTAGGGGCTTGGGGTCCTCACAGCTGTCTACAGTCCAGCCCTGAAGGAGTGGGGTGCATGGGGACCCCCTGGGGCCATGACTGGTCCCCTCTGCTGGTGGTGGACACGCGCTTCCATTCGGGGGTGGCCTGCAGGGACCCCTCTCTCGAGCAGTGTGGGCAGGACCCAAGGGCCCGGGTGAGGGGCATGAGGGCATCCTCCGTGTGGCGACACCGTGCTCAGGTGTGGAGGGTGCAACCGGGCCCTGTGGTCTCCACCTCCCCTGGGCCTGCCTGGGTGCCACTGGGGGCCCTCGGGGTGGCAGAGACATCCAGGCAGCGTCTTGGAGCTTCGTGGGCTGGCGGGGCTGTGGAGGTGGGAGCTGGGAGGCCAGCCCACCCCAGCCTCAGTCTCCCCAGTGCTGCTCAGCTGGCCAAGCCTCAGGCTGCATCTCCCAGGAGCCCCCAACTCCTGCTCCTCCTTGTGTCTCATTTAAACCCTGGGGCTTTGAGTTGGAGCCGGCAGGTGGGCTGGGTGAGCCGGCAGGTGGGCTGGGTGGGCCGGCTTCCTCCTGCTGGCTGCTCTGTGTGAGGTGGATTCGGCGACTGGGGGCCGTGAGTGGTTTTTTCCCCAGGGCAGCTGGGTGTCTGCACACTGGAGCTTCCTGAGTGTCCCTTCCTCCATCGTGTTGACAGGGAAACCGACGCAAGCCTAGCCCTAGGGCCTGGTTGTGAACCTCAGCACTGGCGAGGCGGGGTCCAGAGGCTGGATGGGGATGTTTGGTGCTGCTGGGCGTGGCCACGTGAGCTCCTCACAGGGAGGAGGCAGCCCCCAGGGCCCAGACCTTCAACCCCAGCACTGTCCCCACTGCCCTTGCATGAGAGAGAGGCTGCCCTGGAATGGTGGAACATGAGGCTGGGCACCTCACACCTGTAATCCCAGCACTTTGGGAGGCTGAGCAGGGTGGATTATGAGGTCAGGAGATCGAGGCCATCCTGGCTAACATGGTGAAACCCCATCTCTACTAAAAATACAAAAATTAGCTGGGCGTGGTGGCGGGCACCTGTAGTCCCAGCTACTTGGGAGGCTAACGCAGGAGAATGCCATGAACCCAGGAGGCAGAGCATGCAGTGAGCTGAGATCGTGCCACTGCACTCCAGCCTAGGTGACAGAGCGAGACTCCATCTCAAGAAAAAAAAAAAACATTAGCTGGATATGGTGGCACCACCTGTAGTCCCAGCTACTCGGGAGGCTGAGGCAGGAGCAGCCTTTACGTGCAGGAGTTCAAGGCTACAGTGAGCTGTGTTTGCACCACTGCACTCCAGCCTGGGTGACAGTAAGACTGTCTCAAAAAAAAAAAAAGCCGGTGCAGTGACTTACACCTGTGGTTCCAGCATTTTGGGAGTCTGAGGCAGGCAGATCCCTTGCAGTCAGCAGTTTGAGACCAGACTGGCCAACATGGTGAAACCTGTCTCTACTAAAAATACAAAAATTAGCTGGGCGTGGTTGGCGCATGCCTGTAATCCCAGCACTTTATGGAGGTCAAGGCGGGCAGAGCGCCTGATCTCGGGAGTTCAAGACCAGCCTGATCAACGTGGCAAAACCTCATGTTGCTCATTTTTTGAACTCTACCAAAAAATGCAAAATTAGCTGGGCGTGGTTGGCGCACATCTGTGGTTCCAGCTACTTGGGAGACTGAGGTGGGAGGATCTCTTGAGCCTGGGAGGCAGAGGCTGCAGTGAGCCAAGGTTGCACCACTACACTCCAGCCTGGATGACAGTGTGTCTGTGAAAAGAAAAAAGATGAATTATATTTGTGAATCTCAGCCCAAGAATAAAAGGGCACTTTGGGAGGCCGAGGCAGGTGGATGGATCACTTGAGACCAGGAGTTGGAGACCAATCTGGTCAACGTGGCAAAACTGTTTCTACTAAAAAATACAAAAATTAGCTGGGCATGGTGGCAGGTGCCTGTAATCCCAGCTATTCGGGAGGCTGAGGCAGGAGAATTGCTTCAACCTGGAAGGCAGAGGTTGTAGTGAGCCGAGATTGCGCCTCCGCACTCCAGCCTGGGCGACAGAGCAAAACTCTGTCTCAAAATATGTGGAAGAGAGGTGGCCCTGAAATGGCTGAACACAGTCCTGGCGTTGTAGGCGGTGTTGGTGGAGGAGCCCCTAACCCCCAATGCTCCAGCCCCTCCCGGCCCTCCCTGGTGGAGCTGGCACTCTGCCCCCTCCCGTGCGCCTCCCTGGGCTCTGTCACGACCATGGATTTTTCTCCCAGGAGTGGTGCAAGGTGAGCAGGGGTGACCACTGGGAGGCTGCCCCAGGCCTGAGCAAGGCACCTCCTGAGGTCAGGCTGGGATCTCATGCAGCAGCCTTGTTGGCTCTGCCCTCCTCCAGGGCGGCTCCTGCCCCCCACCCCGCAACCCCCACTTGGCACACAGCCGGCCTGTGCAGGCGTTTTCAATTACTGTCCACCCAGACAGTAATTTCCTCCTCCTAAGAATCCCTGTGTGTGAGGGAGAGAGCAAGAAACGGTCAGGGGATGAACACGCGGGTACCTGGGCCTGCTCCACGCCCAGCACACCCCTCACTCTGCTCCTGCCTGAAACCCCCAAAGCATCACCCCAGATCCCCTCTGTTTTCCTTTGCAAAAACATCTTAGCAATTTGTAGCAAGGTGGCGCGTGACTTCATTTCAGAGGCGGGCGTGGGCTGGGCTGGCATGACCACAGGACTGAGTTTTGTGTCTGCTCTTGTATCAGAATCCTCTGGTTGTAAAGCATGAAAAATTCAACTTAACTGGGTGTGAGCAGAACTGGAAATAGATTGGCTGGAATAACAGGGCTGGCTTCAGGCACAGCCTGATCTAGGGATTCAGTTGGTGGTGTTGGGCCCTGGTTTCAGCACCTCCTCTTCTTAGTTCTGCATCTCTGGGTTGGCACCAACCCTCCTGGTGGCCACCTCCTTCAGCGAGTTTGGGTTTTACATCCCCGCTCTCCTGGGCTGCCGGGAAAGGTCAGGTGTGGTTCACGGAACTGTTGGGAAGAGTCCTGTCTCATCGGCTCTGACCGGTTGGGCCCGGGATGTGACTTGCGAGACGTGGCACCCTGGGTCGTGTGCCTGCCTCTGGCCCCTGGGTTCGTCCTTCTAGAGAAGATCAGGGTCTGGGTTCCAGAAGTGGGGGTGGGTACAGGTGGCAGACAGCGTCTCATGGGCAGTAAGTGTGGGTTCTGCAGGTGTATTCGGGTGTCGTTAGGCTCAGGGTCAGGAGGTGGTGACAGCCCTGGTGACCCAAGACGCCTCCCGCCCCAGGCCCGAGGCCGCCCCATTGGAATCCCGCTCCTGCCTTTGCTGTTGTCTGAGATATTCCCGGTGCCTTGAGAGCATTTGAGATGAGCTAAAGACTCCCGTGTGACCCTCGGGCAGGGGTCGGAGGGAGAGGCCTCCCACCCAGCAGGGTAGACTCGGGGCCCTCGGGCATGGGTTGGAGGGAGGGAGGGGTCTCCCAGCAGGGTCCCCTGGGGCAGAGATTTTCAGGCACACACTGGCTTGCAGGGTCGGAGGCTGGGGCCTTGGTCTTGCCTGCTGGCCTCTGAAGGCCACGCTGAGAGAATGACCACTTTCTCATACCAGGCCCGGCGGGGCGGCCACACCTGCAGCTCCAGGCTCATGGTCCGCCTGTGGAGACCAGGCCCCATGGGCTGCGCCCTCTGCTGTCTCCCCTGGACAGGTGTGAGGATGGTGGGCAGGTGCACGGGTATGTGTGGCACAGGTGAAGTGCGCAGGTTTGAGCGCAGGGCTGGCTCTTTGTGAAGGTGCAGTGAGTGCTGTGGCCAGGTGTTACCTGGCAGGAGTGTGGCAGCCTCTTGCGGAGGGCATGGGGCCGTGGACAGCGGCTGCGCCATAGTGTGTGGCTGCTGTATCCCTAAGCACAGGAACACTCAGGCGAGGCTGGAGAGCTCAGAGGAGAGGGCCATGGAGGTGGGACCGGGCCAAGGGTGTAAAGCTGCAGGGAGGGTATGGAGCGCCCAAGCCGAGGGGAAGGTTCCCATCCCTCCAAGCGAGGGGAAATCTCCTATCCCTCCAGAGTGGCTGCTGCCTGTGGCTCCCTCAGGGCCAGCTCAGGGCCCCGTGCATTGGTGTTGAAGGTGGGGTCTGGATATGCCCTCCCTAAAAGGGAAACCTCTCTCACACTGAAAGGGGTGAGTAGGAGACTTCCAGACCTTTCCTCGGCCTCCTTCCTCCCAGGAGGGTGGGTGACCTTCGGTGCTAGCCTTGTCTCCAGAGGCCTCCTTACCTCTGAACGCCGGCTCCCCAGGCCTCTGGAGGCCCCTGTTGAGTAGATAAGACCCCAGACCCTCACTTCTGCTCCCACTAAAGGGCTGGTGGCTGCAGCCACTGGTAGCATGGAGGCCTTTAACCCAGCATTCCTATTCTGTAGTCCTGTTTTTGTTTTTTGTTTTTTTGTTTTTTTTTTTTTTGAGATGGAGTCTAGCTCTGTCGCCCAGGCTGGAGTGCAGTGGCGTGATCTCAGCTCACTGCAACCTCCACCTCCTGGATTCGAGTGATTCTCCTACCTCAGCCTCTAGTGTAGCTGGGATTACAGGTACCCAACTAATTTTTCTATTTTTTTTAATAGAGATGGGATTTCACCATGTTGGCCAGGCTGGTCTCGAACTCCTGACCTCATGATCTGCCTGCCTCAGCCTCCCAAAGTGCTGGGATTGCAGGCATGAGCCGCTGCGCCCGGCCCCATCCTGTTTCTTTAAGGCCGTTGCTACCCAGGATGCTAATGCTGCCGCCTCCTTGCCTGTGTCTCCCACCCTTCCCCACAGGGCCCTGAAAGTTATAGGAACAGAATCCCAGGTGTCTGCAGGCCTTGGGGGTGTGGGTCTGTCCCTGCCTCCACCGAGGCCTTCGCCCAACCATCCTTGAGCCACAGGACCTTCTAGGTTGTGCAGGAGGCACCAGGCACGTCAGCCAGAGGGCCTCGGGCCCCAGAGCCCCGGCTGCAGGGAGGCTGCTGGGATCCTCCAGGGACCCAGAGGTGCCTGAGCCGTACGGCCCTGTGCTCAGGTCCCACCTGCTCAGGGCAGGGCTGCCCGCTCCTCGCAGCCTTCCCTCTACCCTGCCCCTGCAGCCTGGTCCGTAGGCATTAAGGCCTGGCCGCTTCAGATGGTCAGGTGCCTGGGGACCAGCAGGCAGTGACCGTCTGTGCCTCAGGCTGCTGTCTCTGAGTGCTGCACAGGGCCGGGGGTGAGACGCCTGTCTCCTTGTGTGTTCAGGGGCTCCAGGGCACCCCTCCCATAGACCTAGCTGCCCGCCGCTATTTGGAATCCCAGGTTCTGCCCGTTGCTGGGTTGATGAGGGAGCAGGTGTCTGGTGCTCAGGGTTAGACCTCGGGGACCCCCCGAGCCTCCCCATAGCCCCCACCCTGAGCCCACGTCTGGGTGGGTGCAGCAGCAGGAGAGGGCGTGTCCTCCTGTCTGGGGTGGCCCCGTGGCCAGAGTCCCCTGCACAGGGCTCCAGGACCAGTTGGTAGTTCCCGGGCCCCCCTAGCCCTTGCAGAGTACACTGGGGATTCCCGGCGGCATTTCCTGCCTGCTCCCTGGGTTTGCCACAAGAGCACTTTCTCATGGCAGCGGCGGCACCTCAGGACCACAGGGAAATACAGAAGTCCCTGCGGCAGAGCCCGGGAGGAAGGAGGAAGCTCGGGGCTTGGGAAGGGGCTGCCACCCCCCAACCCCGCGTTGGTCAGGTGAGGCCTCGGCCAGGTGGATCCCACTCTGCACAGAGGAGTGACTGCAGGCCTGCTCCGGAATGAGCCGGAACCAGGAACTCCCAGAGGCTGCACCATGCCCAGTGCCCACAGCCTGCACCTTGGCTGTGGGTGGAAATGGCCGGGTTGTTCTCACAGGGCGGGGGCTCCAGAAGTCCTGAATGTGGGCCATGCCACCCAGGGACCATGGCTGAGGAAGGGGGAGCCCCACTCCATCCCTCTGTTAGGGCACCCAAAAGGAAGGATCACCACTGGGTTTTTCTGAAGGAGTTTTTTTTTCTTTCTTTTTTCCCCCGCTGCTCTGTTGCCCAGGCTGCAGTGCAGTGGTGCAGTCTCAGCTCACTGCAACGTCTGCCTCCCGGGTTCATGCCATTCTCCTGCCTCAGCCTCCCTAGTAGCTGGGACTATAGGTGCCCGCCACCAAGCCCTGCTAATTTTTGTATTTTTAGTAGAGACGGGGTTTCATCATGTTGGCCAGGATGGTCTCGAACTCCTGGCCTCCGGTGACCACCTGCCCCGGCCTGCCAGAGTGCTGAGATGATAGGCATGAGCCACCACACCCGGCCTCTGAAGGAGCTTTTTTTTTTTTTTTGAGATGGGGTCTCGCTCTGTTGCCCGAAGGAGCTTTTAATGGCTAAAGCTGGAGTAACTTGAGCAACAAAAGGAAGATGGTATAAGGGGATTATAACCCAGGGAGCAAGCTACACGCCCCCAAGTCCACAGACATATACATAAAGAATGGAATCAGTAAAAAGGAAGGGGAGAAGGCCAGCAGCTTTTGCACACGAATCCCAGATAATACAAAAGAAGGCTGGGCACCGGGGCTCCCTCCTGTCGTTGCAGCACTTTGGGAGGCTGAAGTGGGAGGATTGCTTGAGCCAGGAGTTCAAGACGACCTGGGCAACGTGGGGAGACCCCGTCTCAAGAAAAAGTTTAATTAGCTGGGCATGGAGGCGCCTGTGGTCCCAGCTACTCGGGAGACTGAGGTGGGAGGATGGTCTGAGCCCAGGAGGTCAAGACTACAGTGAGCTGTGATTGTACCACTGCATTCCAGCCTGTGCCACAGAGACCTTGTCTTAAAACATAAATAAATAGGCCGGGCGTGGTAGCTCCAGCTACTCAGGAGGCTGAGACAGGAGAATCGCTTGAACCTGGGAAGCGGAGGTTGCAGTGAGCCGAGATCACGCCATTGCACTCCAGCCTGGGCGACTGCAAGACTCCGTATGAAAATAAATGCAGGAGAAGTGAGGGAAGTGGAAATGCTCCCGAGGTGCATGTTGCAGTAACCTGTGGCAAGGAAGCCCCTCTGTGGCTGCTGTGTCTCCCCGAGATGCTCTTTGATGACAAAGGACCGGGGGAGAAACCCTTGGTGTCAGGGCATAGCGGAAGCGTTGCTGCTGCGGCCCCAGGTGAACCTCAGACCACTGGGCCAGCCGGGCTCCCCAACCCTCTGCGCCACCTTCCTTGGCCGAGGTCATGGAGTGGGGACGCGCCGCACCCCTCCCCCAGATGTGGGGGTTTATCCTTGTGTCTGAGCCAGCCTTGCCCCGCCGCCTGCCCCAGGGGGTGACCTTGGTGACAGCTGCTCCCACCCCGGGCTGGCCCCGCCTTGGGCCGCAGCCTCAATGGTGCCTTTCACAGGGGCCTGGACAATGCCTCATGTTGTCCCGAGGGCCAGGCCCTGGCCTCACTGAGACGCGGGGCTTCCTGCCCTAGGCTCCGGACCCCGTGCTCCTGCGGGGCTTCCGTGGTTTCTCCTGTGGTTCAGGACGGCCCCTCCTGGTGGTGCCAGGCAGGGATGGGCCGACCATTGCCCTAAATGTCACGGGGCAGACGGAGCCCAGGAGGGGGCTGGGGCCGTGCATGAGGTCTGGGGCCTCAGTTTCCCTGTCCATATAGTGGGGACGATGGTGTGCGGGATGAGGGCGTTACTGGGAACATCACCAGCCATTCCTTGCAGGCAGCGCAAGGCCTCAGGCAGCCCTTGAGGGGATGGGTGTTTGGGGCCCGGCCGGAGGCAGTGGGGCTGCCCCTTGGCGGGGACGGGTGTTTGGGGCCTGGCTGGAGACCACGAGGCTGCTCCTCGGGGGACAGGTGTTTAGGGCCTGGCCAGAGGTGGTAGGGTTGCCCCATTGCCCCTCCCTGGGTGGGTGCCGGCTCCTGGCCCTCCGTGGGATCCCTGCCCCCTTCCTGCTATTTTTGTCTTATGGGAGTCAGGGTTTGCTTTTGTGCTTTGGGGCCCCTGTGCGGGGACCTCAGGGTTTGGGGCTTGGGGAGGAGGTACCCTGGGGCTGACCTGGCCCTGAGGGTGGCCCCTCCTGCAGCCTGGGCAGCCTGGCGGGGATGGGGGGGTTCATGTGTCACTCTAGGCGGGAAGGCGCCGTGGAAGCTGTGAGCCTGTGTGTGAGTTGGGGGGGTTCTCTCCAGGCCTGTCGGGGGCCAGAACCCGTGCTGGGGGCTGTATGAGAACAGGAACAGATGAGAGCTGACCCCAGGAGCTCTCACTCACCCTCTGGCCTCACCCCTGGGAGCAGGGGAGCCTGCCTGTCCTGGCTGTTTGGAGAGAGAGCCCCATGCAGGGTGGAGCTGGGACCTGGAGCCCTCTGTAGGATACGGCTGCTGGCTCTCAGCCTCTGCTGGCCCCAGACGCACTAACCTGGGGAAGGTGCATTAACGGGTCGGAGAGCGTGGGTGGATGGGCCAGGCAGCTAAGCAGCAGGCAGGGAGAGGTGGAGCCCTGTACAGGCTCATGGAGGAGACCTTCGACTCTGGGGCCTTGCCCAGCAAGGAGACGCTGCTCTGCCAAGCCACCGTGAGCTCCAGCGTTTGCCTCCTGTGAGGGGAGGGCAGGAGCCGCTAGGATGCAAAGGCCGGAAGCCAGGTCCAGGCCCTTCACGGGGACGGTCAGGGTGCAGTGATCAGGGCCTTGGCCCTGTGCCCAGAGGCCACCCCTCCATGGTGCACCCCTTCCTGTGGAAGGGCGCCATGAGATATGAGGACCCAGTTCCCACCCCAGAGGGACCACCACCTTGTGAGCTGTCACTCAGAGCAGGGCCACGTGCTTCCCTGCCCCAGTTTACAAGAAAATTAGCATATAAATCACATACGTGAGGTGTGATTTACATCTACTTTGCATATCCTATTTAGAGTGCGGTTCCAGCTCTGATAAATCCAAAACCCAGCAGTCTTGGGCCAGGCGTGGGGCTCACACTGCAACCCCAGCACAGTGTGGGGAGAGGCAGGAGGGTCACCTGAGGTCAGAAGTTCGAGATCAGCCTGGGTAACGCAGTGAGCTCCCATGTCTACAAAAACAAATACAAAACTTAGCCGGGTGTGGTGGCATGCATCTGTGGTCCCAGCTACTTGGGAGGCCAAGGCTGGAGGATCACTTGAGCCTGGAAGGTCAAGGCTGCAGTGAGCCGTGATAGCGCCCCTCCACTCCAGCCCGGGTGGAGAAAAACAGACTGAGCCTCGTAAACGGGCGTGGGCTTTACGTGAACGCTGTTCCTGTTTCCTCGGATTTCACTTCTCTCTGAGGCATGTGATGTGTGCGCTTCACTGTGGTGGAAGAAACGGTCTGGCTGCTTTCCAGGGACTGGGCACCTTACGTCCCCATGGGCAGCATGGAAGGACTGGTGTCCCCGCCGGCATTCGGGCATCGTGTGTGCATGTGTGCGTGCATGTGTGTGCACGCGTGCGTGTGCGTGCATGTGTGTGCGTGTGTGTGTGTGCGTGTACACGCTGGTTTGGTTTTGCTGTTCTCGTGGGTCGTGGCGACGCTGAGAATCTTTCCTGCTCTTAGCCGTGCGGTAGGCGGGGGGGCTCCTGAGAGAGGCCTCTGAGCAGGGTATGGGGTGTGCACTGGACCCCGCTCTCCATAAGTGGGACTAGACCTGGCACACAGTGGGACCAGCTCACATCAGGGCCCGGCACACAGTAGGTGTTTGATAAATGCTGGTTGAGTCCTCTGGTCTCTGCCCCAGGACTCACGAGTCTTAAACTTTAAGAGAAAATGGCCGTTTCTGGCCTCAGCCCACACGAATGTCCAGGACGCTGCCATGTGAGGGACTGCGCTGTGGGAAGCCCCGTCTCACTGGCTGTTGCCGGCGCTGCCTGTGGAGTCCACAGGGGGCTGCAGACCCCGAGGTCCTGGCCCTCCCCAGTGAGGCCAAGGGACTGGCCAGGCTTGGGGCGAGCAGAGGCTCAGCCTGAGGTCTGGACTGGGCGTGGGGTGAGTTCAGAATCGTGGCTAGGGCTGTCCTGAAATACATTCCTGCGTTGTCATCGCCCCTGGAATGCGGCGTTCTGGCGCCTGCTGTCGGGAGGACCGGCCGGGGTTCGCACTGGCGTCTGGACCCCGAGAACACCAGACCCGCCGCACGCAGAGCGGGCAGTGGCCTCCCCGACCCTGCGGCCTGTGCTCTTCCCGGGGCACTGCTGCCACCTGCTGGGTGCGGCGGGCATGGCGGGGGCGCCTCCCCACCCTGTGGCCTCCGGAGCCCGGTGGCTGGAAGGGGCCCCGCTGTGTCTTGGGCAGGGGTCTGTGGAGCCACACACACTGGACCCAGCCAGCTCCAGCCCCCGTGGGCCAGGTGGCCCGAACTTGTCTGCATCCGTGACACAGACATGCATGCCTTGGAGGCTCCCCGGGGTGCACACAAGGCCGTGAGCGGCAGGCCGGGAAGCACTGCTGGGCTTGCTGCTGCTAAGCTGCCCAGGACACTTCTTGGCGTCCACCCTCAGCCACGAAGTGCTGAGTCCAGAGAGGTCCTGATGCCAGAGGTAGAGCCATGGGGACGCCTAGCTGTGCCGGGACAGGGGCTCAGTCAACAGGCGTTCTGAGCAGACCCTGCCTGAGGGACGCTGGTGGCCTCGCTCTCCCAGCAAGAAGCAGGAGAAGGGGGTTCCTCCACGGGAAGGGGGCTCCCAGCTGCTGCTGTGTGCACGGGGCTGGGAAGTCAGCCTTGTACAGGCTTGGGAGGCAGGCAGCTCCAGGCTGTGCAGGGAGCAGGCCTGGTCTGGCACCATCCAAGACAGCCCAGGGCCCCCTCCCCGACGGCGCCAGCTGTCCCCTCCCCGACGCCAGGCATTTTATGGCATCTCAGCAGAGAAAATAGCCCCTGGTCTCTGGTGTCGGGATGGGGCTGTCTGAGCTGGGGAGGGGACGCCGGGGAGCAGGAGACTTGGGGGTCAGGGCTGAGGGGCGGTGTCTGGAATCTGAGCTGGCCGAGGCTCTGTCTGGCCTGGTGGCTGCTGCAGGTGGCTGTTTAGCCCCACCTGGAGCCCACAGCCTCCTCGCCTCCCTGTGGCACAGGTCAGCAGCCCCCGCCCTCAGATGACCCCTTGAGGGGCTCCCAGGCCACGTGGCCAGTAGGACAGGATGCTGTCCCCAAGCCAGTGGTCTCTGAAGTAATGGGGGGGGGCCACGGACGCTCAGCAGGTGGCCCTGAGGGACCCACAGATGCGCTGCAGACGGCCCCGTCACCCCGGGAGAGGCCTGTGGATGCTCGGCAGACGGCCCCGTCACCCCAGGAGAGGCAGCACCCACTGAGGACGCGTTCAACCCCAGCCACAGAGCTGCTGCCGATGGCGGGACCTGCACGTGACCCGAGGCCCAGCAGACGGAGCCCAGGACGCGGACCCTGCAAGCCACATGCTGTCGGGGTGGGAGAGCTAGGGCAGTAGAAGAACCTGCGTCTGAGTCTGCAGGATACGGAGTTCTAGAGTGGGAGAAAGGATGGGCAACGATGGGAACCATGGACAGGGAGCGGAAGTGGGAGCGGGACCGGGGTGATGGGAACGCCCCTTTGAGCGGCCGCACATCGGTCACTGACTGCAGCTCAGTGAGGTGAAGCCACATGCATTTATTCTCCCACAGCTCTGGCGGTCAGAGCTCCAGGATGATCCCACTGGCCCAAGGCTCGGGGTGGGCAGAGCTGGTTCTGGGCTCGGGGCGGGTCCTCTGGCCTCTCCCCGGTGCTCCTGGGCTCTGGGGCCCCCTCTGGCCTCAGTTTCCATTGGCCACATCCCCTTCCCTCCTGTCCTCATGTCTCTGCCTTCCTCCCCTGTGATCGTCTGTGAGATCCTAACCACACATGGAAGGTGGCGTGTTCAGGTGCTTCGGCTCCCAGGGGATGCCTGGTTCACTTTTCTGTGGCTGTGTGGTGTGCGTGAGGCCACAGGTGGAGATGAGGGCTTGGGCTGGGCTCCCCTCAGATGAGCTTTCCTGAAACAAGAGGGGACGGCACCACCTGGACTCAGCAGTCGCGGGTGGAAGAGGGAGGAGGCCAACCTGGTCCTCCTGGGCAGCACGTGGTTGGACCCAGCTCTGCCTCTGCCCATGGCGGCTCTGGCCATGACCACCCGGGGTGGAGGGGGTCCCTGGGGGCCGGTAAAGGACAGCTGGTTGGATGTCCCACTCATCCAGGCCCTCCTCGGGCTGGCTTGGGCCAGGGTTGCAGCCATCAGCCCTGGTCCACTGTCATATCCCCTCACCAACCATCCATCATCACTGAACCACGTCCCCCATGTCCCCTCTCCCCCAGTGTCTTCCCCATCCATCTCCCCCCGTGTCTTCCCCGTCCATCTCCCCCCGTGTCTTCCCCCGTCCATCTCCCCCCGTGTCTTTCCCCCGTCCATCCTTCCCCCTTGTCTTCCCCCGGTCCATCTCCCCCGTTTGTCTTCCCCCGTCCATCTCCCCCCGTGTCCTTCCCCCGTCCATCTCCCCCGTGTCCATCTCCCCCGTGTTTCCCTCTCCCCCGTGTCCCTCTCCCCGGTGTTCCCTCTCCCCCTGTGTCCCCTTCCCCCGTGTCCCTCTCCCCCCGTGTCCCCTTCTCCCCCCGTGGTCCCCTCTTCCCCCGTGTCCCTCTCCCCCCGTGTCCCCTCTCCCCTGTCCATC
Source organism: Rhinopithecus bieti (assembly GCF_001698545.2). Taxonomy (NCBI): domain Eukaryota; kingdom Metazoa; phylum Chordata; class Mammalia; order Primates; family Cercopithecidae; genus Rhinopithecus; species Rhinopithecus bieti. The sequence continues at coordinate 2,565,688 of NW_016803657.1, read as the reverse complement.
TCCCTGTTCTCTCATGTCCCCCTCTCCCACCGTGTCCCCTCTCCCACCGTGTCCCCTCTCCCGTGTCGCCTCTCCCACCGTGTCCCCTCTCCCACCGTGTCCCCTCTCCCACCGTGTCCCCTCTCCCACCGTGTCCCCTCTCCCACCATGTCCCCTCTCCCCTGTCTCCATCTCCATGTCCTGTCTCCCCTGTCCACTGTCACCCCGTCCACTGTCACCCCGTCCACTGTCCCCTCATGTCCCCTCATGTCCCCTCTCATGTCCCCTCTCACATCCCCTCTCACCCATCCACGGCCACCATCTGACCCATGTCCTCTCTCTCCGTCTGTCTCCCTGTCTCCTCCATGTCCCATCTCCCCCATGTCCCATCTCCCCCATGTCCCATCTCCCCCATGTCCCATCTCTCTCATCCATGGTCACTGTCTGACTCATGTCCCCTCTCCCCCACAGGGTACCGCGAGGGCTTTCTCTGGAAGCGTGGCCGGGACAATGGGCAGTTTTTAAGCCGGAAGTTTGTGCTGACGGAACGAGAGGGTGCCCTGAAGTATTTCAACAGAAACGACGTGAGCCAGACACAGGGGTGGGGTGGGGGCCTGTCCTGGGGCAGCATCCTGGCCTCCCACGCTGGGGCCTGTGGTGGCCATGTCCATCCTCAGCTGCCCTCCCTGCTGCCCCCTCGATGGGGACACTCCAGGAGAACCAGCCTGTGACGGGCTGTGAAGCCTCTGTGTGCCGGTCCTGTGTGTCTCCCGGTCCTCTGTGTGCCGGTCCTGTGTCTCCCGGTCCTCTGTCTCCCGGTCCTCTGTCTCCCGGTCCTCTGTGTGCCAGTCCTCTGTGTCTCCCGGTCCTCTGTGTGCCAGTCCTCTGTGTCTCTTGGTCCTCTGTGTCTCCCGGTCCTCTGTGTCTCCCGGTCCTCTGTGTGTCTCCCGGTCCTCTGTGTGCCGGTCCTGTATGTCTCCCGGTCCTGTGTCTCCTGGTCCTCTGTGTCTCCCAGCCCTCGTGTCTCCCGGTCCTCTGTGTCTCCCGGTTCTCTGTGTGCCGGTCCTTGTGTCTCCCGGTCCTCTGTGTACCGGTCCTCGTGTCTGCCGATCCTCGTGTCTCCCGGTCCTCTGTTTCTCCCGGTCCTCATGTCTCCCGGTCCTCTGTTTCTCCTGGTCCTCGTGTCTCCCAGCCCTCGTGTCTCCCAGGGTGGGGCAGCTGAGGCTTTCCAGGAGCCTGGGTGGCCGGGCAGGGCCCCCTGAACTCGGGCCCAGCCGTGGGAGGGGGAGAACCTAGTCACTGGTCCCCGCTGGAGCCAGCCAGGACCCCAGAAAGCCCCCAACTTTCCTGGAGGTACCCTGGAGAGACTGGCTCGAGACAAGACAAACACATTGGCCAGAATGGCGGGGTCTCCGCCTGGTGGCCCCAGGGCCGTGGGCTGATGGTCGGAAGCACCCACCCTGAGCTGTGGTACACTGCTGTCGGGCACTGCCTGGAGGTGGGCTGGTGGCTGGGGCCTGCCCCTGTGGGAGCTGCCATGCTGTGTGGGGCCCGGGGCTGCCCCTGGGGAGGGAGGTGCAGTGTCTGATGTCAAAAGCCACCCACACAGTGTCATTGAGTCCCCATCACCCCTGGGAGGGAGATGCCAGTACCTTCTGCTTACAGACCGGGAGGCCGAGGCTCAGAGAGGTTAAGTAACTTGCCCAAAGCCACACAGCACAGCAGGTGTGCCGCCAGCACCCACAGGGTCTGCCCTTCCTGCTCCCCCGAGCTTGGATGGTGGCCCCTGTGAGGTGCTCAGACCCCACCCCTTCCCAGGCCAAGGAACCCAAGGCTGTGATGAAGATTGAGCACCTAAACGCCACCTTCCAGCCGGCCAAGATCGGCCACCCCCATGGCCTGCAGGTCACCTACCTGAAGGACAACAGCACGCGCAACATCTTCATCTACCATGAGGATGGGAAGGTGGGCGCTGGCGTGCACTCGGGCCAGGGCGGCACGGGAGGGCGGGCACTCGGGCTGAGTGGCTTGAGAGGGCGGGCATTTGGGCTGGGCAGCGTGGGAAGGCAGGCACTCAGTGAGTGCTTGGACAGTGCGGGAAGGCAGGCACTCGGACCAGGCGACATGATAAGGCGGGCACTCGGGCTGAGTGGCACGGGAGGGTGGGCACTCGGGCTGGGCGGCATGAGAAGGCAGGTGCTTGGACGTGTGGGAGGGTGGACACTCAGACTGGGTGGCACAGGAGGGCGGGCACTGGGTGGGCAGCAGGGGAAGACAGGTGCAGGAAGACAGGCTCCCTCCCGAGCCCGGGCTGCCCAGGAACCGGATCACCATGCTGTCTCTGGGGCCATCCAGCCTGCCCCCATCAGTGGGGGCTGCCAGCTCAGGCTAGAGGATCCACCACCCCCACAATGCCCACGGGGGGCCTTTGGGGGAACTGGGGTCCTATGGGGAGGAGAAGGGGACAGCAGCCAGCTCTGGGGCTGGTTTGGGCAGTGTTCCTTTGGCTGCCCTTGGCGTGGCGGTGGGGAGCGCGGGTGCACCCCTCATCTCTGGAGGGCTTGGGGGGAACCCAGATAAAACTCCCACAAAAGCTATCCTTTTGTCTTTGGGCCAGGCTGCAGGGGGCCCAGCGGTGGGTCCAGCCTCTGTTGCATTGGTTCTCGTTTCTATTTTTATCACCCGTCTATGTGCATGTGGTCTAAAGCGCTAAATTGTTCCCAAGTCTTGAGAAACAGAAGTTTGAGGCCCCTCCTAACCCCCGTTGGGAATTTGTCCCCATATCCAAAAATAACCTGCTGGTGTGGCTGCAAATTTACCCATTTTAGGCACCATCTGACAACTTCCCACGAGGAAGTAGAGGTTTCAGCTCTTTCCATGCCCTCCCACGTGCCCGTCCCTGTCCCCTGCCCACCGTGCTCCCCTGGCGTCTGCTCCTGGGGTTGTTACGGGGCTGACGTTGGATGCCTCGGAGCACGCTGCGATCCCTTTTCCCACAGCAAGCGGCTGTGTTCTCTGCTGCAGTTGACGGTGTGCTGCCATAGGCTCTCTGCAGACTTTTCTCTGGAGGCAGTCGGGCACTGGGAGCCCGTGACTCCCATGGCCTGGAGATCTCGCTCCTGCAGGCTCATCTCCTTCCCGGGTGGAGTCTTGCTGCCCGGCCCCACATCTTTTTAGTTTACTTGTTCCTTTTGGTAGAAGCGATGTGCTTGGAAGGAAAGTGGCCTGTCACCTGGCATCTTGGAACGTTCTACCTCCTGCTTGGCTTAGACTGTGGCTAGATATAGAATTCTAGGTTGGAGTTAATTTTCCTGCTAGTGCTGAAGGCTCTGCACCACAGATCCCTCCCTCCCAGTACGTCTGTCCCGGGGTTTTGAAATTCTCCAATGCCGTGCGTGTGTTGGCAAGAGTCCCTTCGTCTTTTGCTGTGCTGGGTACAGGCCCAGGGTGGCCCTTCGAATCCAGTTACTGGTTTCCATGAGGTCAGGGATTGCTTTCTTATCTAATAATTTCCTCCTTCCACTTTCTTTGTTCTCATTTCTGAAACTCCTGTTATGGAGACGTTGGCACTCTTTTTTTTTTTTTTTTTTTTGAGATGGAGTCTCGCTCTGTCGCCCAGGCTGGAGTGCAGTGGCCGGATCTCAGCTCACTGCAAGCTCCGCCTCCCGGGTTTACGCCATTCTCCTGCCTCAGCCTCCCGAGTAGCTGGGACTACAGCCGCCACCTCGCCTGGCTAGTTTTTTTGTATTTTTTAGTAGAGACGGGGTTTCACTGGGTTAGCCAGGATGGTCTCGATCTCCTGACCTCGTGATCCGCCCGTCTCGGCCTCCCAAAGTGCTGGGATTACAGGCTTGAGCCACCGCGCCCAGCCGATGTTGGCACTCTTAAGCCAGCTCATTTTGCTTCTACTTTCTGGGAGATTTCTTCAACTTTGTCTCCAACACTGTATTGAGCGTTTTGTTTCTGCTCTCATGTATTTAATTTTACAGAGAGCCTTTGGTTCTTGGAGTATTTCTTTTTTTTTTTTTGAGATTGAGTCTTGCTGTGTTGACCAGGCTGGAGGGCAATGGTGCGATCTCCGCTCACTGCAACCTCTGCCTCTCGGGTTCAAGTGATTTTCCTGCCTCAGCCTCCTGAGTAGCTGGGACTACAGGCATGTGCCACCACGCCCAGGCAACTTTTCTTTTTTTTTGAGGTGGAGTTTCACTCTTGTCTCCCAGGCTGGAGTGCAATGGTGCAGTCTCGGCTCACTGCAGCCTTTGCCTCCCAGGTTCAAGTGATTCTCTTGCCTCAGCCTCCTGAGCAGCTGGGATTACAGACATGTGCCACCACGCCCAAAAATTTTGTATTTTTTTGTAGAGATGGGGTTTCTCCATGTTGGTCAGGCTGGTCTCGAACTCCCAACCTCAGGTAATCCGCCTGCCTCGGCCTCCCAAAGTGCTGGGATTACAGGTGTGAGCCACCGCGTCCAGTCGCAATCTTTGTATTTTTAGTAGAGATGGGGTTTCACCATGTTGGTCAGGCTGGTGTCCAACTCCTGACCTCAAGTGATCCCCCCGCCTCAGCCTCCCAAAGCGCTGGGATTACAGGGGTGAGCCACCGTGCCTAGCTGAATATTCCTTTTGAAACGCTGTTTTGGTTTGATTGTGGTATCTTACTAATGTTAATTTTGAAGCTTGCTTATCCCTGAAAATGTTTTTGTCTTCTAAGTGGCTGCCGGCCTGATCTGCTGGGTTCCCTGTGAGAAATCTTTCCCAGATATCCCGGAATCTGGGCAGGCCAGATCCTCCAAAGATAAATCCCCCGCCCAGGCAGACGCGCTTGGCCCCCAGCGGTGGGAGCTGAGGGAGTTTGGGCTGCAGCCTGCAGGGTCACAGAGCTCCCTGGAGTGCACCAGGCATGTCCCGTCTGCCCGGAGCCCCCGAGAGTCGGCTCCATGTCCTGCTGGGGGAAAAGGGACGAGCTTCCAACCAGTTCTCCTGCTTAGAGCGCCCTCCATTTCCGGGGACCTGGAGCGGTGGATTCCCAAGGCCTCTGGGGCAGTGCGGTGTGGACCGGTTCAGCTTCCTCTACCCGGAGGGAGGGTGGGGCCAAATGGGATGGGGCGGGCCGGAGGAACGGGGTGGGAGGGGAAGGAGGGGAGGCTCGTTGGGTGGTGTGGGTGTGGCAGGTGGGCGTGGCCTAGGAGGAAGGGCCACAGGAGAAAGCAGGGCTAGAGGCCTTTGAGGGGCAGTCTTGGGGTGGGCGGGTCTTTGCTGGGTGGGGCTACTGGGAGAGGGCAGGGCAATCCCACTGCTGTGGGAGGAGCCTGGGGCTGTACCATCCTCCAGCTGGTGCTGGACCGGGTGTCAGCTGGAGAAGCTGTGACTGGATTGGTCCAGTGCTGGGGGCTTTGCCTGCGGGACGAAACTCAAGGCCAAAGGGGCTGGGGGAGAAGCCTAAGGGGGCATGAGAGAAGGGAAGAGGGATGGGGCTCCCTGGTTCTTCCCGGCCCTTCCTGGCCAGGAGAGGGTGGAGCCAAGAGTGGAGATGGGCACCTTTCCTGAGGTCACCAGCTCCAGGCTATAGCCTGGACAGGAGGCCCGGGGCTCAGGACTCAGGGTATAAGGTCATGGGGCCAGGGGTCTGGGTAGACCCCAGGAGGGGCGCAGGGTCTGGGGGCAGGGGACAGCCAGGCTGAGGTCGGGACCCCAAGGGCACCTGATGTGGGGCTGGGTGCCAGGCCTGGTCCATGGGCCCTCTGTCCTAGGGTGCTGGCCCACTCCATGGTCTCCAGAGGACCAGGTCAGCTCCCTGGAGAGCAGTTCTGCCCTCTGCCCACTCTTGGTAGGGGGCACAGCTCCAAGAGTGTTTATAAACAGATGAGCCTCCCTTCCCCCGTCATCCCAAGACTTGCATGAGCTACAAAATAAGGATCTTCATAAAAATAGCACCATCTGAAAGGAAGGCAGGCTGGCCCAGGCCCCAGCAGAGCCAGGGCCACAGGGTGAGCTTGGATGGCAGCCCTAGACCCCGTCCAGTCCCAGACCCCGTCCAGTCCCAGACCCCGTCCAGTCCCAGACCCCAGCAGAGCCAGGGCCACAGGGTGAGCTTGGATGGCAGCCCTAGACCCCGTCCAGCCCCAGACCCCGTCCAGCCCCAGACCCCGTCCAG
>NW_016803657.1:2533568-2558323 GCF_001698545.2 Rhinopithecus bieti | reverse complement strand
GCCCTTAGCCCAGCCCAGCCCTTAGCCCAGCCCAGCTCTTAGCCCACCCCAGCTCTTAGCCCACCCCAGCTCTTAGCCCAGCCCAGCTCAGCTCTTAGCCCAGCTCAGCCCAGCTCAGCTCTTAGCCCAGCTCAGCTCTTAGCCCAGCTCAGCTCTTAGCCCAGCCCTTAGCCCTTAGCCCTTAGCCCAGCCCTTAGCCCTTAGCCCAGCCCTTAGCCCTTAGCCCTTAGCCCAGCCCTTAGCCCTTAGCCCAGCCCTTAGCCCTTAGCCCTTAGCCCTTAGCCCTTAGCCCAGCCCTTAGCCCTTAGCCCTTAGCCCAGCCCTTAGCCCTTAGCCCTTAGCCCAGCCCTTAGCCCTTAGCCCTTAGCCCTTAGCCCAGCCCTTAGCCCTTAGCCCTTAGCCCTTAGCCCAGCCCTTAGCCCTTAGCCCTTAGCCCAGCCCTTAGCCCTTAGCCCTTAGCCCTTAGCCCTTAGCCCAGCCCTTAGCCCTTAGCCCTTAGCCCAGCCCAGCCCAGCTCTTAGCCCAGCCCAGCTCTTAGCCCAGCCCAGCCCTGCCTTGCCTTTAGGCCCTTTGGCCCTTCTCAGGACTTTGCTGGGGGAGTCCGTGCCCACCCTCCCGCAGAGGGGCAGCCCCTGTGTAGCAGCGCTGGCCTCAGTGTGGGCACAGAGGCCAGGTCTGCACAGGACTGCTGGGAGCTGAGGTGCCGGGGAGGAGGAAGGGGCTGGGCTCTGGGGGAAGCGGCCCCTCTGTGGGGACCCCAGCCCTGCAGCCTCCTGAGCCCAAGCCTGTGCCCGCCTGTGCCCCTAGGAGATTGTGGACTGGTTCAATGCACTCCGAGCTGCCCGCTTCCACTATCTGCAGGTGGCATTCCCGGGGGCCAGCGACGCAGATGTGAGTTGAGTGGTGGCCGTGCGTCAGCTCCAGGGCGGACGGTGGTGGTGGGGGGTGGAGGGTGCCCTCGTGCCCTCGTGCCCTCGTGCCCTCGTGCCCTGTGGTCAGCTCCAGGGCGGACGGCGGTGGTGGGGTGGAGGGTGTCCTCGTGCCCTTGTGCCCTGACTCTGGGATGACATTGAGCCCTAGGGTGGGCCTGGGACTGGCCAAGGGCTCGCCCTGAAGTACCTGCAGTTCTCCTGCCTCACTCTAGAACTTCAGCTCAGCCAAAGGGGAAAGGGGGAAGGAAGGGGGTGGCAAGCAGAGGCAGAGACGTGGACCTTGCAGAGGCTGTGCCAGGCCTGGGCCCTGCCCTGGTAGCCCGGGGTGAGGGGAGCATGGAGGGGCACAGTCAGGGAGGGTCTCGGCCTGAGCTGCGCTTCTGAGGACCCCCGCCCGGTGTGTCCTGCCCCAGCTGGTGCCAAAGCTCTCCAGGAACTACCTGAAGGAAGGCTACATGGAGAAGACGGGGCCCAAGGTGCGTGTGCTGCCTGGGGTGTGTCATGGTGGGTCTCGGGCTTAAGTGCAGTGACCTTCCCAGCTGCCGCCTCCGTGTTTTAAGCTGGTGTCTGGTGGGTCCTCATGGCCCCTATCTGTGCCTGGTCGGGCTTCCCGCAGACCCGGGCCACTGTCCTAGGCTTTGGTTAGATCCTCCCTGCCCACTCAGTCCGACCAGCTTCCTCACCCACAAGACTGCACCCGCGCGGCCAGGGGCCCACGTCTTGCCACTCCCTGAGGCATGATGTGGGAGGGAGAGACAAATCCCGGGAGTCTTGGTGGTCCCGGGAGTCTTGGTGGTCCCGGGAGTCTTGGTGGTCCCAGAGGAGAAGTGCAGGTGTGAGGGCTCATAAGTGAGGCCTGAACCCCCATCTGGGGCCCAGGGAGGGCTGGGGGACCTGGAGGAGCAAGAGGGAGGTGCCGTGTGGAGGCTGGAGGGTTGGCGTGTGCAGGGGCCTCGTGTGGCGTGGCCAGTGGCAAGCATGAGTGAGTGGAGGTGACTGACCCGGGCTGGCCTGGACTGGCCAGGACCCTGTCCTCCGGGGTGTGCTGCTGCTGGCTGGATGCAGGTCTGCCTCGGCTGACCTGCCAGTCACAGGCTCTCTCTGACCCACAGCAAACAGAAGGCTTCCGGAAGCGCTGGTTCACCATGGACGACCGCAGGCTCATGTACTTTAAAGATCCCCTGGTAAGGAGCAGCTGTGGCCTGGCCCTGCCCGGCCAGCACAGGAGGGCAGCTCACTGGCTGGGGCTACCAGATGTGTGACCAGGAGGGTGGGTGGCCTCCTGAGTCCTGGCCTGTGGCCTTCCCCGGCTCTGAGCGAAGCTGGAAGGGATATGGCCTCGCCTCCAGTGTGGTCTCCACCAACAGGACGCCTTTGCCCGAGGGGAAGTTTTCATCGGCAGCAAGGAGAGTGGCTACACGGTGCTGCACGGGTTCCCGCCGTCCACCCAGGGCCACCACTGGCCGCACGGCATCACCATCGTCACGCCCGACCGCAAGTTTCTGTTTGCCTGCGAGACGGAGTCTGACCAGAGAGAGTGGGTGGCGGCCTTCCAGAAGGCGGTGGACAGGCCCATGCTGCCCCAGGAGTACGCAGGTGAGGGGGGCGGGCAGCCAGCAGCCTGGACGGGCTCCCAGTTCCCTGCGGCCGTGACAGCACCGGACCCTGTTCCATTGCAGTGGAGGCACACTTCAAGCATAAACCCTAGCGAGTGCGGTCAGAGGCCCACGGACACTGGACTCACTGTGGCCGACGGAGGGGACCTGTGGATGGGGGACTCCAGCGTCCTGATGCCACCTGGCCCCACCTGCTCCTCAGGGCAGCCCGGGCGCTGCCAGGTAGGGCCCGAGCCTCAGCTTCCGGGATGCTTCTCTGGAACCTCAAGGCAGGCAGCCCCGGCCCTGACCTCTGACCCCGTCACGCTGCTGCTGACCACACTCAGTCAACCTGCCCCTCCCTGACCCAGGGCTCCCCCTTCCTCCAGGGCCCAGTCTGGCTCCCGAGCTCAGACACGGCCCCCAGGAGCCGCCCACCGTGGCTGAGGGAACTTCCAGGCCTCAGCACAGAGTGTTTTGGGGGCCGGCACGGTGGGCAGCTTGCCAGCCGTTGGGGACTGGGCCCGCTCGCATGCACCGCCCTCTCCCCACCTCCCACAAGTATTATTGAGCACCTGTTGTGTGTCACGGACACTGTGGGGGCTGTGGGGGTGTTTGGGGTGTGGATTATCCGCACATGTTCCTCCCTGGCGGTAGAGTTGCCGTCCAGCCTGTGCTCCTGCGTTTCCCAGGCTAGAGGGCCCAGGCTGCTGTCCCACCACACGTGGCCTCTGTGTGCCCAGCACGGTGCTGACAGTGGTGTTTGAACCCTTGGGGATGATGGCCTGGGCCGCGGTGAGGCCACCAGATGCAGAAGTGGCCCTGGGGGGGGCCCGGGCACTGTCGCACTTGCTGCTGGTGGCCCAGCCGTGTATTTATTTCTCACCTATCTCCTTCCTGTCAAGGCAGGCCGGGCTCCAGGGCTCCCCTTGTGTGGGGCGTGCAGGTGGGGGAGGCGTCTGCAGGTCACCTGGGGGGGCCCAGCCCTCTCCCAGCCCTCTCCCAGCCTTGCCTGGCTGAGCTGTGTTCCAGGGGAGCCCTGGACAAGCCTTCATAGTGGGGAGGGGGTTCCTGAGGCCGGGCATCCACTGCCCTGTGTCACATCCTGGAATAAAGTGTGGCTCTGGCATGGTTCCAGCTGTGTGTGTGAGGATGGAGTGGGGAGGAGGTTGGGCTGGGAACACATGGCCCTGCCCCCCTGGCTTCAGGAGAATCTTTGTCTGCTCCCAGGGACCTGACAGGGCCTTTGCTCCCTGAGGTTTGGAGGGAGGACGTGGTGTCTGAGCTGGTCACAGCACCATGTTCCTTGTGCATGGAAGCTGGCCCCCACCCGAAGTGCTCCCCCCCACCCGAGGTGCTCCCCAGCACCCCTTCCCCCGCTGCCTCCATCTGAGGCCTGCCAGGCAGTTCCTGGGCAGAGCCCACAGCCTGAAAGACAAGCCCAGCTCAGCATGAAGGAGAGAATGGGGGATGCATCCCGGGTGGGGGGGGGGTCCCCTGTGCCTGCGAGCGCCCCCATGCTGGACCCACATGCTGAATCCCACTTCTCCAATGAGGAGCTGGGGCCCCAGGGCAGGGTGGAGGTCTCCCAACCCCAGCCTAGGGGTCCCCAAGGGGGCTGTGCTGGTAAGGATGTGGGTGAGATACCCCCACCTGGAGCTGAGACCCCAGGCAAGTGCTCTGCAGCCTCACCAGGTGCCATGGTCCAAACCCCAGAGGTGAGAGGACTGGGCCTGGGTCAGGGAGAGCCCTGGGCTGTGCTGGACACACCCCCAGGGGACACACCCCCAGGGGCAACCAGCAGTGCCCCCAGGCTCCCCACAGCGTGGAAGTGTGGGCACATGCTGTGTGAGTGCGTGTCCCCATGTGTCCACGTGTGCACGGAGGACGCTGATGACCGTCACATTTTAAAGACCACAGAACAACTTTTTAATGGGGGAAAGCATTTTCAAACCAGGCAAGATGCACAGGCACAGAAGGTGGTTGCGGCAAGGGTCGCTCGCTGTCCGTCCACACCTCCCTGTGTGGACACAGCTGTGGGGAAGGGCCTCCCCTCGCTGGCAGCATTCCCAGCAGGCAGACGGATGGACCGTGACTCTGCTGCAAAGTCCTGAGGCAGGGAGAGGCGGACGCCGCGGTGCAGGCTCAGCACAGGCCATGGGGGGCCGCCTGCAGGGCTCTGGCCAGCTGTTCCTGCCATCTCACGGTAAGCCTGAGTGACGCTGCACACACAAAATCCTCAGTCACTCCGGATCACACACGCTATTCAAAGCAAGTGCCACACGGCAGGGACGGGGCCTGTCAGCACCTAGGGCAGGGCAGGGGCTCTGCACGGCGGGGCGGGGAAATGACACAACTTTACTTCTAAAATCACAGCCAAGTGAACGTGAGACTTCCTGATAGCCCTCTGCTCCGTCCATGCACGGGCAGTCTGGCCACAGGGCACGCCTCCTCTTGGGGGCTCCCAGGCACAGCCCTGAGAGCAGAGGCCCCCACGCCCACGGGTGGGCGCCCGAGAAAGGACCAGCGTCGCACAGCCCGGTAGAAAGGGTTTATTTATGCGCAACGGTTCACACAAGCCTTCCTTAAAGTCCACTTTACAGGAAATAAAGCTGTGCGTTTCCCCTTCCCATGCACAACTGTGTATCAATCTACAACTGTCATTTAACTGTGAAAAAATAGAGCATCTCCCCTTTTGTCATTGTTCTGGTAACATCTGGAATAGCATCTGTGACAGAGGATGGAACTGCTCACTCCTGGACCGGTTATTTGGTTAAAACCTAAAATGTCAGGTCAAAAAAATCACCCAATACAAATAAATATTGCATTATGAAAGAGATGGGCAGAGTCCCATGGTATCCCTTTTTAAAGCGGCATTTCCAGCACAGCAGCGTGGTGCTGACAGAGACCGGCAGGGCACAGCTCCGGGATGCCACATGGGACACAGCTGCAAGTACCCGTGGGCACCGTCCTGCCACACGCGTCCCTCCACCGAGCGTGAGAACATGGCGTGGGCACGTGCGCTCCGTCTGCGACAGGGTTCACCGTGACTGCAGGGTGACCCCGTGCTCAAAAACAGCCGCTCGCATCTGCAGACCACATGGACCCCGGCTGGGCGCTCATGTCTGAGGGCCAGCGCCTGCTTTGGTGACCGCAGCTATGCTGGACGCCAGGCAAGGAGCATGATGTGCCCAGTCCCCGCTGAGGACGGGCCTCCTGTGCTGCCCATCAGCCCTCCCGAAAGGACCCAGAACAAAGGAGTGGGAGAGGGTGACGCCGCGGCAAGGCCTGTGCTTTTATTGTGGTCAATCTCGGGGGACGCGGCGGCCAGCAGGGGCGAGGCCCCACTCCCGGGCCCCAGCAGCACAGCAACCCGCAGCCGCGCCACCCTGAGCCACCGCACAGAAACAGACACGCGCTGGCACGCGGCCACCGCCAGCCTCAGGGCCGGGAGCCCCCAGGCGAGGAGCCACCCAGGACTCGCCTCTGAAACGTCCCTTGAGCCGTCGTCAACCGTGGTGTCTCCACGTGGCCTGGCCGCTTCAGTCCAGCTCGATCGGGCTGCCGTCGCTGGGGCTCTCCTCTCCCTCCTCCTGCTCTGAGGAGCCCATCAGGCTGCTCAGAAGGTTCCCTGGAAAGGACACCGTGGCAGTCAGGCCTAGGCAGCCTCCCACAAGCCCCCAAGCCCCTCCTTCTCACAGACGTCTCGTGAAGTGTCCCAGTGTCCCATGCAACCAGCAAAAGCCTCACAACGCTACTGTCTGCGACCCAGGAACCCCCGGACAGGACCCTCTGGAGGACAGGGAGCCGATGGCCATAGAGAGATACTCAAAACATGCAGCAGCCACGGGGGCTCTACAGAGCCGCCCTCCACATCCACCAACGGCACCAGGGAACAGCCATGGGGGCCTAGAGAACCACCCTCCACAGAGGGCCCTACAAAGCCAACACAACCTCACGGAAATAACTTTTTTTTTTGAGACGGAGTTCGCTCTTGTTGCCCAGGCTGGAATGCAATGGCATGATCTCGGCTCACCGCAACCTCTGCCTCCCAGGTTCAAGCGATTCTCCTGCCTCAGCCTCCCTAGTAGCTGGAATTACAGGCATGTGCCACCACGCTCGACTAATTTTGTAGTTCCAGTAGAGACGGGGTTTCTCCATGTTGGTCAGGCTGGTCTCGAACTCCCGACCTCAGATGATCTGCCCACCTCAGCCTCCCAAAGTGCTGGGATCACAGGCGTGAGCCACCGCGCCCGGCCAGAAAGACACTTTTCAACAAAGGGAAGCGCTACCGTAGAGCACAGGTGCGCCGCACCCTATGGTGACACACGAATCAACCAGATGCACCAAAGCTTCAACGGCTGCTCCCACAGGGGCCAACTGCAGTCACTGTCATCCGATTTTTACCCAATCAACTACTCTACACACAAAGCCAAAGTTCAAAACGTCTCCTGAAACGACCAAATGAGACGTTACACCGTGTTCTCTGAACACAAAGACATGGTCGTGGCGGTGTCACCCTCTCTTATCCACGATGTCACCCCAATCGCAGGACATGCCCGACGACGCTTCTGTGGAACAGGAGCCCAGGCTGCGGTTTCAACAGGACAGTCATGCAGAAGAGTCAGGGCACTCCTGACGGGTGTTGGGTAGAGGAGCCTGTGCCGTGGGGCCCAGTGAGGGCCAGTGTGTGTGGGTGGGCACCCCGGGAGGACGGGGCCTGCCACACCATGCAGCTGCATCAGGGCAGACAGCTGTGGGGAGAGGTCACCGCCTCACACCTCCCACTAAACCCAAACTGATGACACTGGGAAGGCAGGCGCCTCAGTGAGGGACCTCTCCCACGGTGGCATGGGACACCACCCACAGACACCTGCCCTGCCGTGACCCCACAGCCACGGCAGCACTGCCTGCCCCAGCACAATGGCCAGCAGTGTTCCGGGCACACCAGGCTCACAGAGGCCACCTGGCATGGCGCACGGAGAAACAGGTGAGCACGCAGCAGGCCACACGACGTAACCCCTGCCAGGAAGTGGGAGAAACCTCAGGGATGGGGAGCTCTGGAGTGGAGACGGGGCTGGGAGGCACCGTGCTAGAATTCTCTACTCTAAAATATAATTTCCTACTAACAAAAAAATAGTTGAGAAACATTTGAAAGAGCAGAAAATCACTTCCACATGAAAGATTGCACTGGCCCTGCCTGGGCAGAGATGACAACCCCACACCGACCCAGGGCTGCAGTGGGCGTGGCAAGGGCGCCCCAGCTTACCGAGCAGGCCTCCATAGGAAGACGTCTGCTTGGGCGGGACGCCGAAAAACAGCTGTCCTATGCGGTCGAGGTACTGCAAGGCAGAGGTAGCAGGCTCAGCAGCCGGCAGACCCAGGCCCTGGGGTCCCTCCTCCTTCCCCAGCCCTGACCTCTCACCTCGTTGTACATCGGGTCACGCCGGAGGGATGGCTGGTACTGCTCACACAGCACAGTGAACACCGTTAGCTTCCCACTGGGACACAGAGACACAAGGATGTGCTAGGTGAGAACAGGACCACACTCACCCGCACACACCACCGCGCCTACACCCAGCACTCACACCTACACCACTCACCCTCACACACCACCGCGCCTACAAGCAGCACTCACTTGCCCATACCACCGAACCTACACCCCACACCTGCCCAAACCACTCACCTCACACATCTACACCCAACACTTACCTGCACACACCACTGCGCCCACACCCAACACTTACCTGCACGTACCACCGCACCTAGGCCCAACATTCACCCGCACACACTACTGTGCCTAAACCCAACACCTGCACACGTCACACCTACACCACTCACCTGTGCACACCACTCACCTGCACACCTACACCCATCTGCACACACCACTGCACCTATGCCCAACACACCTGCACATACCACTGCGCCTACACACACCACTGTGCCTACACCCAACAGACATCTGCACACACACCTACACCCAACACTCACCTGCACACACTGCGCCTACGCCAAACTCACCTGCGCACAACTCTCACCTGCACACACCACCGTGCCTATGCCGAACACACACCACTGCGCCTACACCATATCACCTGCCACACCACTCACCTGCAACCATACCTACACACAACACACACTTGCCACCATCGCCTACACTGCACACCTGCACAACAACACCGCCGCCGTAACGCCGTTTACCGCACACACACCGTGCCTACACCCCTCACTCACACATCCATTAACCCATACACCCCCACGCTACACCCAGTGCTGATCTGCGCACACCATTGCACCTAGGCCCCAAACACACCTGCACACACCACGCCTAAACAAACACTCACCTGCACGCACCACCGTCACCTAAACCCACCACTCACCTGTGCACCACTCACTGCAGCACACACCTAACACTCATGCCATCACCTGCACACACCACCGTACTTACGCCCAACACACCTGCACACACTACCGTGCCTACATACACTCACCTGCACACACCACACCTACACCAACATGCCACCTGCACCCAACCCTCATACTGTGCACTCACCTACACAGCCGCCCACTGCACTTACGCCACCACTCACCTGCACAAACCCCACCGCACCTACGCCCACCACTCACCTGCACACCCCACCGCACCTACACATCACTTCACTGCATACCGCTAACTGCATCACCTGCACACACCACCGGCCTACACCAACTCACCAGTGCCGCACACAACCGCACACACCACCATGCCGCACCGAACAACCTGTACACTCCACTTTACACTGCACACACCATGCACCTACACCTACCACTCATCTGTGCACAGCCACTCACCCCACCGCACCTACGCCCACTCACCTGCCACACACCACCTGCAACTACACACCTCACCTGCACAAGCCTACACTGCACACACCACTGCAACCTACCCCAACTCACCTGCGCACACACTGCACACACCACACCTGCACTGAAACACTGTACACACCACTCACCTGCACACACCAACCGCACCTTCACCCAACACTCATCTGCGCAACACCACTCACACTACACACCCACTGCACCTATGCCCACCACTCACCTGCACACCCCACCGCACCTATACCCACCACTCCCTGCAACACACCACCGCACCTAACGCCACCACTCACCTGCACACACCACTGCATCTACATACCACTCACCTGCACACACCACCATGCCTACACCCAACTCACCTGCGCACACAACTGCACACACCACGCCTGCACTGAACACCTGTACACACCACTCACCACACATCACCGCGCCTGCACTGCACCACACCTGCACACACCACTGCGCCTGCACCAAACACACACCTGCACACACCACGCCTACACACCCAACACAGCTGCGCACACGACCATGCCCCACCCAGCACTCACCTGTGCATACCACCACACCCACACCTAACACCTGCAAACGCCCACATGGCTACCCATGCCATGTCTACACTCAACACCTGCACACATACAGCAACCCATACTGCCACGTCTATGCCCAATACACCTGCACGCCCCAACACAGCTACCCACACGTCTACACACAACACACCTACACACCACACACCCACCCTCACCATGTCTACACCCAACACACATACCTGCATGTACCCCAACACAACTACCCCCGACACCCCATACCTGCACACACTCCCCCCTCTACACCTACAACACACCTGCACACACACGCACATATCTACACACACCCACATCACCACATGGACACCCAGCACCTGCACATCACCCCCCACAGCTACCCACACCATATTGACACCCAACTCACCTGCACACAACCCCCCACACCATTCACGTCTATACCCACCCCCTACACCCACCACTCACCTGCACACACCCACCCCTACACCTGCACTCACACCTGCACACATACCACATACACCCAGCTACCCACACTACCATGTCTACACCCAACAGCCCTGCACACACACCCACACGTCTACACCCAACACTCATACCCTATACATATACCCACACAGCTACCCCCACCATGACTACACTTGCACACACACCCACACAGCTACCCATGCCACGTCTACACACAACACACACATTCACACCCCACCGCCAAGACACCAAGACGCACCCGTCCACAGCCAGCAGCAGGAACCAGATGAAGTTGAGCAGCGGCTCCACAAACGGAGGCCCGTCCTCGATGGACGGGTGCTTCTGGGTGTACGTCGTGAAGACCACTGATGCGCTACTTTTGTTTTTTAAACAGAGAAACCTGGAAATGAGAACATGCTGGTGGTGGAAGGGCTGGAGGATATGGCTTCTGCCCGCACAGGTGCCAGCCTCTGACATGTCTTTCCCGAGCTTGTGTGCCCACAGGTCCTGCGGCCCCAGGCACGGAGGCACTCAGTGCTTCACGCGTTGTCTCCCCTCACGTGCAGGGCACACCGGGGAAGCCTGCAATTCGCAGGTGAAGAGAATGAAGCTTGGGAAGGTCACCAGGCTCTGGAGCTGGGCCCCAGCCTGAGCCCCGTCCACGCGATGCACTGAGCAAGCTCTCCTCTCCTCAGGCTGCCCGCACCCTGCAGGCGCTGGCCCGCACCAGAACACTCAGCCACGGCCCAGCAGCCGGCGGGTGCCGCACAGACCCTGGCTCCTGTTCGAGGAGGGCCCACAGGGAGGGCTCAGTGTCCCAGGGGCAGGCCACTGTCAGCCCAGAGAAAACGTGCACGCAGGGTGGCGCAGAACCAGGGAGCTCCAGGTTTGACCCAGCTTTTCATCTAAGTCACAGACGCCAGCTCCTGGCAGAGCTCTGCAGTGGGCAGCACTGAGGTCAGAGGGTGTCTGTCCCCAGATCCCACGTTAACTCCCCAACGCCCGCCTTGAAATCCACATTTGTTCTGTGGGAAGAAACTGATGGACACGAATAAGGCTTTCATGAGAAAGGAAGCGGAGGCCAGCACCCGGAGCTCGGCCTGCAGGATGCCCCAGCGAGCTGGCGGGAGGGGCCGCAGGGTAGATGCTCACAATTCTATGACCTGGGTGTGCATTTCCGCGTTTCCAGATACTGCAGGAAAGAACAGGCCAAGGCAGGCCTGAGTAGAGCAGAGGCCGCGGGGCCTCCCGGCAGTGGGCGAGAGGCGCATTGTGGAGGGCGCTCCAGTGCCCGTCGGGAAAGGGGGAGTTTCTAAGATACTTCTTGAAATTGGTTAAACTTATGAAAAATCACGGGTGACTCTGGCTGACAAGTGCACTGTGGATTCTGCCCAGAGTGAACTCAGTTTATCCTGCAGCACAGCTCGGGCAGGGGACAAGGGGACCTGCTCTAAGGCCGCCTGGCCAAGGCAGCGATGGAAGCCAAGACCCGAAGAGCCACCAACACCTACTGCAGCACGGCCTGGGCCACGAACATGTCCACCTCGCTGCGGAAGCCGCGTGACGTGGAGTATTCCACCAGCATGTTGGCACAGCCCTCCCCGTCCGCTGAGTGCAGAAAATGATACCGCGACTCACAATAGTTTTGTTCTGCAAAGGAAACACAGAAAAATTTGAATGCATTTCATGAATATAATATAGAACAGGAAAGGTGGAAAGATATTCTTGTATGTTTGTTTTTTGAGACAGAGTCTTGCTCTGTCACCCAGGCTGGAGTACAGTGGCACGATCTGGGCTCACTGCAATCTCTGCCTCCTGGGTTCAAGCAATTCTCCTGCCTCAGCCTCCCAAATAGCTGAGATTACAAGTGGATGCCACCATGGCCAGCTAATTTTTGTATTTTTAGTAGAGATGAGGTTTCACCATGTTGGCCAGGCTGGTCTTGAACTCCTGACCTCGTGATCCACCCGCCTCGGCCTCCCAAAGTGCTGGGATTACAGGCGTGAGCCACCACGCCCGGTCAGTGGAAAGATATTCTATGTTAATTGTAGTCCACCTGCCCGCCCTGGAGGAGAGCCCAGCCAGAGCCCACAGGCAAAGGTACCCGACAGGGACTCAGAGCCGGCCCACACCTCACACACAGCACCAAACAAACAGATCACCAGGGAACAGTCACTCAGCCATGCAACACCTTCATCCTCCAAGCTCTCAGAGCTGCTGAATCCAATCACATTAACGTGCGTTGTGATGACCAATGACAGAGTGTTACCATGTGACCCTCCCCACCTACCAGAAGCAACTTACAGGGAGCAATGTAATCAGGGCCTAGCATCTAGCATGTAATCAACAGTCAAAACCAGCCTGATGTGCTCACCACACTGACCCAATGATCAACCCTCGACATCTCAAAAGCACATTCCGCTCCCAGGCCCCACCCTAACACCCGCTCACACTCCGCTCCCAGGCCCTGTCCTAACACCCGCTCACACTCTGCTCCCAGGCCCCGTCCTAACACCCGCTCACACTCTGCTCCCAGGCCCTGTCCTAACACCCGCTCACACTCCGCTCCCAGGCCCTGTCCTAACACCCGCTCACACTCTGCTCCCAGGCCCCGTCCTAACACCCGCTCACACTCTGCTCCCAGGCCCCGTCCTAACACCCGCTCACACTGCGCTCCCAGGCCCCGTCCTAACACCCGCTCACACTGCGCTCCCAGGCCCCACCCTAACACCCGCTCACACTCTGCTCCCAGGCCCCACCCTAACACCCACTCACACTCCGCTCCCAGGCCCCATCCTAACACCCGCTCACACTCACTCCACTCCCAGGCCCCATGCATGCCTTGGGAGCCCAGCCCTTCCCACGGTGCAGATCTCAGCACTCACCAGGAACCTGCCTCTCCCATCTAGTGGGCCCTTTCCCGACTACGTTGCCCGACAGGAGCCTCTAGGGCCCTCCTGCTGCCTCTGTGGCTGCCAGAGTCCTTGTCACCTTGCTTTGTCTCCTGTTGTCTCCCTACACTCCCAAACCTTTACCTATGGGTGTGATTTCATCCCCAGGAGGGAAGCACCGGGGAAGCACACAGCCCAAGTGTCGTGAAGCCCCAGCCTCAGGTCCTGTATGGGGCCTGTGCTTAGGACCGCAGAGGCTGTGCGTGGCTACCTTGGCGTGGAGCAGGCTCCCCGGGTGAGGTCCATCAAAGTCTCACAGCGCTGTCATGCTGTCGGGGATCTGGGCCCGTGCCTACCCCAATGGGAGGCAGCCAGGGCCCCTCTTCAGAGGATCTCTGCAGATGCACCCGAGCACAGCCCTCCCACGCGCTCCCTGGACTGCCTCGACCTAACCCCGTGGTGGGTGGGGAGATAGACACGTACGTCCCTCATGATCGCTTGTGCCTGTCTTAGGAACTGCCAGGCAGGTCTCCTGGGCACTGGGCATCACCTGTCCCACGCCACCCACTGCCTGGCTCTCCCCACAGGGCCCGTGCGCAGGAGTGGCAAGGGCGGCCACCCAGTGTTGACGCAGGTGTTCCTGACTCATCTGAAACACGGGCGACAGCTAGGAGGCAGGGTGTGGGGGCAGCTCCTGCCTCCCCAACCTGGCAGTGGGACCCACACAGGCGGCAGCTCGCTATGCAGGGCAGAGGAGGGTCATCTGCGGCCGTGTTCTGTGTGGAGGCGTGCTGGCTCGGGGACAGGAGTACGGGAGGCCTGCTGTAGCCAGAGGCCAGGGAAGGCGGCAGCAGGTATGCTCCAGGGACCAAGGAGGCACCAGCCTGGGCCAGCCCCTTCTGAGGAAAGAGGCGACCACGGGGAAACCGAGGTGAGAGGTGGGCACTGGCTCATCTCCTTGTGGGTGCCCTGCCACTCGGCACACAGCCAGGGCTGGGTTCTGCCAGGCTCCTCTGAGAAGAGCCTTCTAACTCTACTTGGATCTGCAACCTTCCCATTCCTGTCGCTTGGGGAGAAGGTCAGGAAGGCCTGCCAGGTGCCTGAGGGCGCTGAGCCTCCCGTCACAGCCCAGGTGGAACCTGCATGACCGGGGACAAGGTCGGATGGGCGTGCATTTCGGGGCTGCTGACGTGTGCAGAGCACACGGGCCCTCATGCAGCTGCCACCACGCCAGGTGGAGCACAGCTGTGTCTAGGAGGAGCTGTTCAAGCTCAGAGCCCTGGTCTCTGGAGCAAAGGCCTTCAACCAAGATCCAAGTTCTTAGAGCTTCCAATGCGGGGCTGCCCTGGGTACCGCCTCCCCACCCGCCAAGCCCAGGTGCATGCAGACCCGAGCAGGCCTCCCTACGGCAGGAAGGAAACCATCTCACGGTACTGGGGCCACTTGCCACCCCATTTCCCAGGGAATGCCCTGGGGAAGACGCTTCTAAACCCCCATTAGCACCTCATTCAAGTCACTCAATGAAGATTTACCCAGCACCACTCCCGCCTCAGAGCTGCAGAACACAGCCAGCCAGACCCCACCACAGGTGATTAACCCGCACAGAGGCTTCATCAGCCCCATCACAGGGTGATTAATCCCTGCAAAGGCTTCATGAGAAGATGAGGTCAGCGTAAAGGAGAAAAACAAGGCACGGCATCATCCCAGCGCTGTAAAGAACGTTCCAGAAAGGAGCAGCAGCACGTGTAGGCCCTGTGAGGGTGTGGCTGCCTCCCTGAGGGTCAGAACATCCCACCGGAAGGCCTGGAGAGGCGGTCGCCTGCCCCCCGTCTCGCAGCTTCTCAGGGGCAGTGGATCTGATCGGGGGCTTAGCATGGTGCACAGGCCTCCATGGACCGACCCACATGACCACAGGGTGAAACCCCACCCCTGCCCCAGTGGGCAACTCTGATGGACTGGAATGCACAGTACACATCAACACTGTGAGAGCAGAGAGGGGCCCAAGCCCGCCTGGCCCCAGGCCTACCTTTCCACAGGGTGAGGGCCAGCAGCTGGTGTAGCCGGGGGTGGCCCAGCTTCCCGGAGCCTCCACTGGACCACTTCAGGGCTCTGGACACAAAGGCCACGCGCTCAGGAGAGTTGGGGTCCATCAGACTGAACACTTTAGCCAGATTTTCTGCAAACAGCACAGACCCTCATCAGAGGAACGCACAGCAACTCCAGTTCTCTGTACCACACGCCTTACGGAAGTGGATTTCAATCTGCAACTACTTAATGGGGAGAGGAAGCTGGTGGGCATCCCTGAGTGAGCCGTGGGCCACCCCGCTGACCTGCCCACCGCGGTGCCAGCACCACAGGCCCCAGAGCACAGTGAGGAAGGACAGACACCCTGGCCGAGGCAGGGGCTGGGGAAGGTGCTGTGGGGAGTTTGGAGTCCAGGAACACCTGTGGCCACTCTGGGTACCTGGCTCTGGCTTGGGGGCATCTCCCAGAGCAGCAGGGACTAGCAGTGGGACTCGTAGCCAGGCCGCCCACAGAAGGGCTTTGCCAACCCCACGCTCACACGACGGGACATGCCGACAAGTCAAATCCCTGGACAAAACGGTGCCCCACCCTAAACCAGCGCCCACCCTGCCAGCTGGCGGGGAGGCCACTGTCCATCAGAGCAGGGGAGAGGCCAGGGCCCCGATCATACTCTGCCTACAAGTCACAGCAGGTGCTGCTCAGCCTGCAGTGTGCTCGGGCCAGGGCCAGCCAGGGGGGCCTGGCTCACCGGGACCTGGTGAGAACGGCCTCTGCAGCAGAGTGAACCCGAGAGCACACAAGACCCCCAAACGCAGACACCAAACACAGCGCACAGGCCTGGGGAGGGGCGCAAAGGCCGCTGTCACAGGGTCCCGGGGTGGAGAGCCGGATGCTCACCCAGCAGCTCGTCGGCCACCTCCACTTCTGCCTTCTCCAGGGACTCCAGGACAAGCATGGACAAGTCTGCTGCGCTGTTTTGCTACAAAAGAGAGAAACAACACAAAAATCAAGAACAAAGCTCTGACCTGTTCAGGACAGAAAAGACAAGGCTGGGTTTCCAGCAGAAGCCAGAGCGCGGCCACTGCTGAGGAGTCTATTCTGAGCACCACGTCCCTTGGCAATGCTGCCAAAAAACAGAGATCTCCTGGCCAAGAATCAAATAAAAATGGACAGGGCCGTTTATACCAAAATGCCCGCTCAGCACCACTGTGCACAAACGCAGCGCAGCGTCTCAGCCCTGAGAGTGGAGCAGCCGAGTCAGGGACTCTGGGCCCCTCTGCACCCACAGGCCCAGTGGCCAAGGCCCAGGGCAGCCCAGGGTATGCCCGTCAGGCCCCTCCCGTGTCACTCCCACCTCAACTTGCCTGTCCGGAGCAGGAAGGGATGCAGGAGGAACAAGACGGCTTACCTGGCCATGGCTGAAGAACAGCAGGGCTCCTGAGTACATGAGCTCCCGGGCCTCCGCGTGCTTGCTCTGGGACATGTACCTGCCACAGAGAGGAGATCGTGAGCCGCACCCACACGCTCTCACCACCACACTCCCCGCTCATCTTCAGGTCAGAAGCTAAAAACAAGGCGCCCAGGAACGGGTGGCATCCTAAAAGCGGTGCTCCCCATATGCACAGATGCTTTTCACCAAGAACAGGCAGCAGCTCCCGAGGCCCAGGTGCTATGTGAAGAGGGTCTGTCCTGGGCGTCATGCTGACCATGAAGGTGGCGTGGGGCGCCTCTGGACACTAACTAAGGGCCCATCTGTGTCCAAATACACCAGGAGCCAGAAAGCAGCCTCACCCTGGCGCAGCTCACTGGTTTCAGCAGCTGGGACCAGAAAGACCACTGGGCGAGGCAGGTGGACAGGGAAGGAGCGGGGGATGTGCACGTGGCCACCTGAGAGCTCAG
This sequence comes from Rhinopithecus bieti, assembly GCF_001698545.2. Taxonomy (NCBI): domain Eukaryota; kingdom Metazoa; phylum Chordata; class Mammalia; order Primates; family Cercopithecidae; genus Rhinopithecus; species Rhinopithecus bieti. Next base: position 2,541,116 of record NW_016803657.1, on the reverse strand, counting down.
TGGTCACAGGCAGGGGCCGAAGGATAGCGGACTCCAGGCTGGGGTCCCACCAAGGGGGACCTTTTTCCCCCATGGGGCCAGTGTCCCTGCCCTCTGCCCCTCTGCATGCCGCACTCCTCCCCCCAGGGCAGGGAAGGGTCTGGGGTGCACCGTTACATCACGTCCCCACTCCCAGAGCACCGTTGGCGGGGAAAGCTGGAGCTCCTCGGGCTACACAGGGACAGAGGCAGGGGCGGCGAGAGGGTGGTGGGGACCAGTGTGCGACAGACGATGAGGAGAGAAGCCGAGATGGCCACACTGCTCTAAGCAGCAGAGGCCCTGCCTGTGAGAACAGCAGGCGTGGTGGGCAGGAGGCGGCCTCTGCTGGGACGCGCTGCACCTCCCAGACCCAGTGGTGGGGCCCAGCACATGTTATTTCATCAGCTACACATTTTTCTTAACCGCCTTATCAAAAAATACATATCCAGTTAATCAGCTCTGTGTCTGCAAGCCAAATGTCCTTGGACAAAGCCTTGTTTAAAAATAAATCTAGTTAAAGAAAAATATTAAGTAAACGGCAGTGCAGACCGGACTCGGGGGCTCACACCTGTAATCTCAGTCCTTTGGGAGGCTGAGGTGGGAGGATCGCTTGAGCCCATGAGTTTCAGCCTGGCCTGGGCAACATAGTGAGACCCTGTCTCTACAAAAAACACAAAAATTAGCTGGGCATGGTGGCGTGCACCTGTGGCCCCAGCTACTCAGGGGGCTGAGGTGGGAGGACTTCTTGAGCCCAGGTGGTCAAGGCTCCAGTGAGCCATGACTGCACTCCAGCCTGGATGACAGAGCGAGGTGCCATCCCCCAAAAACAAACAAAAAACAATTGCAGTGCAGGTGATAAACAGACACAGCAATGCCGCTGAGGGCCGGAATGTAAGCTTGGTGTTGCCAGGATGGGACGGCCAGCTGAGAACGCGAAGGGCTGCCTGCTCAGTTAACCACAGAAAAAGGGTTCCTCTTCAGAAGGCACCACAGCCAGGGATCACAAACACAGACAGCCCCGCCATGACTGGGGCATCTTGTTAGCCTGGCACACATGCCTTCCCACCACAGGAGACCCCGTCGGGCTGCACAGAGGCAGGGCACCAGGAGGGAAAAGCCTGTACCCAAGAGAGAAAGTGCCCCCGCCCCCCGTCAGCCCGCAGGCCACTGACAGGCCTCAGGTTTTGCTGCGCTCCCCGCACAGTGAAGGTTCTGGAGGGAGACCCACCCCAACACCACAGCAGGAGCCTTGACAGGACCACTGACTCTGTGACCGGCCATCCTAGCTCCAGTCCTGCAGGGCCGTGACTGACTCAGAGGAGGCCGGGAGCCGTCTGGCACAGGGCACTCTGGAAAAACAAGCTTCCAGACACACCCGGCCTCACGCTGCCGCCAGCAGGGCCATGGGCAGAACCACATGCACTGCCCCTGAGCAAGCACCACACCGGCTTCTGCTTACGCCGATACTACAGCATTCTGGATGCTTCTATCGGAGGAAAAGCAAGGGGTGGCAGCTTAAAACCAGAAGAAGAAAAAGGACTCCTTGGAAGGCAGTGACCCGTATTCCTGCACGAGGAGCCTGCTCTGGGGGGCACTGGCGATGGTCTCGGCCCCCGGCCCGGCTTGGACTGCGCCTTGTGGCCGGGGCAGCTGTGAGCCAGGCGAGGGGAAAAAGAATGGGAGGAGAATTCTGGGCACACAGTGGTCCCCGGCCTGGCTGGGGGTGCCCATTTCCAGGTCCAGGAATGCCGGTGACGGGCACACCGTCTAAAGCAGCTCTGAACATGGATGGCTTCCTCTTGCACTGGAGAATTCCGGAAGCTGTGAAGGATTCTGGTTTCCGGGTGACTAAGGCGGGACGGGTACCCTCTCAGGCCCGAGACCAGGGAGAGTAGGGGGCAGCCGGGCATGGCTGGGCCTTCTCCCGGCCCGGCTCTGCACGCTGCGCGCTGTTGGCCGTGCTGTGTGGACACCCAGACATGCCTTCCAGACAGGGAAACGGCTTCTGCCTGCTGACAGAGGCGCTGAGAGCCAGGGAGCGGGGGTGCTCTCTGCCGGTCAAAGCATCTGTATCCACAGAGCAGAATGTCTGGACACACAATCTAGCTGATTTTGCTCTTCTCTTACAAACACATTAAAAATTAGAACCCAGAAACGCAAGCATGAAAACTAGCAGCAGAAACTGTTGGTGTCAAATGAAGAAAGACCAAGCTCCTGGGGTGAATCCCGCCCTTCGCTCTCGGCAGAGGGAAGCTGGCTCGCGCGTTCAGCCATCAGGGACGCATGGACGATGAAGAGGAAATACTCAAGACACACGCAGGTAACCAGGGACAGGGAGCCCGACAGACCTCACAAGGACCCCTCCGCCAACGGCCGCGAGCTAAAGCCACCCACGCCCCGATGTGGGGCTGGCTAGGGCCTCCTGCAGGGAGGGGTGAGGCCCCCTCTGCTCTGCCGGGAGTCACTCTGAGAAGGGACCTGAGCCAGCAAGTACAGCTCCTTCACAAGACGCTCCTCTGGGCCCTGGGCTACGGTGTGCACCGCACACACTGGACCATTTTCCTTTAAAAAATCTCTTTAGATGACTGAAGAAACAAAAGAAGCTCAGAGGCCGCAATAAAAAAAAATCACGCAAACACATCGCAGGAGCAACCATGTGGCAGGAGGAGCCGGACCCGCCACTGTGCGGGGCGGTTGCTGCAGGTCACTGCCTCCTGGGCTGCGGTCTCTTGACCGCACTTTTAGAAACTTGATAGTTTAAGAAACTTGATAAGAAAAGTTTTAGAAACTTGATAGTTTCTAAAAGTGAATCTACAAATACTGCAGCCAAGGCTGAGGCCCCTCAAGGCCTGGATAGTGGCTCCAAAGAGCACTAATAATCCAACCGGCCTGGATGCCGACTCCTCATCCCAGCAGGGAAAAGTATGAAGAAATCAAGTGATGACCATAACCAGCGCCATCTACTGGGCAAGGTCGGCTTCTCTCTAGCATAACCAGGTGAACCAGGTCGGCTTCTCTAGCATAAGCAGGCGAAACCAGGAACTGCTGCGTGACTTCTGCGGGGCGCACACCCAGGGATACCAAACCTGCTGGGTTCCCCATTCCTTCCTCTCCTTCACCTTAAACTGCTGTGGCTGTGAGGTAAAACAGCATCTCTTGGATGGGCGCAGTGGCTCACACCTGTACTCCCAGCAATTTGGGAGGCCGAGGCAGGCGGATCACGAGGTCAGGAGATCGAAACCATCAAGCTAACACAATGAAACCCCATCTCTACTAAAAATACAAAAAATTAGCTGGGCATGGTGGCGGGCACCTGTAGTCCCAGCTACTCAGGAGGCTGAGGCAGGAGAATGGCGTGAACCCGGGAGGTGGAGCTTGCAGTGAGCCGAGATCGCGCCACTGCACTCCAGCCTGGCCGACAGTGCGAGACTCTGTCTCCAAAAAAAAAAAAAAAAAAAAGGCATCTCTTGGGAACCCTTGTACCCTGCTGGTAGGAGTGTAAATTAGCTGAACCATCCTGGAAAGCAGTATGGCAATTCTTCAAAGAACTAAAAACAGAACTACCATTCAACTCAGCAATCCCACTACTGGATATATACCCAGAGAACTCTAAATGGTTCTGCCATAAAGACGCATGCACTCACATGCTCACTGCAGCACCGCTCACAACAGCAAGACGTGGAATCAAGCTGGGGGCCCGTGAGCAGCAGATGGATAAAGAGAATGTGATCCATATACACCGCGGAGTACTATGCAGCCATAAAAAGGAACGAGATCATGCCCTTTGCAGGAACTTGGAAGGAGCCGGAGGCCATTATCCCTCACAAACTAACGCAGGAACAGAATCCCGGATACTACATGTTCTCACTTCCAAGTGGAAGCTGAACGATGAGAACACAGGGACAGAAAGGGGCCAACACACACCGGGGCCTGCCTGAGGGAAGAGGGAGAGACTCAAAAATCATTTTAACAAAACTGTCAGGTACCCATGCTTGGTACTCAGTGCTGAAATAATCTGTACCACAAACCCGAGTCACGAGTTTACCTATGTAACAAGCCTGCACACAGACCTGAGGCTAAAATAAACATTAAAATATTTAAAAATAAATCAACAAAGCCTGCACACATACCCGAGGCTAAAATAAACATTAGAATATTTAAAAATACGTCAACAAACACTATCTTTTGGCAGATTCACCCGACAGGTGAAGGGATAAACGATTCTGCTGGAGACACACAGGGAACACCATTCAGCAATGAAAGGAAATACGGACTCTCCCAGAGGAGTCTCCCAGTCGCCGTGGTACGTGAATTCAAGCGGTTAGACAGAAAGCGCACATTGTGATTCCACGTACATAAAAGTCCAGGAAACGCCACCTCACCTAAGTGCAGCCCGCAGATGCATGGGTGCCAGGGATGGGGAGGGGTGGGAGTGGGGGCGAGGAGGCCTGGTTGCAGAGCCCCACAGAGCCGTGATATATTCCATGTCTTGACTGGTCATAGTTCACTCATGTCAGACCTCACCAAACTACACGTTTTTCATAAATATTTAAATGTAAATGTGCGGCCGGGCGCGGTGGCTCACGCCCGTAATCCCAGCACTTTGGGAGGCCGAGACGGGCGGATCACGAGGTCAGGAGATCGAGACCATCCTGGCTAACACGGTGAAACCCCGTCTCTACTAAAAAATACAAAAAAAAAAAAAACTAGCTGGGTGAAGTGGCGGGCGCCTGTAGTCCCAGCTACTCAGGAGGCTGAGGCAGGAGAATGGCATGAACCTGGGAGGCGGAGCTTGCAGTGAGTCGAGATCGCGCCACTGCACTCCAGCCTGGGCGACAGAGCGAGACTCCGTCTCAAAAAAAAAAAAAAAAAGTAAATGTGCAATTATATATATTTATGGGCAGAAAGGCATTTTAAAAAACAGCTGGGTGCTATGGCTCCCACCTATAATCACAGCACTTTGGGAGGCTGAGGCGGGCGGATCACCTGACGTCAGGAGGTCGAGACCAGCCTGGACAACATGGTGAAACTTCATCTCTACAAAAAATACAAAAATTGGCCAGGCATGGTGGCGGGCCCTTGTAGTCCCAGCTGCTCATGAGGCTGAGGCACAAGCACTGCCTGAACCTGAGACGCAGAGGCTGCAGTGAGCTGAGATTGCGCCACTGTTCTCCAACCTGAGGAACAGAGCGAGACTCTTGTCTCAAAAAACAAAGAGCGTAACTTGGGGAATGTGACTTCTCTGGAAGCGACCCACCCATGGAGTGCTCTGAAGCAGAGCTGGGAATCCACACGGAATTCTACCCTGGAAAGACAAGGACGCTGTCTCAGCAGGTGACAGTGAGATGACAATGAGGTGACAGCTGCCGCTGCTGACTCAGTCTTCATTCCTGGCTTGAAAGGCTCCGAGCCAAGGTTTGAGAGGTTCAGTAACGTGTCCCGGGCCCCATAAGAGGTGGCGTGTGACCCCAAAGTCCAGGCTTTCTGAGCTAAGCCGCACCATGCCCCTGCCAGCTGACCCCACAACGTCACACGTGGCCAGAAGGCTTCCCAGTCTAGAGGGCTTAAGAGCACAGAACGCTCATCACCTCCCGTTTCACTGTGAAAATATTCCGTCGACCAGGGACTCATCACTGAAAACCAAAACTGACAAATCCTCCGTCACCGTAAAAGCGGCTCAAAACAAAGAACACTGTGTTTATTTTGGGGGAGATCCACTTTTCTGGTTAATCATTGGGCAAATATTTATTTATCAAGACGGAGTTTCTCTCATCACCCAGGCTGGCGTGCAGTGGCGTGATCTCGGCTAACCGCAACCTCCGCTTCCCGGGTTCAAGCGATTCTCCTGCCTCAGCCTCCCGAGTAGCTGGGATTACAGGCGGGCGTCACCACACCCAGCTAATTCTGTATTTTTAGTAGAGACAGGGTTTCTCCATGTTGGCCAGGCTGGTCTTGAACTCCTGACCTCAGGTGATCCACCCACCTCAGCCTCCCAGTGTGTTGGGATTACAGGCGTGAGTCACCACTGCCTGGCAAATTCAGCAAATATTTATATACAAATCCCTAGGCAAGGCAGGCATCAGGGTGAATCTTGAACGACATAAAAGTTCCCCATCACACAGCTCTATGACTGGCCCCTCTACCCACTGGAAGGCTCGCGTTCTACGGTTTAATAACTACTGACACCTTCGCCTTGATCCCTGAAGAACAATCAGGCTGAAGGCACTATCACAACCTGTGCCATTTGGGAACTACTACACGTTCAGTGACAAATTCAACCAGCATTAAAAACGTATCGCTATAAGCGTCATGCATCAAAGACTTGTTTCTGCCAGAGATAAAATTAGTAGTTTCATCTAAGGAGGAAAGCGAATCTCTTTCTAAACCAATTAAACAGCTCAGTTTTCAAAAAAGAAAAGCATCTACAATACAATAAGATGCAATGCAGCCTCGCTGGTGTGCATTTATAGTATGTCGAGGTTCATAGAAAATTCTGGAAACAAGGCTGCCCTTCAGGTCATGTAAGATGTCTCCTCATAAGCCTACGGTCAGGGACTCACGTCCACTGTCCTCAGCCCGGGCTGTACAAACAACGTGAACACTCTTCAAACAAGAGGCCAGGGTCTCATCCCAGCCCCTTCGGGTCAGCTAAGGTTGACAACGACTGACACGAACACTCCTGTTTTCTCATTTCCTGGCACAAACGAGTAAGCAGCGATATGACATCTCCTCCCCGGCCAGGGCTGGTAAGCCCACCTTCGCTTGGGCTCATCACACCCAGCACCACTGCGCGCGGACCAATCGCCTACCCAGGCTGCATTCCAGCCACCGGGGCGCAGGCACAGGCCAGGCACCACAGACGGTATTTAATTCAAACATAAGCTAACAAACTGCAACCAAAGTGGCACCTCTAGAGTTCTCCAGACAACTGGACTTGCTATGGAGAGAGAGGATTTAAAATCTAGGCCCAGCGGAGGATATTCAGGGAATGGAGTTGTGCTGTGTGACGCTCTGACACGGTTTCTCATCCCCACACACACTAAGCGTGAACTCTGATGTGGGAGATGGGTCCCTGAGGGACTCCACTCTGGAGGGGTGTCTGTGGGCAGGAGGCTGTCCAAGGCGGGGGGGTTCAGGACACACTGCACTCCATTTTGCTGCAGACCAAAAACTGCTCTAAAAAGTAAAGTCTACTGGCCGGACGCGGTGGCTCACGCCTATGATTACACTTTGGGAGGCCGAGGCGGGCGGATCACGAGGTCAGGAGATCGAGACCAGCCTGGCCAACATGGTGAAAACCCGTCCCCACTAAAAATACAAAAATTAGCCGGGCGTGTTGGCGCGTGTCTGTTAATTCCAGCTACTCGGGAGGCTGAGGCAGGAGAATCGCCTGAACTCGGGAGGTGGAGGTTGCAGTGAGCCAAGATCGCACCACTGAACTCCAGCCTGGGGCAGAGGACAGAGCGAGACTCCACCTCAAAAAAAAAAAAAAAAAAAAAAAAAAAAAAAAAAAAAAAAAAAAACAAACTA
>NW_016803657.1:2503528-2531547 GCF_001698545.2 Rhinopithecus bieti | reverse complement strand
ATCGCCGCCGCCGCCGCCATCGGGCCGGCGCTCCGCGCAGGGCTGACGCTGTCGCAGGCGCGGTCGGCAGCGCCTCCCGGCTTCCGTCCCGGCGACCGCCCGACGCCCTTCTACGGTGGCCGCGAGGAGTCCCGCGCTGTCGGGGGCGGGCGCGCCGGCTGGCGGCTCGTGACCTGGGGCGGGGCTGTAGGCAACACATGACCCAGGGGCGGGGCCGCAGGCAACACGTGGCCCGGGGCGAGGCGGGGAGCGTGGAACTGCCTGGTGCGGCGGCGGCTGACCTTGAGCAGGGAGCGTCCTGGGGTGGGGCCCTGCCCCCGCGCGCGGTGTTAACAGCAGCCATTGAGCTATACGTGTAAAATGTTTAAATCAAAAATGTTTATAGGGCTGAGTGCGGTGGCTCACGCCTGTAATCCCAGTACTTTGGAAGGCCGAGGTGCGGATCAGCTGAGGTCAGGGGTTTGAGACCAGCCTGGCCAACATGGCGAAACCGCGTCTCTACTAAAAATACAAAAATGAGCTGGGTGTGGTGGCGCATGCCTGTAATTCCACCTACTTGGGAGGCTGAGGCAGAATTGATTGATCCCAAGAGGTGGAGGTTGGAGTGAGCCAAGATGGTACCACTGCCCTCCAGCCTGGGTAACAGAGCCAGACTACGTCTCCAAACAAACAAAAAAACCTTTTAGGACAGCTGAGCTGCCTTCCTCCTCTTCGAAAGGCCACCTGTGGTCCTTCCCTTGCCGTGGTTGGGGACCTGTGGCTGTGCCTGGGTTGACGGACAGTCACTCCCCAGGGGTCGGGCCCTGCTGGAAGGGGGAACTGGGTCGGCCTAGAGCTTCCAGCCCCGTCAGGCGGTGGAAATGGGGTCCAACCGCCGGCAGAGAGTTAGAAACGGGACTCGGGGCCCAGCCCCTAGCCATGCGGGGTTGGAAACAGCTTGGCTCTAAGCACTGGGGTTTGAAAGCCGAAGACTCCAGAAGACTCCGTTGGATTGGATTTCCGACTCTTATAGGTTAGCATTGTTTATAATAAAAAGGAAACAGGCCTTTAAGCTGGGCCCTGCTTGAATCACCATGATCCAGCTGTGCATACAATGGACAGAAACAGCTGTTAAAAAAAAAAAAAAGGTTCTTACGGGACACACTTGGTAACTGGGGAAAAGCCAGGTGTGAAACTGTGTGGTGTGTGTGCTATCACCTGTGACCTGGTGTCAGCACTTGCCTTCAACTACAGAAGCAGCGATGAAAACTGTGTCCTGAGGAAAGCCATCACATTTCCTAATGTTCTGCCCATCAAGCAACTTGTAATTCAGTCCGTTTTCCAAGTGGAAATGGTGCCCTACAGAAAAAGATGCCCAGCACACCTGAGGCCTCAAGGCCTTGGAGGACAGGTTACCATTCAAAGGCTGTGCCACAGAGCTTGCCAACAAAAGCCAGCAAACCCAGTCCCTCCCCACATCCCAGGGGCAGAGACAGATAAACTGAGAAAAGAAATACTGTTTATATCCCATGAACTTTTAAAAATTAAAACTCTTTATTTAAACCTCTTAATAGCATCTTACCAATTTGGTGGCAGCAGCAGAAGCACTACCAAAGACAGATATTTTGAAAAGCATTTACAAAAATACATTGCACAAAGTCCTATCTTGCATCTTTAAAAATAAATTAATATTCAAAATATTTCCACCCCAAATCCCAAATCAGTTTTATATAGGAAATTTTGATTTATATATGTAACCTGTAATATATGAAACATCTGTACATTTTATCTGCCTTAACTGCATAGTTCCAATTCTAAGGAGAGTGAAAAAAATGCTGCTTGATGTATGAATAGTTTCGTGGATTTGAGGACTGTTGTGCAATATACAGAAAACCAGTCAGCACCATCGTTTTGTCTTTTTCTGAAAACACGTCATTTACGGTACACCGAAAACTGTCTTAAGCCAACACAACTTAAATAATTCTTAAGGTAAAACATCTGTAACACTTTAAGTGCCTTGCAGATATCTCATTTATAAAGTCTGCTCAGTAAAATAGTCTAAATATTAAATAGTAATTATAACCAAAGAGTCTCACAAGAAGCACGTGAGAATGGTGACAGCTGTGATAAAAGGCAGATTCCAGCCAGAGCCAGTAAGAAGTGCTGCTGAAGGAAAAAGGATTGTCCTGAAATGTAACGGGTTCATGACCCTGACACACCAGACAGCTCCTCTGATCACCACCAGTGAGAGAGGAAGGCTCAGGGTACCTCGTGCTCCCTATTCAGCAAAACTCAAAACGAGCCCTGAGAACACCCAAGGTGAGATTTCTGGGTTTCTGTTTACTATGACTCCCAACAGGAAAAGCCTTGCTGAGACCAGAGAACCCCATCTGGGTGTTTGCTTAGACCCAAACCAGCCTCCTTCAAGTCAGACTGACTTCAGCCTACAAGGAGAACCAAACGCTCCCATATTCCACCATGGATATTGGTACATCGAGTCCAGACTGGAAACCTTTCTCAGAAGAGCAAACAAAGCAGAAAAACCCATTTTAGTCACTTCCCCATCTGGAGACTTAGTACGTACTGGTGCTGAATAAAGGAAAATCCCGGCTTGAAGGAAAGGAGTTTAGAACTCTGAAAATTTGGTGACATTGTTTTTCCCTGAAAGAAATGTGTGTTGGATTTAACAGATGAAATTATCTGCCCTCCAAAAGTCCTTTAGAAGAGCCAGTGCAAGGCTCAAGAGCAAAGCGTCAAGAACACGCCAGACTCTCAGCTTCCTCTGCTTTGCTCCTGTTGTCAAGGAAATGCAAATACAAAGAACTTCCCATTAAAAACAAGGAGCGTCTGAGAGACACGTGTTCAACATGCTTCCCCTGCTGCTGACCCCTCTGCACGTGCAGTCAGTGAGCACCCAACAGGTGGCGCCAGGGCGCCCGTCACACGCTCCTGTCCCTGGCCAGCAGCGACGTTTATTGAAGGAGTGGCACTGTCCCATCATTGTCTATGCCCTCGTCCACGAAGGATTCCAGTGTTTCAGGCTGTCCCAGTATATACAAAAATGTACAAAAATAATGAGTAGTGTCTTCACTTGACAGGCTCGCCATGAACTCTGAAGCGATACAGACAGGTGTACTCAGGATGGCCCCAGTTAGAAAAAATCCGAAGTTCCACTATTTGGAAAACTGTGTCATCGGGTGTTTTCTGAAATCAAGGAGGGAAAAAAAAAAAACAACACATGTATTTCGTATTTATAACCCCAAGCCCAATCACTTCCCCAAATATGACGTCTGACAGGAAGCAGCTAGATTGGAAATTAACTTTTTGTTGTTGTTGTTGAGACAGTCTTGCCCTGTCACCCAGGCTGGAGTGCAATGGCGCGATCTCAGCCAACCTCTGCCTCCTGGGTTCAAACGATTCTCCTGCCTCAGCCTCCCGAGTAGCTGGGATTACAGGCACATGCCACCACGCCTGGCTAATTTTTATATTTTTAGTAGAGATGGGGTTTCATCATGTTGGTCAGGCTGATCTCGAACTCCTGACCTTGTGATCTGCTTGCCCCAGCCTCCCACAGTACTGGGATTACAGGCATGAACCACTATGCCCAGCCGGAAGTTAACTTCTTTAATATGATCCTTGTAAGTAAATGTATCACGGGGCATGAAGCACGGGTAAAACTGAGAACTCTATTAGCCACGGAAAGGCTCATTAATGCAGATCCAGGAAGCGCAGGTTAACGTTTTTCAAAGGCTGGTCCTCATGCTGCTTTCCAGTCTGTTGATGCCGGCTGGGCCCTGCTGTCATGAGAGGCTGTGGGGCTCAGAGACCCCAGGGCAGTGCAAGTCCCGGTTCTTACCAGGGCCTGGAACATCTGGAGCGACTCCCCGTCCTGATCATACGTGAACTGTCCCAGAAGCTGCCCTTCTTCCTGATACTCATTTTCCAATCCCTGAAATCAAGACCATACAATCATGAACTAACGGAAAAGTAACACTGAGCAGAGAGGACCGTTCCCTTCCACAGCTAACACTGAGCAAACAGGACCGTTTCCCTCCACATTAGTTAGAGAAAGTCACTCCTCCATGGCACAGTCATGAGGCCTTCCCTGGAAGGAAGGGGTGTGTTTTGTTGAGGGCTTCATGTAACCCACGACATGTCCTGAGGTCAGCACGATTCCCCCCATTATGCACATTAGGAAAACTGAGGCCAAAACAGGACACACTCATGAGTGGCAGAGAAGCGACCCCGCCCGACGCACAGACCATGCTCAGCTGCTGCCCTCAGCACAGTGGAAGCTCTGGAGCACCTGCTGAGCCTGGGGAGACGAGGCCTCACTAGTGGGAGGAGGGGCCACAGAAGACCGACTCCGGCAGGAGAGCAGGCAGAAGGGGGTGCTGGGCCAAGGTGGGGTGTGGGGAGTCAGGGCTCAGTGGGGATAGAGATTCAGACTAGAAGATGGAGCAGCTCTGGAGACGACAGTGGTGATGGCAGCACGACAGTGTGACTGGACTGTGCACTTACTAAAATGGTAAGCTTTATGTTGTATTTTACCAGAGTCAGAAAACTTGCAGAAGATACAGGGGACTATTTGCATATCTGTTTTGAAATGGGAAAGGACTTTCTAGGGATAAGAAATGCTATGGAAGAAATTCCAGCGAGTGAGTAGATGTAATTACTGCCTCTGATAATCACCAGTGAAATAAAAATACAGGGCTGGGCGCAGTGGCTCACACCTGTAATCCCAGCACTTTGGGAGGCCGAGACGGGCAGATCACGAGGTCAGGAGATCGAGGCCGTCCTGGCCAACATGGTGAAACCCCGTCTCTACTAAAAATACAAAAAACTAGCCGGGCATAGTGGCGGGCATCTGTAATCCCAGCTACTCGGGAGGCTGAGGCAGGAGAATGGCGTAAACCCGGGAGGCAGAGCTTGCAGTGAGCCGAAACCGTGCCACTGCACTCCAGCCTGGGTGACAGAGCGAGACTCCGTCTCAAAAAAAAAAACACAAAAAAAAACAAATAGCCAGGCGTGGTGGCGTGGCCTGTAGTCCCAGCTACTCAGGAGGCTGAGGCAGGAGAATCGCTTGAACCCGGGAGGCAGAGGTTGTGGTGAGTTATCATGCCACTGCATTTCAGCCTGGGCAACAAGAGCGAAAGTCCGTCTAAAGAAAAAGAAAAAGAAAACGCTAGTAACACAGTGCACTGACTTGGCCGTACAACATGCTGCTGGCCTCTGAAACCGTGACGCCACTTGTGAGTGTCTTGTCCACGGGGATCAGTGAAGGTGTAAAGGAGCGGCAGTTACACAGGGAAGCAGAAATGGGAAAGAAATACTCAGTGAAAGGACCGGCCAGATAAACACGGACAATTGATGCTACTTGAGGATGGCCATAAAGAGTCTAACTGCCACGGAAAAACGCTCGTAATACAATTTCTTCTTATTTTTTTTTCTTTTGAGACATAGTCTCGCTCTCTTGCCCAGGCTGGAGTGCAGTGGCTCAATCTTGGCTCACTGCAGCCTCTGCCTCCTAAGTTCAAGTGACTTTCATGCCTTGGCCTCCTGAGTAGCTGGGATGACAGGCACGCACCACGCCCAGCTAATTTTTGTATTTTTAGTAGAGATGGGTTTCACCATGATGACCAAGGTGGTCTCAAACTCCCAACCTCAGGTGATCCACCTGCCTCGGCCTCCCAAAGTGCTGGGATTACAGGCGTGAGCCACCACGCCTGGCCAATCTTTTTTTAAAGGCAGGAATACTTTTATGAAATATTTTATGAAAATTTTAAAGGTTCATAAACACTACTGTCTCAACTCTAATTTTTTTTTTTTTTTTAAAGACAGGGTCTCACTCTGTTGCCCAGGCTGGAGTGCAGTGGTACGATCTCAGCTCAAGGCAACCTCCGCCTCCTAGATCAAGTGATTCTTCTGCCTCAGCCTCCCAAGTATCTGGGATTACAGGCATGCACCACCATGCCTGGCTCTTTTTTTTTTTTTTGTATATTTTAGTAGAGACCGGGTTTCACCATGTTGGCCAGGCTGGTCTCAAACTCCTGACCTCAGGTGATCCGTCCATCTCAGCCTCGCAAAGTGCTAGGATTACAGGCTCAACTGTATTCTTTAAAAGGCATGGGAAGCCGGGTGCGGTGGCTCAAGCCTGTAATCCCAGTACTTTGGGAGGCCGAGACGGGTGGATCACGAGGTCAGGAGATCGAGACCATCCTGGCCAACACGGTGAAACCCTGTCTCTACTAAAATACAAAAAACTAGCCGGGCGAGGTGGCGGGCGCCTGTAGTCCCAGCTACTTCGGAGGCTGAGGCAGGAGAATGGCGTAAACCCGGGAGGCGGAGCTTGCAGTGAGCTGAGATCCAGCCACTGCACTCCAGCCTGGGCGACAGAGCAAGACTCCGTCTCAAAAAAAAAAAAAAAAGGGCATGGGGAAAAAACCAGAAAATATCACAGTATTAATGGTGGGTTTTTCTGGGGCTGGGATCATGGCAGTCCTCTTGTCAGTTAGCTGCTCCCATGTCACCCAGTTGCCCGAACACCTGTCACAGGCAACCTGGCAAAGGCGGCGAAGAGCAAAATCCTTAGGCGTGTCTGCCTTGGTCAGTGTAGTACTGTATGTAAAGTGGACATCAGGTAATAGGCCATTTCTAAGTTACCCTCCCTGGAAAACCACTAGAATGTGCCCCTCAACACTGAATCTGCTGAGAGAGGGCGGCCGGAGGCAGCCGTCCCCAGCGTGCTCACGTCACTTGCTTTCATCAGTGGGAACTCCCAGGAAGGTGTGGGAGGAGGAGAGGCGGCCGCGTGCACTCACATAGACGGCGAAGTCCTTGGGGGCGCTGCTGATGTTGCCTGTGGGCGACAGCGTCTTAGGAATGTGCTCCAGAGTGAAGGCGGCTGGGTGGATCATCATGGAGAGCCTCACCACCAGGTACCCCTGGGAGCCTTTAAATGCCCAGCAGTTACCGGGGTAAATGTCAGGCTGAGGAAAGGAAAAACATGAGGACTCAGAGTGTGAGCATGCTCTTACCCACTTAGAAGCAGTAAGAGGAAAGGCTGATTATATTGAACTAAAAATAATTTTTACATGGTAGAAACTGCCATGAGCAAAATCCGAAGACAAGCTGGGAAAAGCATTTATAATTCACTCCTCAAAGGGCCACTATCTCCAGCCCATATGTTGTATAAAAGTTAAAATGACCAGAACCTTAAAGAAAAATGGGTGAGACATACAACATACTTCAAAGAAAAGGTGAACGTCAGTGGTCCTCGGTCGTGGGAAGATGCCCCCGTCCCCCGCACAGCAAGAAGGGACAACATCACAAGGAACCACCACTGCCCCCATGCGACCAACGTCAAGGGTCTAACCGGGTCTGCCGCTGACGCCCTGGGGAGACGCACGTTCTCACCGCCGACCACGGTGCAGTGTGCAGCCCCAGAAGCGCAGCTTGGCGAGGTCGGCCCGCTGTGCACACATCTGCCTCTGGCCTGCAGTCGCACCTCCACCTCCAGGTGCAGGGACAGAACTGCAGGATGCAGATGCGACGGAGAGCCCGCCTCACAGCGCGACGTCCCCAGGCACACAGGGACTGGCTTGAGAAGCTGCAGACACTGCGTCCAGGCAGTCATGCTGCTGTGCATGATGGAGGAAGCTGCCGTGCAGGCAGCCTGCCTTCGGTGTGTGAGGATGACACACGTTCGTTCGTTTAGACGAGACGGTGAACGATGGGCACGTACCCACCAGCTTCTCCTCTATGCCAGCTGTGGATTTACTGTCCCTCAGCCCCCAAGCCACCCTTCTGCTGCGCTGTGAAGATGAAGCTGAGCCTTGAACTGCTCTCCCTTTGCCAGCGCAGAGCCTAGCCCTTGCCAGCTCAGGGTGCTGAAGGGACACTGAGGTTCCCTGGTACCCCTCTTGGGTGTGCTGCAGCCAAACGCCCGGTGAGTCACCCTGCTGTGCACAGGCTTTCCCAGCATGCTGGCACATTCCTCGGTGTGGCACCACAGCAACTTCCCCGACGTTCAGTGAGCTGGGCCACGCCCTCGCCCAAAGGTCTGGAGCGACCCTCTGGCGAGGCTCCACTGTGGTCCCTTCCATCTGCTGTCCCTATGTTCTGTAACGTTCTCTTTACTTCCCAGGAGCCGACAGCTTCTCGGTCCAGTCCCATCACAGTGACGGTGGTTTATATGACGTCTGCCCCTCCAGTGACGTGCAATTCCTTCTGAGAGAGAACTGTGCCAAGGAGGGCTGAGCTCCACCCTCTCCCTCAGTCTCTGAGACACTGAAGCCACGCTGCGCTCTCACCACCAGATCCCCATCAGGATCACGCTGACAACGCTGCGGGCCAGTGAGCTCCTCTGGGAGGGTCAGGACCACCAAGCCCGCTGAGAAGGAGGTTACGGCCAGGAGCAGGACCGCCATGCAGGAACACCGTGGCAACCCCATGTAGGAAACCTGTCGGCCCTGCCATGTGACAGAGACTGTGCCAGTGGTGCTCGCGAGCTGGCACGGAAAAAGCAGCTGCATGCCAAGCGCAGGGCTGTGTGGCTTCACGGCAGCAGAGGCTGCATCTGCCTGCAGTGAGGAGGGGCTCCCGGCTGCACCCTTGGGAGCGAAGTGCTGTTGAGTTTGTGCGCTGCTGCTGGCCACAGAAAGCCACACGGTCCCGCTGACCCGACACTTCCACCGGGGCGGCCTGGGGACGAGATCATGATGACGACAGTCCCGCGGGACCTTCAACTTCAGGTCACGGGCACGTCATGAATTCTTTCAGGCTGGACTTGTGTTTTCCAAGTGAAAGCTGTCTTGGCGTTGTTCCACATACAAGGAATTACTGGACTTTTCTTCAAAACATGTCATGAATATTAGGCAAGATTTGAGTACTGAGGCAAAATAGATCTACCTGTTTAAATTCTCCATCCTTTAGTGCTTTAAACTTGTACAGTCAACTTTAAACTTGTACAGTCAATAGTATAAAGTATTAAACGAAGCCACAGAAAAGCAGTACACAACGAGGACAACAGCAGAACGTCCAGGAGACCGGGGGTGAAGGCCGGGGGGCCGGGGGGTAAAGGCCCACACGGAGGCCAGACAGCAAGGGCCTCCCCACCTATTCTCTCTCAACACCTGAGAAAGCACAGCGGACACTCTCGTGATGGAAGACCCCCAGCCCCGAGCAGGAACAGCTGCCACTCAGACCGCCACGGCTGGACCACCCACAAGAGGGAGGGAGGAAGGCCAACAGGACCAGCATGTGTCACACGGTCCCATCTTTGCGACGCTAAACCCAAGCCAACAGACGTGTAGCGTGGAGGCTACACGGGGACGCCGGGGACTCCTCGGTGTGGGAACGCTGCTGCTGCTTGTGGTACCAGTTCCACAGACATGTTCCTCTCACGAAGTTCTGCCAGGCTGTGGACGTACGGCCTGTGAACACTAACAGCCCATGCTGAAGAGCAGCTCCGGCCACCGGCGGCCACTCACCTGGATGACCACGCGCGGGGACTGCGAGAAGTACCACAGCGGGATCCCAAACAGACTCATCAGGGCCGTTTTGGTTTCGTAAGTTTCAGAACAGCGAGTACTCAGGATGCTGCCACCTTAAAGCAAAGTTCAGATCAGTCTCAGGGTCCAGTTCCACCATTTTGGAAGCAATAGTATTGCACCTCTTAAGGATTTATTCAGAATGTTTTCAAGAAAAGTGCTCAACGTCACTGATAGAGAAATGCAAGTAAAAGCTACAATGAGATTTCTTCTCCCCGCCGTTAAAATGGCTTCTATTCTAAAGACAGGCAGTAACAAATGCTGATGAGGACGTGGAGAAAGGACCCTCACGCACTGTTGCTGGGAATGGAGATGAGTACAACCACTATGGAGAGCGGTGTGGAGGTCCCGCAGAAAACTCACAACTGAGCTACCATATGACCCACCAATGCCACTCCTGGGTACACACCCGACAGAAAGGAAGGCTGTCTATCGAAGGGAGATCCACACTTCTATCTTTGGTGCAGCACTACTTGTTTACAATGACTAACATCTGGAAGCAACCTAAATGTCCACTAACAGATGAATGAGGTGCATAAACACACTGGAGCACTACTCAGCCGTAAAAAACAATGAGAGCAGGCCAGGCGCAGTGGCTCACGCCTGTAATCCCAGCACTTTGGGAGGGTGAGGCAGACGGATCACCTGAGGTCAGGAGTTCCAGACCAGCCTGGCCAACATGGCGAAACCCCATCTCTACTAAAAATACACAAATTAGCCAGGTGTGGTGACGGGCGCCTGTAATCCCAGCTACTTGGGAGGCCGAGGCAGGAGAATCGCTTGAACTGGGAATGAGCCAAGATCACATCACTGACTCCAGCCTGGGTGATAGAGCAAGACTCCACTTCCAAAAAAAAAAAAAAAAAAAAAAAAAATGCTTGTCATTTGCAACATGGATGGATACCAGAGCTCTTTATGTTAAGTGACATAAGCCAGGCACAGAAAGACAAACATCCCATGTTCTCACTTACTTGTGGGATCTAAAAACCAAAACCACTGAACTCACGGACAGAGACAGTAGAAGGGTGGTACCAGGGATTGGAAAGGGGAGTTGGGGCTTGGGGAAAGTGGGCATGGTTAATGGGTCCAAAAACAAAAAAAAATAGAATGAGGCAGAGTGCAGTGGCTCACGCCTGTAATCCCAGCACTTTGGGAGGCCGAGGCGGGCGGATCACCTGAGGTCAGAAGTTCCAGACCAGCCTGACCAACATGGACAAACCCCATCTCTACTAAAAATACGAAAATTAGCCAGACGTGGTGCTGCGCCCCTGTAGTCCCAGCTACTCAGGAGGCCGAGGCAGGAGAATTGCTTGAAGTCGGGAGGCAGAGGTTGTGGTGAGCCGAGATTGCACCACTGCACTCCAGCCTGGGCAACAGAGACTCTTTGTCTCTAAGAAAAATGAATGCGTAAGACCTACTGTATGATAGCAGAACAGGGTGACTATAGTGAATAACTTAATTGTGCTTTTTTTTTTTTTGAGATGAAGTTTCACTTGTTGCCCAGGCTGGAGTGCAATGGTACGATCTTGGCTCACTGCAACCTCTGCCTCCTGGGTTCAAGCGATTCTCCTGCCTCAGCCTCCCAAAGTGGGATTACAGGCGCCCACCACACCTGGATAATTTTTTTGTATCTTTTTGGTAGAGACGGGGTTTCTCCATGTTGGTCAGGGTGGTCTCAAACTCTCGACCTCAGGTGATCCACCTGCCTCGGCCTCCTGAAGTGCAGTGAGCCACTGCACCGGCCTAACTGTGCATTTTTAAATAACTTAGAGTATAACTGAATTGTTGGTAACTCAAAGGATAAATGCTGGAGAGGATGGGTACCCAGTTTTCCATGATGTGCTTACTTCACATTGCAGGCCTGTATCAGAACATCTTACACACCCCATAAATATATGCATCTATGTACCCACAAAAACTAAAAAATAGGTAATTAGTTAAGAACCCATTAAAATACATAAGTTTGAAAATGACAAAGGATGTTATCTAATACCAGCTAATAAATATTTTAGGGTTAAAAAAAGTGTTTTTAAATTTCTCAAGGTTTTACATATAGAAAGAACCTCCTACTTTTAGACCCGTCCTTTTCTTACTTAATTGTACTTTCTCAAACTGAGAGTTCAGAGTTGACAAGTGCTTTAGGATACAGAATTTTACTTACTGAAACTGGGAAATCCTTACAATACTGGCCTTCCCCCACTACTGCTAGAGAGACCGCTACTCTGAATGAACTTTCCTTGGTTTTTCTCAATGAAGAATAAAGCACGCACACAACTGAGCCTGGTGTCACCTGGCAGGTGAGCTTTCAGGCCCGGAAGAGCAGACCTTCCGTCACAATAATCACCAATCACAGAGAAAAGGCCGGGGCCGTGAGGATGACTGCTGGCAGGTACAGGGTTTTCTAGCGGGGGTCAGAAAGATTTTGGGGTGAGACAGTGGTGATGGCTGCACTGTGAATACGCTAATAACCACAGAGCTGTACATTTTAAAATGGTGAATTTTTTGTGTGAATTACATCTCAATAACAAGAGGAAGCATAAAAAACAAGTCCAGCTTGGCCCTCAGTAGGAAACAGGGCAGGCACAAGGTTGTTGTCGTAGCAGGACAAAACATCCCCAAGAAACAAAAACCAAGTTGGCCTGAAGGCAGCACGCAGCCCCGGGCAGCAAGGGCCAGCTCAGGAGGGCGGCACTCCAGGGGCCCCGGTGCTGGTGAACCACGGGCAGGAGAGGCAGAAACTGATGGTTTTTTTTTTCTCGCTCTGTCCCCAGGCTGGAGTGCAGTGACATGATCTCGGCTCACTGCAAGCTCCGCCTCCCGGGTTTACGCCATTCTCCTGCCTCAGCCTCCCGAGTAGCTGGGACTACAGGTGCCGCCGCCACCTTGCCCGGCTAGTTTTTTGCATTTTCAGTAGGGACGGGGTTTCACCGTGTTGGCCAGGATGGTCTCCATCTCCTGACCTCGTGATCCGCCTGCCTCGGCCTCCCAAAGTGCTGGGATTCCAGGTGTGAGCACCGCGCCCAGCTAGAAACTGATGCTTTCACCAGGAAACCAGGGGATTTTAATGTGGCTGATTGAGACCTGAATTTCCGAACCACTGAATTATCTTTCTAAAAATCTTGCTCTCAGTCTAACTCACAAAGTGCCAATCAATGTTTTCTTCAGTATTGGAACCTTCAGGGCAGCCTCCTCAGAATTACCAGTGTTCTGAGGTACACACAAACCTGTAAGGATGAACTAGGGTTTTAAGAATAAATGACATCTCCCGGCGCAAACCGTACGGTTCATGTCAACTGATGCCTCTTAATAGAAAATAATTTCTTCCTAAATCACCGAATTTCAAAATATATAACTAAAAGCACTTAATATTCTGAAAAGGTCACTTGAAACACACACACACTGATCACGCCAGTGGCCTTGTTGACGTCTCCCATTTGGAAGAATCAGGCCATTGTTACTATGACTTCAGTCTGCAGCCACCACAGGAAGAACCCGCAGGGTGGCAAATGACTGAACTCAAACCCAGCTGCTCCCGTACTAATGGGATCAGGTTCCTGCACCACCACATGGCAGAGTCCCTACCCAGCCCTACACCATCGTGGGTTTTAGAAATCCCTCCTGCTCTGCAGACTCTCCAGTCCCTCCACACACTAATGTGTACTGAACTCAGCATCTTCTGAGTGATAATGTGAGTCTCCCAGCCCACATTTGCAAATCCTACATTTAAAAACTTCAGAAAGGCCGGGCGCCGTGGCTCACGCCTGTCATCCCAGCACTTTGGGAGGCTGAGGCGTGCAGATCACAAGGTCAGGAGATTGAGACCATCCTGGCTAACACGGTGAAACCCCATCTCTACTAAAAATACAAAAAAATAGCAGGGGGTGGTGGCGGTGCCTGTAGTCCCAGCTACTCGGGAGGCTGAGGCAGGAGAATGGCAGGAACCCAGACACGGAGCTTGCGGTGAGCCGAGATCGCGCCACTGCACTCCAGCCTGGGCAACAGAGCGAGACTGTCTCAAGAAACAAACAAACAAACAAACAAACAAAACCAAAAACTTCAGAAAACCAAGATTTCGATTTCCATAACGTGTGGTGCAAACCTTCCCTGAGCAGACGTGAAGCAGGTCTAGCTCCTCTCATGGTTCTTTGGGAAATGTGCGTGTCTGATCCAGGCGGGCTGCCCACTCCCCACGGAGGGGCTGTGGGGACCCCAGGACTTTCCTCAGCTGCGATTCTGATTTTCAAATGCATCTGCCCCAAGAGGTCTGGCCTAGGCTTGTGCCCCTGCAGGGCTTCCCAGACCCTGACCACAGCCGCCTTTGTATTTCTCTGAGGTCCTGAAACGCTGCCCCCATCATTCCATTTGCTTAGCCTGCTTCTGCTCCCGGTCTGTCTTGCTGCTGAGTGGACGCCCTCGGGGAGAGCTGTGTGGTCACTGCTGAGTCTCTCCTGAAGGCACTGAACAATCCCCGATCACAGCACAGGAGAGAGTGAAGTCGACCAAACTTTCTGTGCTGTGAACCTTGACTTAGCCACAAGCATGCACCAGCAGCCCTTCCGGGGGAGAACCTGTCCCCCCCAAACACAACTGGCCAGCAAGAAAGAACACCAGGGACATGCCCAGAATCACACGCCTTTTCTCAGATGTGTAAACGTTAGGAGTCTTTACTGCTGGAAGTGGGGCAGCAACAGCCTCTCCAGTGCACACCCCTGCTAACAGGTGACCATCTCACTTAGTAATCCGAACGTCTGCTTACTCACCACCAGATTCCAGAGCAAAGTCCACCATTCCAGTCTTATCTTGGGAATACAGCTTCAAGGCGTTGTCCACGATGGCACGTGCTTGCTGGACAGACACGAGGACAGACCACCGAACACCAGAACAGGAGAGGAGAGACTTGGGTTTTAGTGCCATAGATGAGGACCAGACACTTACATTAGAATATTTTCTCAATGGAACCTATGTAGGGGATCCTAGGCATGACGGAAGTAACTCCACACTCCAGTCCTGCACCCAACTGCCAAGGCCATCGGACGGAGATGGGACAGCACGAGGTCTCTTCCCCCAGGGCTCAGCCATGGCCGCCATCAATCTTTGAACCAGAAAAAATCCACCAGACGCCATAAAACATAAATAAAGGAAGGATGAGACTTCAAGCCTGGAACACAGGAAATTCTGGGAATTTAGGTATTACTGAGTGACACGGTTTGGCTGTGTCCCTGACCAAGTCTCACCTTGAATTGCAGCTCCCCTAATTCCCACGCTGTGGTGGGGACTGGGTGGGGGGAACCGAGTCATGGCCTTGAATTGCAGCTCCCATAATTCCCACATTGTGGTGGAGACTAGGTGGTGGAACTGAGTCCTGGGGGTGGGGTTTCTCCCATGCTGTTCTCCTGATAGTGTCTCACGAGATCTGATGGTTTTATAAAGGGAGTTCCCTTGCACATGCTCTCTTGCCTGCCACCATGTAAGACATGACTTTGCTCCTTGTTCACCTTCCCCCATGATTGTGAGGCTTCCCCAGCCATGTGGAACTGTGAATCAATCATCCTTTCTAAATTGCCCAGTCCTGGGTATGTCTTTATTAGCAGGATGAGAACAGACTACTACACGGAGACATTTTCATGGAACTTCAGAAGGTGTGGCCACCACACAGGCAGATGGGCTCTTTCGGACAAAAAGATTCACAAAGTATAAAGAACTCCCAAGAGGCAGCTCAGTAATGACATGGACAGCAAGAGCTGAAGCTCACCGCACAGGTGCCCCTCCACACACGGCATTGCCCAGGCACGTCCCATCTCACTTACGTCAGCTAAGCACACCCCAGCCAGACCACTCCTAAAACAACACATCAACATCCACGCCTCACAGTGTGGTCTTCAGTCTCAGCACAGAATGGACTGTAAGCATTTACTTGCCGCCGACTCACCGCCTCTGTTATTCCAGACGCCCCCGCCTCGCTCACAGCAGACACCACGGCTTCCGAGGCTGGGAGCCGCTTGGTCATGGAAATGTGGTGGGTGACGTTCCTCAGGATCTGCAGCTCCAGGTCTCGCAGCATCGTGTGCAGGTCGCCTCTGCTCACACACTGCGACGAGAACCTCTGTAGCAGCTGTTCCAGAGAGCCGCCTTGCTGATCTTCGGATAACAGGAGTTTCACCGTTTCTCTGACTTGCACATCCACCTAGTAAAGCAGTAGAGAGACACAAATTTACTATTTTAACTAAATCATTTCCACTCTTTGGGTCCATTATCTTAGATACCTCAAAAGTATTATATATCCTCTCAAAATCTAGAATGTCATTGTGACAGTGTTTTCCTTCGTATTAAATTTAAGAATCCCTCCAATAATGCAGGAACATGTTAAAAAGAACAGAAATAGGCAAGCTCGTGGGATGAGTGCGACCTGCATCCTAGGAGCTGAAGGACGCGATGGGGCATGTCCACACCATCCGGAGGTGTGTGTTCATCCAGCAAGCACCCGCCGGGCACCCTGCAGCTAGGCGCACAGGTGCATCGGAGAGGCCCTGCCGTTAACAAACTTGGTCTGGTAAGAAAACAGTCATATAAACGAACCTAAATTATATCTTTATGTATGCTAAATACATGTTATTTCTATGCACACAAACACATATGTAAATACGTTTCTCTGCTTGCTTTATAACAATAGACCGTGAAGGAAATGGCAAAGCCTATGACATGGCCGTTCATCACAGCCACCCTCCCACGCTCCACGTGTGGACATACCTTTCTCTAGCCCACACCCGCTAACAGTGGCACGTGGCTGCTTTCTACCCTCACTTCTCCCCACACTAACTTCGCAGCGCTAACCCTCCTGCCTGTGTGGCCTCTGTACTGGTGCCTTTATTTCTGTAGGATGATTCCCAAGGGCATGGTTACACGTTTCAAAGAGTGCATGTATTTGTCACTGGTGAATATCCTAAGATTTTCCCCTAGAGACCGTGGCTGGTGACAGTCCTCCTGGCCAGGGGAAAGCCCACCGCCTTGGCCAGTGCTGACAGCAGCCGATGTCCTCGTGGGCCTGCAGACTAAAGATGAGAGCCTGCTGTAATCTGCAAGTCCCATCAGTAGGACTCAGCTCCCTGATGGCACACTGGCTTTTTTTTTTTGAGACGGAGTCTCACTCTTGCCCAAGCTGGAGTGCAATGGCGTGATCTCGGCTCACTGCAACCTCCACCTCCCAGGTTCAAGCAATTCTCCTGCCTCGGCCTCCCAAGTAGCTGGGATTACAGACCCGCACCACCACACCCAGCTAATTTTGTATTTTTAGTAGAGGGTTTCACCAAGTTGGCCAGGCTGGTCTCGAACTCCTGACCTCAGGTGATCCGCCTGCCTAGGCCTCCCAGAGTGCTGGAATTACAGGTGTGAGCCACCATGCCCAGCCTATCGCAAGCTTTCTCTGTCACCACTGCTTCTCTTCCTACCAATTCTAGGGGCTCTCTGCCCATCAGAGATAATTTTAGCACACATATTGCAAATACCTTTACCAATCTACTGTCTGACTTTGACGACTTTTGCCATTCAAATGATTGTGTTTTCATTCTTAAGCAGCTCTAAATGTCTAGATTTTCTCCTCTGCCTAAGGATGATGGACTTGAAGCAAGGTCTATGATATGTTTCAACATGAAACAGAGCAAGCAGCAGGTTCAAGGTGGCTCTATTTAATGAAAGGTACATAGCAACAACCCAGCCACAAGTCAGCGCTGGCCCTGGGCTGCACGCACACCACCGAGACTGGGAAGACACATGGTGGGTGCTGACACGCGGTGGTGCGGGAACGGGAAAATCTACAGAGCGCTGAATTAGTTATTTTGAAATATTTAAAAAGTTCACATATAGTCAAAAAAGTTTTTAAAGGAAGTTAAACAACTTAGGCCAGGCGTGGTGGGTGGCTAAGGCCTGTAATCCCAGCACTTTGGGAGGCCGAAGCAAATAGATCACTTGGAGTCATGAATTTTGAGACCAGCCTGACCATCGTGGTGAAACCCCGTCTCTACTGAAAACACAAAAATTAGCTGGGTATAGTGGCACATGCCAGTAGTCCCAGCTACTCGGGAGGCTAAGGTGGGAGAATAGCTTGAACACAAGAGTTGGAGGTGGTCTGCAGTGAGCCGAGATCGTGCCACTGCAGTCTAGCCTGTGCGCCACAGCAAGACTTGGTCTCCAAAAAAAAAAAAAAAAAAAAAAAATTTAAACAACTAATAAACCTAAGTCATCAAGTTTTCTTTTACTCTATTATAAAAGAAAAAGTAAACACGCAAGCAGCTCACTCTTTCTCGTACGGCATCCACTGTCTCACAGCCGGTCTTCACGTGTCGCCAGCTGGACAGCTCTGACTTTAGCTGATCCAGCTCCAGCTGGAGGTGCTCGACCGTGGGCAGGAGCTGCTCATCAACCGCACTGGAATCCAACAGTGAGAACAGGTCACACACAAGCCTCCCGGCCTACACACTTCTCGCACTACACATAGGCTGAGGGGACCCGATCCCACTCCTGGGTGCCCTAACTGTGCAGATGTCATCCTGTGCCACACTAACGTGGAAACTGAATGCCAGTTTCCAGTAAAAATCCCAGAGAGGTCTTCTTCTGCATCAATTTATGTCTGTAACATACAAATATCCACACTGCACAAGGAGGCTACCTACAAAAATGCTGCTAGCGGTGTTTCTCAGTAGCGAGTGAGAGCTCTCTCTGAAAACGATTTAAGCATCTAAAAACTTTATTTCTGGACTGGGCACGGTGGCTCATGCCTATAAGCTCAGCACTTTGGGAGGCCGAAGCAGGCGGATCACTTGAGGCCTTTATAGGTACTCATACTTAGTGAGATACTAACAATTCGTATCTCAAAAAGTTCATTCCCGGGTCAACACTTTAGGACTGACATATTAACATATTAAAGCAACTTTTTATTGAAATAAAAGCTTTGGAAGAAGAGAAAACTGTGCTTCAGCTCTCATACCTGTCCTCAAGGAGGAGGAACATGGGGCACAGTGGAGGACAGACCCTCCTGAGTGCAGACGCGGGGACCTTGGCAAACCACAACCAAGCCAAGGCTGCCCAATCTAGAAGTGGGGAGGGCTGTGGGGGGTGCAAGCTGTGTGCATAAAACTAAGGAAGAAAGACAAAGCTGCCGTGCTGGGAACACCCGTGAGAGGGAAGCACTCCACTTAAGCAGGCTTCAGGCAAATCAGTAGTTGTGTGGAAGAAAGCCGCCTGGAGTCCTCCAGGAGCAAAACGCCAGCATCCCAGGAAGTGCAGAGGGACCCGGCTGTGCCACGGATTCCAAGGGCAGCAGGGCCAACAGCCACGCAGAGAGGCCCACCGTGACATGTCCAGCACAAATCGGGTGGTTCTGGAAGCAGGTGTCCTGCCCACCAGGGGCTGCCCTCCAGGAGCAGCAGCAGGGATGAGGCTGAGCTGTAACTCCACCCACCTAGATGCCAACGGTGCCAGCGGAGGCCCGGCGCAGAGCCCACCATGACACCCACTATGGCATGGGCTACAAGATGGGCCTCGACCTACTCCCTGAGGGTGGCCCTGCAAGGACACTGGAGATGAAGTCACAGCAGGGGCAAGGGCGGCACCTTTGAGATAGAGGTCCATGCCACATGGAAGGGGATGTGGCAAGTCCCTCAGGACCCCTTTGTCCTCACGCAGCCCAGCAGGAGCGTCTGTCAGCACAAACCTCAGGGCCTTCAGGTGACCCACGGTGGAGGCCGGCCCCGTGTCCCCTCATTCATCACTCTGCTGCCGCTCCACATAACACACACACACACACACACACATAGAAGACAAAAGTGAGTGTTTTTCAAATCCTCCTACCTGATTGTTTTTTGCTTGGTCTGTTCTAGTTCCTTCTGGATGGCCTGAAAAATATAAGAAATAATCTACTGAAATAGTTATATATTAACTTTTCATAAATCCATATACTTAAAACTCCACTGATTTCTCTGGAACACCCCCTTTAATTCAAAGTCCAGATCCGCCTGTGGGTGGCAGGTAGGAAGTGTTCATTGTACATTTGAAAGTAACCTTCATCATGTGTGCACAGAAAGGAGCACAAATCACACGGGGACAGCCTGGTGGGCTCAGAACATGCAGCTCCCGTAACCAGCACCCAGGCTGGGAGTCAGCTCCCTGTCACACCTCCAGAGTGTGTTCTAAACGTGAAGGACAGGGACACGGCAGAGGCACACATGAAGCTGAGCCATGCTGGCCTGTGCCATCCGCGTGACCTGACAGCAGCACCATGCTGAACGCCGACATCAGCCCCAAGTCTCACTCCACGCAGATCTCCACAGCCTGGCCCAGGGCAGGTGGACACAGGAGACGGTGGCCCACAGACCTTCACAGGTGGACACAGGAGGTGGCGCCCCGCAGACTCTCGCAGGCTGGTACATTCTCGCCTCTGCCTGCTCCTCTCAGCCCTCCTCTCCCTCCCAGGTAAACCCGCCTGATCTCACAGGGTCCATAATCCATGAGCGGGTCCCGTGATTCCCAAAAGGGTGTGCTAAAGACAACCCTTAGGCTCACCACGTTTCTCAATGTAGTTCAATACACACACGCACATGTGACACGCCAGGCTCTTTGTCAAGCACCAGAGACACAAAGAGCCGGAACCCGAGCCTCACCCCTAACTCCCCAGGGCTGAGGGCGGCACACAGGCCCGGCCCCTCCCCTGGCATTCTCAGCAACTAACGGTCCCGGCCTCCCGCCCAAAGCTAGTGCTGTCTGTCAAAAGGTTCAGGTCCTTTATCTCCCCTCTAAAGACACTGCAAGGGGGTGTGTGGCAGCGAGGAAGCATCCTGGAGCCGGAAAAAGCTGGATGGGAACCCAGAAGCCGCCTGGAATTGGCAGAGCCACCTGCTGGCATGTGCAGCCCTACTCTGTGCCCTCAAGAGACACAGGGATGCGTGAGTTACGCACCAGAGAACAAGTTTCTTTCCATTTTACACAAAACAACAGCAAATCGCCTAAAAAGAGGAACATTAAATGACCCAGGGGCTTTAAAATATGAGCCATAGTTGATTTTCTTTTTATTTTAAAAAAGCATAAGGTCAAAAATAAATACCTCAGATTTTTCTCTCAGTTTTCCCAGAATATCTTCCAAGTGTGAGATGCGCACTTCATGTTCTCGGTGAAAAGCCATAAAGTCAGTCTTAGGAAAGAAAAGGGGTGAACAAATGATGGATAAAGCTAAGCAACAAAAACCTGGCAAGTTAGGCCAAGGCGTTTCTACACAGAATGTCGACAATCAGAGAATCTATGGTTGCAATGTGGCACATACCCTAAAGGAATAATCCGCTTAATAACGACATCCTCATCTTCATCCCTAACTCCAGAGATCTTTATTTATATATTTATTTATTTTAAGGCTGCACTCCAGCCTGGACCATGGGTCCCCTCTGTGGTTCACTGCAACCTCCACCTCCTGGTCTCAGGTGACCCTCCTGCCTCGGCCTACTGAGTAGCTGGGACCACAGGCCTGAGCCCAGTGCACTGACACAGCAAACCCTGTGAAGGCCCGATGCCCACCTCGGGCCACAGTGGGCCGTGCTGCAGCTGTGCTGTCCAGTAGGGCAGCACCAGTCACTCATGGCTACTGGGCACCTGAAATGGGGCCATGCAAGTGAGAACCTGCCGTTTAAAATTCGACGTGGTGTTGACTGACAAAAATGTAACAGCCATATGCTAGTAGTGGCGTCCTCCACTAGCCTCCAGATGCAAACATGAGCTAGAGGCTCAGGGGAGCAGGTACCAGGCTCTGCCCGCTGCCAGGTGGCTGAGCGTTTAACACTGCACTCACCGCTTCTGAGGGAAGCCCTGCTCTGCGTTCCAATCACTGCCATGATCACACCCAGATAGGCACGTGCTGGAAGACGGCTTAAGAATGGGCTCAATCTGTACCAAAATGAGCTCAGGCCACATACAATTTAGTTTTCACTAAACTGTTCTGAAAAGCTGTCGACTGTTTTCTTTACAAGAGAGGGCGTACTCTGAAGCAGAGGTTCCTGGGTCCCCCCACGCAATCCCTGTGGTGGGCGGGAGCATCTTGGTCTGCCTCTGAGGAGAAGCACGTCTGGGACCAATGTGAGACAGTGTGTGTCCATCTCAGTGGTCATCCTGTCTACAGGGCCACTCAGTGGCCGTCCCGTCTGCAGGGACAGAGCGCCATGACCTGTCACCCAGAGGGCAATCTGGAGAACAGGACAGGAAAGGCCACGGTTCTCCACGACCGCCAGACTTCCCGCTTGGGGTTATTACACATCTCCTGCCCACCACTTCCACGCGTGCTATGGAAGCCACACCTCCTGGTCATCAGCAGACGATGGGAAACCCACTCCCTCTCCGGCACACTGCTCTCAACAACTAACAACAGAAAGTGCAACCCCTTCTCACAACGGCACCTCTCCCGTCCCCTCTGTCGCCCAAAGAGAGAGAACACGGCACCCAGAAGCACGCAGGTGTCACGTGGAGCCCGGTAGCCTGGCAGCACCCACCTCCCTCAGGGACTGTCCCACAGCATCTCTGACCGATGCTGATGCGCCAGCAGCGCCATCGTCCATCTGGTCCACCCGAGCCTGCAGCTTCTGAAGCAAAGTGGTCAGCTCTCGGAGATTCTCGCCATGGTGGTGGCACTGTCCAGACAGAGAGGTCACCTGCTGCTCCACACCACTCATCCAATGCCATGGAAAAGCCTCGTCGTCACCCTGAAATGGTAAGACAGGAATGAAACCAGGTAATCAAGTGACCATGAGCAGAGTCAGTCAAAACCTCCAAACAGTGTCCTACAGCAAGACGCCAGCTCTGGGGTGCACAGCACACGAATGGAGGAATCCACAGAAACCTGGAGTATCAGGTTCGATCCTTACGTGCCTGACTATGGGTGGTTCTCATTTGCTTCTCTATACTTTCCGTACTTTGCACAGTAATGAATACTATAATGTTTTTTACATTAAACCTAACTGAATCATGAGAGTACTTTAAATGTGCATTTGAACTCTTAGAACACTTAAGGAGCTCCAAAAACTTGCTTATCTGACATTTAAAAATATTTCCTACAACAGGGCACCTGACTGAAGTGCCTGGCTCGCAGCAGTGGGGACGCGTCCCTGAAGACCTCACATGTGCGGTGCCAACCGACAGGCCCTTCTACCCTCTTACCTGCAGAGGCTGGTTCAGGCGAGAAGTCGCGGGTTTAAATACATCCTGGGGGTCATCCACCCGCTGTGTTCTATGCATGCTTGCCCAGTTCAACACAGGCAGGAACGAAAAGAAATCACCCTGGCCCCATAAGGAGAGACCTGCTAAAAGAGAAGAACCACCACACGCACACAGGTACACCATGTTTCTCAAACCATGGACTTACACGCTCATTTTTTTCCACTAAGTTACACGTATATGTATTGCTTAGCCCCCCGGATTGACTTACCGAGTAAAAGGAGGAGTGGGACGAGCAAGACTAAAAGCTTGCAGATGTTTCGAAGGCACCTGGGGGTAAAAATGAAAACCTTTGACTTGGAAAAAATGAAAGTCAATGTTCAGCAATCTGCTTTCCCCCTCTAGATAATTTTGTGCAAAATCCACCCCCCAGTATTAGAAAAGCAGTTATGGTTTTATCTACAAGGCTCGTGATGCCTACAGGAGAACCTTCATGTACAGCGGTGTCCTCCAGACCTATGGTACCAACTCTCTGGTGCTGTGGGGACAGCCCGAGCTGCCCTGAGTCTCTGCCTCTTCAGGTCACCAGTTTCCCAAGGTGACTGGCGCCACTGGGCACTGCAGCAGGGGAGGAGCCTGGACCTGGGTCCCCCCCTGCCCAGGCCCTTCCAGCTGCCTCACCTCTGCACACTTGTTTTCCTTAATGATATCTGCCTTTCTTATCTCACAGGTTGGTTTGAAAAATAAGAATATAAAGGCACTTTTGTAAAACATACAAACACTATGTGAACATAAGCTAAATCCTTATAAAATAACAGATCAAATGAGAGCCTGCTAATGGCACAAAATTGGTTCTTTAAAGCACCAAGCTGACATATATCCATTTCCTTACCTGGTAAGAAGAAACACATTCAGCCAAGAAATCAAAGTAACAAACTGGTACCATCCAATCCCCAGCCACCAGAACACTCCGGAGGCTGCCTTCCCTACAAGAAAAAACACCAAACGTTCTAAGGAAACGTTCTCAGGAAAACCAAGCTCCTAAATGGACTGTTTCTGTGAAGGCCAAGCAAGAAGCACATGAAGATGAAGCTGGAGGTGAAGAAGTTCCATGATGCTAGTTGCCACGCGAGGCAGTAATGTGTCACGCTGATGCACACACAGGACAGGACGCAGGAGAGGCGAGGCGGTAACGTATCACACTAATGAACACGCAGGACAGGATGCAGGAGAGGCGAGGCGGTAACGTGTCATACTGATGCACACGCAGGACAGGATGCAGGAGAGGAAGCCCCAGATCCATGCATTCTGTGCCCTGCACAGGGCACTCGAGCAGCCGGACTCACCCCAGACCCAACCCCAGAGAAACCAAGGGCGCTCATGCAGCAAGTAGAGTCAGTTAACACTGCTACACCATGAGGAACGAGACACGTGACGCCAAGGGTCAAAGCATGAGAGCCTACACGAGATTTTTACTTGGTTAGGTAAATCATCGAGTGCAGGTGCTTAGCTGCCAGAAGCTCTGGAGAGAACGCAACACAGAAACCCAAAATAGCCACCTGGAGCAACCACGGCCAGCCAAAGGGCCGACCACGCCGTCCTAGACACAGCCCGGCCCGCAGCTCCGATCCTGCGCAGAGTCTGCAGCAAGAAGTAACCTGTGCAGAGAAGATGTGTGAGGCTGCAGACAGATGCCAGAGACCAGCCTCTGCATTGACAGCACGGCGGGGACGCCCACACCACACACTCCACCAAAGCCCACGTCAGTGGGTCGAGTCTCCTCAAAAAACACGAAAACCAAATAACTCTTGTACGTGTTGGCAATACCACACTGACATTACCATAGGAAAAGCTCAGTTCTATATTTAATAGTTTTCACTCACTTCTGCCTGCAGATACTTCAGATGTAAAATGCAGATATCCCCTACGAAACCCCGGGGGCGGCAGCTGGAGCCACCCTTTAATACTGGCCATTGGTGCCAGCACAGTTTATATTGGAAAGATAGTACCATATTTTAAAGCAGATTGAAATTCCATAGACACCCTGCAGTTCATATGCTCTAGGTGAGAAAATAATTACTCAAAGACCAAAATTCACATTATTCTAAAGCCTAATATTTTCTAGTGAAAAAGTGTTTCAGAAGGGTAACACCGCACTGCCGGATGATGGAATGCACCACAATCAACTTAGTATCAAACCTCACATTCCAAAAAGCAGGAAACTGCTCATGAAATCCGTTTTGTTCCATTTTTTTTTTAAGAGACAGGGTTTTGCGATGTTGGCCAGGCTGGTCTTGAACTCCCAGCCTCAAGTGATCCACCCGCCTCAGCCTCCCAAAGTAAGTTTTGTTCCAGATCTCATGGTGGGTGGTTCTCTTCTCACACTGACTTAACATTTGCATGTTAATTCCTGCAACTATGTAATTACAACATGGTTGGCATGCAAAGAAGTACGGCTTATGAGAATTTAACAGAAAAATCAATTGCTTTATGTTGATTAATTAGCAAGTGAGACAATTATTTTTGAAACTTTTTAAGATGCCAAAAAAGGCAGAAAGTTTTGAGTGTAGACTGGAAACAAGTAATGTGCTCATGTAAGCTTCGGGGCACAGACAGCAACTACTAAAGCGGCACAGGGCAGAGGTGCAGCCGTGGCGAGCCCTAGTTCCAGTTCCTGCACGGGGTGAGCAGGGACTCACCCTTTTCTCGAATTTTTTTTTTTTTTTTTTTTGAGACGGAGTCTCGCTCTGTCGCCTGGGCTTGAGTGCAGTGGCCGGACTCAGCTCACTGAAGCCTCCGCCTCCCGGTTTACACCAATTCTCACTGCCTAAAGCTCCCGAGTAGCTGAGACTACAGGGCCGCCCCGCCACCTCGCCCGGCTAGTTTTTTTATATTTTTTAGTAGAGAACGGGGTTTCACCGTGTTAGCCAGGATGGTCTTGATCTCCTGACCTCGTGATCCCGCCCTCTCGGTCCAAAGTGGCTGGGCATTACGGCTTGAGCCACCGCGCCCCGGCCCTCCTCTCTCGACTTTCAATCTCACCTCAAATAAATTCCTTTTCAAATGTTTAACTCATACTAAATAAATTTACAAGGAGGCCAGGTGTGGTGGTTCACACCTGTAATCCCAGAACTTTGGGAGGCCGAGGCAGGCGGATCACCTGAGGTCAGGAGTACAAGACCAGACTGACCAACATAACGAAATCCTGTCTCTACTAAAAATACAAAAAGAATCCTTTACTCAGGAGGCTGTGGCAGAATTGTTTGAACTCAAGAGGTGGAGGCTGCAGTGAGCCAAGATTGCACCACTGCACTCCAGCCTAGGCATCAGAGTGAGACTCCATCTCCAAAAAATCAATTTACAAGGAATCTTTTCGAGACAGATTCACCCTGTTTTAAACCAAAGTTAATACTATTCCTGTCAGTTTTTACAGCAAGACTTTAAAGCACTTGAATTCCAAGCACAAACCACACAAGGCACAAATAGCGTGGTGACGGGGTGGGATGAGACGGAGACGGGGCGAGAGACAACCTGCACACGCCCAGATGTGCCGGAGGGTCCCTGCCCGCCTGGGTGGCCGTGGTGACTGCAAGCGGACAGCTGTGTACGCGTCAAGGTGCCTCTTGCCCTTACAGTTGTTGCCTGTGGGTGACAAGCAGTGAATGTGGCGGATTCACAAGCAAACTCTGTCCATCTCAGCTGTGCACAGCAACGGCAGTCTGAAAAACTAGGAAACTCAATTACACACAAGACAGTTAACAATCAAAGCAAATGCAATCTGGTGGCTATGAGCTTCTGTGATGGGGGTTTAAGCAGCAGCTCCACCAGCCCGTCGTCATCAGTGAGGACCACCATGTCACACGGGCTGCTCATTCTCTGCTAGTGCCCAACGTGACGGCGTGTGGGACCAACTCCACGACCGACGCCCACAGGAAAACGAAGCCATACTTACACAGCACTTCCCCATTTACACTGAGGTGGCCATCCTCTCTGAGAACCTCTCTCACATTCATTCTCCCACAGTAACTGGCATGAGCTGCAACACACGCAAAAGAGGCTTAGAGAACTCACGACGCCAAGCTCGAGCGCTCCTCACACCCTGATGAAGTCGCCATGATCAGAGAATGTGCTAGGCTAGCCACTTCCACAGAGCTCACGCAGCTGATGGCTCCTACCATGCAGGTGACAGGGCCCGGGCCACGAGAAGAGAAGGGAAAGACCCCCCACCCACTGGCTGAATCCTGTGCGCAGCCCAAACATACAAACATCAGCTTAAAATCGCTCTGGGCCGGGCGCAGTGGCTCATGCCTGTAATCCCAGCACGTGGGAGGCTGAGGCGGGCGGATCACGAGGTCAGGAGTTCAAGACCATCTTGGTTAATGTGGTGAAACCCGTCTCCACTAAAAATACAAAAAATTAGCCAGGCGTGGTGGCGGGCGCCTGTAGTCCCAGCTACTCGGGAGACTGAGGCAGGAGAATCGCTTGAACCCAGGAGGCGAAGGTTGCAGTGAGCTGAGATCGTGCCATTGCATTCCAGCCTGGGCAACAAGAGTGAAACTCCATCTCAAAGAAAAAAAAATTCTCAAAAAATAGGTTCTAAATACCACTCAGGTAAAGTTTTGCTTTAAAAGGTAATAAAATCAAAAGTTGAGCACATTAACTTTTCATTTAAGAAATAACTTTAAAGATGTTTCAACACTGATCAGCTCTGAGAGAACCGAACTACACACAGAACAAAGGAAAAGTTCCACAAGC
The DNA here is from genome assembly GCF_001698545.2 of Rhinopithecus bieti. NCBI lineage: Eukaryota > Metazoa > Chordata > Mammalia > Primates > Cercopithecidae > Rhinopithecus > Rhinopithecus bieti. The sequence continues at coordinate 2,504,080 of NW_016803657.1, read as the reverse complement.
TCCCAGAGATGCAAGATCCAGAGGGGGAAGCCAGGAGACAGCCAGCACCAAGACTGCAGGAGGAGGCAGTGAGGGAGGCGCCTGGCGAGGAAAAGCACAGTGCTTTCTCCACCGCGAAAGCGATTGGTGGAAGGAGGAGGGAAAAAATATTTAAATACCTTTTGATTCATGGCTTTTTGACTTAAAGCTTTCGGATTCATAATCTTTTGATTCATAAGTTTTCAATTTGTAATTTTCTGATTCATAATTGAGCTTCATTAAAACCACTTGAAAAGTTGAACTAAAATGATGAAAAGATGACGCAGTGTATCTGGCCAGCCACAAAATCCTATTCACGTAGAAAGACGCACCGCCTATTAAAAAACCATGAACACACGTTATTTCTTCCCATAAAGCCAACATCTACTTCCTGATAAATCAAGTAGCCAAATTACTCATGTCAGGCACTTTTAGAATGGACACCAAAGATAATCACTCGGGGAAGAGCCCAACTGGTGGTGGACAGGGGACTCTGGCGAGGGGGCTGCAGGGTAACCCCGGGGACCCTGGAAA
>NW_016803657.1:2476480-2499502 GCF_001698545.2 Rhinopithecus bieti | reverse complement strand
AAAAAAAAAAAAAAAAAAAAAACTGTACAAGCATCAAAAAGAATAAAGTTAATCTCTATTAACATATAAAATGAAAAGAAAGGCTAAACTGTGCATACACTGTGATGGCATTTAAGGAAAAACAAAGCTAAAACTGCACAGTTCTGCAGGTACATAAGAGAATCCCAAGACAGTCATGCAACACTGGGGAGGCTGACTACTCCTAACCCATACATTTTAATGGTTAATTTCATGTTATCTGAATTTTACCTCATTTTAAAAAGCGTAAGAATTCCCATTCAACGATTATCATTAGCAGTGGTTCCCGCAGGAGGAGATGGATTGATTGGGTGGGGGGAAAGGACTTACTTTATCTGTACTACTGAAAGACTTTACAGAATTACAATTAGTACAAACACGAAAACAAAAAGAAAGAAAATGTGGAGAGAAAAGTTATACTTGAGGAAAGCCATATTTATTTTAAATAAATATGATTATGCAACCAATTCATGCAATCTGACTGCAAGTACGTAGAGAGAAAATTTCTGGAAGTGTGGTTCTTTTCTGGTGTGGCAGCTTGTAGGTGATTTTTATTTTCTTCTTTGTGCCTGATTTTCCAATGTTCTTTGATAAACATATTTTACTCTAATACAGGGTGAACACTAACGTGGGCTGCACAAGTCCTGGCCTTCATCTGAGAGGGCAAGGCAGGTGTGAAGCCCAGAAGCCCTGCGGGAAGGATCAGGCTTGTTTTCTCCCCCAAAACGCCCAAGACCAACATCTTTGGGGAGGCACCACGAGACCGACGTCTGCGGGCAGGTACCATGAGTTTCGGGAAGCTACAATCCACACCACACCAACGCCTTTTCCATCTAAAGACACACTCAACTGCACGGCTAAACTTGGGCCCTGATCCCCAAAATTCTGTCAGTCATAAAGAAACACACATTTACTACAACACGCCTAGGGAGGCCTTCAGAAGACAGCACAGTTTGGTAGCTTCTCTCAATTATCTGTGAACCTCCTTATTCTGCCACAGTAGAGTGTATGGAATGTGCTTTTATTCTAAGAAAAATGTTATGTTCAGCCTATCAATGGCATGCTTCAAAACACAGCCTCAATAAACCCTGAATACAGGGAATCCTTGTGCATGTCGCATAAGCTATGCGAGGGCTCACGTGCAGCACCGCACGGGGCTATGGGGTGCCAAGTGCTCATAGAGGCAGGCAGCTAAGGGGGAACACCTGGGTCAGACACCTGGGCTCAGCTCCAGGCTCCCCCACCTGCCTGCGAGCTTCCTGAGCTTGGCTGAGCCCCAGTTTGCTTGTCGGTAAAAAGCGGGCTGCCGTGACCACCACGAACAGTGCCTGGCGCGGAGTGGGCACTCAGCGGTGCTGGTCCACGTGGAGGAACCCAAGCGGGCACCGTGCACAGTGCCGTGAGGGAAACCCACGTGCCGCCCTGCTCCCGCCACCTTTCCCGGCCCCTTTCACACCTTCTTACTGTGTGGCATTAACACTAGCAGTGTCCACAATACCACAGCAGACACAACCACAAGTGAGGGCCACGAAGACAAGCTGGTAAAAACAAGATGCTAGAAATCTTAGGGCAGAAGCCTTCATCCTGTTGCCATCCTTCATTATGTCCGGTCATTTGAATAATACTGGACGAACGTCCCACGTCCTGGGCATAGGTAGGCTTGGAGTGGGTAAGACAGACCCGGCCCTGCACTCCTGAGGCTTCCAGCACCTCCAAGCACAGCAGAACGAGGGCTTCAAAGGACAAAGTGCCAAGGGCTCGAGAACGAGGCAGCACCCGGCCCGGCCGAGGGTCCCAGCCTCTTCCTGCCTCAGGTGAGAGAGATCCCGGGCCAGGCAATAACGAAGGGCACAGACTCCCAGCCCCTCAGGGCATTGCAGTCCTGCCTGGAAGCCGGAGAGGGGCCTGTGGCTCTGTCTCTCCTGCAGACCTGGGAGGGGGCCCCCGCAGGGATGCCCACACTCTTCCCCAGTCGCCGCTGAGGGAAGCCCAAGGACAGAGGTTGTCCACGTCAGGGGGTTCCCTGCAATGACTGCTGCTGTCCCAGAACAAACCAGAGCCACGTGTCCTTCCCAGACCCGGATGTTCTCCGAAGGCCCCTCCATCACCATAAGCACGGGGCACCAACCATGGGCAATGGTTTCCTGACAGGAACACTGGCATAAACACTTCACAGGACCGACCAGAGCAACGTCCCAAAGCCATTCCTTCAGCACGCATGAACATCCACGCTGCCTTATAAAAATCAGGGTGTGCATCTGAAACTGACTGTAGGTTTAACAGTTTCGTTTACATAGAAACTTTCTTTTGCTCACCTCAAGTCCAAATTTATAGAATTTCAAATACTTTTAGGTACAAAATTACTAACCACATAAAACATAAGCTGAAACAGGACAGGCAGGATGACGCTGATTTGGGGTGTACTTCTTACACTTTCAAGGTATAATTTTGAGTTTAAGTCTCCAAGACAAATACTGCAGACACTGAGGCTTATAGAAAGGAAATATTTAATTTGGACAACACATCTTTTTTTGAGTTTTAAAGGACTGAGACTTACGTTTTTGATTCCTGTCCCTAGAATAAACTCTCGACACAGGCCCGGGAGCTGCGGGGTGCGCTGTGAGCACGTCCTTGCGCTCGGAGAGCATGCTGCAGTTGCTGCAGGAGAAGCCGTTGTGCACAGTGGCAGCAGCGGCTCCCAAGTCCCCGTTTCCCTGAATGGCAGCTTTATTTCCACCTAAAGTTTTTAAACAGTAGATGGTAGATGGAACCTGTTTATCACAGTCTGCAGATACTTAACTAAAACTTCTATTTTGAAAAGTGTATGAAAGTAAAAGAATGAAAATAATTACCTTTAAGATCACCATCATCGTCAAGACCTAAAAAAAAAAAAAAAAACCACACATTTTTGCTTTTGAGCTCAACTTATCAAATAAGAACAAAACCCATTTAAAAAATGTAAAGGTTACAATGGTTAATAAATCAGCATTATGGCACTGGCCACAGTTCATTTCCTAAAATGCCTCCAGATATATGCAGATACCATCTTCCGACTGAAGGTGAAAACTGGTCTTTGGAGAAAATACAGAGAGACGGCAGCACACACAGCACCTGGCCTACGGAGGGAAGCAGAACATGAGGGAAGGAGAGGAATGCCCATCTTCTCACAGCCCGCTCAGTGAGGCACAAGCCTCAGCAGCAGATGCCTCTCTGTTGCCTGGTAACCACTCTCACTAGTTGAGCAAAACAGAACAAACACGAATATCAAGTCTTCTCAAAATTAGCACACATGATCTCTGGAACTAATCTGGATCTTCTAATTGTCTCAAACGGGACAACCAGAACATAAACTGAACGAAGATGAGAGGCTGGGCATCCCTTACCACGCTTCCCTCTCCTTGCACAGCCTTGGGACCCCACGCTCTCCCCAGCCAGGCTGTGGCTCCCACTGCCCAGACCCCACGTCAGCCAAGTCTGAGTGCCAATGCCTCACCCTGCAGCATTCTCTAACAACTCTCTAACCCTGGCTGCTTCATTGCTTAGAGCTTTCTTGGAAACACACTGGTACGTTTTTGGACTTTGTTCAAACATTCTACAAAAGTAATGCATTTATAAGAAACAGAGTTATAAGATTACTACCTGCTGCTTAATCTCCCCATTACAACTAGTCCCTATACGTTAGCATAACCCAATGACAACCTGACAAGGCGCACATGGAAGCAGCTTCCAAGGAGTGTCCTGATCAAATCTGAGGACAAGCCTGAAACCTAACTGATGCTCCTCCCAACCAGTCACGCAGCAAACCCACAACCTGGCCATGGCCTCCTCCCAACCAGTCATGCAGCAAACCGACAACCTGGCCGCAGCCTCCCTCTCCCCAGCATAATCCCTGCAAACCGACAACCTGGCCATAGCCTCCCTCTCCCCAGCATAAACTGAGAGACACTCCAACCGTAGGTGGGGCGATTTGCATCTCCCAGGGACTTACCCCAGAAGTGGTCCACTGTGGTCTGTTCACGAATCCAAGACTCATCCAGTACAGGAGGCCGTCGAGTCACAGCATCCTGCAGGCTGTCAGTGCCGCTGTGGCTGATGCCAGAGGACGTGACCTGCCTTGACACGTGGTTGATACTAAAAGCTGATTTGTTTGTGCTTCTGCGCTGTTTCGCTGTTCTAAGAAGAAAAAAGACAGCAAGTTCATAGATCTTTTCTAGAAAATACAAAATGATTACATTTGACCAACACAAACTCTTCATCTGGGAATAAACACAGTATTTCAAGGCAAGCCCTTTTCCGCTGTAATGAATCAATTGTTAATATAAAAAAAGGAATTTTTAAGCTGGGATCCAAGAACTCCCTCTAAAATTGTAAACACAAAATAGTTTCCAGGTTATTTTGGGCACCATGACCCAAAAGTGGTTAAAAGCTAAAATAAACTAAAAATAAAAAAGGCCTGAAAAGAAAAAAACTGTGATTTATGAATGTAATCCTCCCCTTTTCTAAAAGTGATTTCTAAGTTGCTGGTAAAGATGGAATTGTGTGAAGTACAGTAAGAATAGGTGGTCATAGGCTGGGCGTGGTGGCTCACGCCTGTCATCCCAGTACTTTGGGAGGCCGGGGCAGGCGGATCACCTGAGGTCGGGAGTTTAAGACCAGCCTGACCAACATGGAGAAACCCTGTCTCTACTAAAAATACAAAATTAGCTGGGCGTGGTGGCGGACGCCTGTAATCCTAGCTACTCGGGAGGCCAAGGCGGGAGAATGACTTGAACCTGGGAGGTGGAGGTTGCGGTGAGCCGAGATTGCACCATTGCACTCTAGCCTGGGCAACAAGAGCGAAACTCCGTCTCAAAAAAAAAAAAAAAAAAAAAGGGCAGGGCGCCGTGGCTCATTCCTGTAATCCCAATACTTTGGGAGGCCAAGGTGGGCGGATCACAAGGTCAGGAGATCGAGACCATCCTGGCTAACACAGTGAAACCCCGTCTCTACTAAAAATAAAAAAAAAAAAAAAAAAAAATTAGCCGGGCATGGTGGTGGGTGCCTGTAGTCCCAGCTACTCGGCAGGAGAATGGCGTGAATCTGGGAGGCGGAGCTTGCAGTAAGCCAAGATTGCACCACTGCACTCTAGCCTGGGCGACAGAGACTCCATCTCAAAAAAAGAAAAAAGAAACTGAACATGGAGATCGTCCACAACACCATGTGTAATCTGCAAGATTCCTTCCTCCTTAAACATGTGGTAGGACAGCTGTGGCTCAACTCCCACCACAGGACCACGAGCTTCCAGACCTGAGGGCTGGCACTGCACGTGGAGTGCACCAGCGAAAAGAACTTGAAACATGAATGGCAGAACATCAATACTAAACAACCCACATAGATTCCAGAGTTCCTTTCAGTCTTTATTTACAGCAACACTGCCACTTTATATGGCGGGTTTGTGTGTCTGTACACGCGCGCACACACATATCCTTAAGCTCAAGAGACAGGATGTGGCTTTACAGACCAAAAAGTATGGAAGCTCAGTTTTAACTGGTGTTAGAGATCAGACAGAGAGGAAGAGGGCGATACTCACCTGGCCGCTCGGTTCTTGAGGAAGACAGCACTGCTAGCACCACCGTCGGCACCCACAGCCTCACCATCCCCTAGGGTACATGCTGTCGTGGCCAGGCGCAAACTACGGCGGGACATCCGTGGAGAATCAAATACAGGGTCCAATTTGTGCTCGGTCTCAAAATCCAGAGCATCTGAAGAATAACTGGAACTAGAAGGAAAAAAACTAATCAGAGATAAAGCAGTGCTTATAGCCCCCATTCTGAAACAAAATGAACAAATCAAAACTGAGAGTGCGATGCATTGTGGATTTTCAAGAGCAACTATTACTGGGTGACAACCTCACTCTAAAGCAAATGTATGGTGGCAGAGGTCAGCCAGCATGGGCTCCTGACACCTGCCCCAGCCACTCTCCCTTCACATCAGATGCAGGATAGGACTGTATGGTGGCAGAGGTCAGCCAGCATCGGCTCCTGACATCTGCCCCAGTCACTTTCCCTTCACATCAGACGTAGGACAGCACATTCCTAGATGCTGGGACCTAGCGTCTACAACTCACCCTAAGAACTGCTTGAGGGCATATGCTAGAGCCCTGAGTCCTCACCTACGTCCTCACTATAAACACATCAGAGTGTGTTTCCTAGTCAACACTACGCGGACATGAGATTTAATCCAATACACCAGTGCATATAAAATGAATCCACGCAGGAGACGAGGCCAAGTGACCGAGCCGTCAATGCTCCCCTTCTAAATTTAGAATTTATCCAAAGGCTTGAGACAAATTCAAAACTGCTTTGAGCCTGTGACCAAAAGAAAGGCACTTCCAATACCTTCCATATAATTATTCAATTAATGTAATTAAATAAAAAGATGAGCCAGGCACGGGGTTCACGCCTGCAATTCCAGCACTTTGGGAGGCCTAGGCAGGAGGACTGCGTGAGCCTGGGAGTTTGAGGCTGCAGTGAGCTATGACTGTGCCACTGCACTCCAGCCTGGGTAGCAGAGCAAGACCCTGTCATACGTTCATGACCAACAGTAAGTTAATACAAACTGCTTCGAGTTGCCATACACAATTTAAAAAGAGGTTCTTCTTTAATTCAGAGGCTGAGGTGGGGACGAGAGAGAGACTGCACTAAGCTATGCTGAACATTGACGATGGGTATGAAGCTAGACAGAGTTTCAGTATCATCTAAAGCAGGGTTTGTTTCTAGCGGAATATTTTACACAATTGTGATGCTAGTTTAAGAAAACAATCTGATTTCAAATCAGAACTTGTTATGTAGGTATGGACCAACACAATCACGACTTTCAATTCATCTGTTAACCTCTTTGACTTCTACCCTCCCACCACCACTCAACCTCTTGATCTAACTACTGGGTTTGAAGTTGAGATGAGATCCCTGCTTTCCAACACAAACTGGGAACCCTTGCTGGTTTGGGTAGAAAGGGCGCTGGTGAGGAAGCTGTGTGGAAGGACGCTCATGGCAGTGCTGTCCCAGCAGCAAGACACGGGGACGCCACCCACAGGAGAACGGGCACAGGGACGCCGCCCGCAGGGGAACAGGCATGGGGATGCCACCCACAGGGGAACGGGCAGGCGAACCAGGGCACATTCCAACTACACAACGCTGCAGGGCCATGAGAACACAGGGAGACCTGCACACGGTCACAGAAAGACTTCCAGGTACACTGGTCAACAAAAAAACCCTAGTACCATCCTATGTTAGAATAAATGACAAAATACCACCACATACCGATCCACACACAGACGTGTAAAAGCATGAGAGGATCTTCACGCTGGCTACCACAGCCAGTCAGAGCATCTTCACCCTGAGCTGCACAGCACCAGACTCCTCATCAAGGTGGGCAGCCATGCTTAAATGTCAGGGAGGGAAGAGACTGGGGAAAGGAAGAAGAGCGGGAGGGACCGGGAATTTCACGGCTTTGAGTTCAAAGACTAAAATTTCAAGTCCCAACAGAAAGCAGGCACCCAAGTGAGGAAAGCTCCTGAGTCTCAGCCACTCAACCACAGCATCAGGTGAGCTCAGGGTCCCTTCCAGCCCCCCTCATCACGGCATCAGATAAGCTCAGGGTTCCTTCCAGCCCCCCTCATCCACGGCATCAGATGAGCTCAGGGTCCCTTCCAACCCCAGCACCCACGATTTCATCAGCATCACAGCTCAGGTGCAGTTCAGGAATGTCACAAGCCACCTCTGCTCGCCAGCCTAGGCTGTCCACCCAGCCGCCATCCGTATCACGGTTCCTACAGACAGGTGTGCCCAGGGCCCTGCAGGAGAACACCAGTGTCCAGTGGAGACAGGAGGACACAGATGCTGGCCCAGCACCATCCCAGGACACAACGCAGCCCAGTAGGCTACGGTATTACAGCACTTTATTACCTTTTCTACAATGTTTGGGGGAACACAAAATTTCAAATGGAGGTGTCCAGTCTAGGATGAGAGAGAATTAAGTGACAGAACAAGGAGACAAGACTGATGAAAACGCTGAAGATAAACTGGAGATCTCACCTGTAAGAACATCAGGTTTTAATGTCTTTCTTTCATTAGTTATGCACTGTTCTTTCAAAAATGTGTTATTTAGATGTACTTTGTATCAAGAGACTGAAAAAAAATGGACTCCAATTGAAAACCAGAGACAGATACCAAACATCCCTGGACCCACAGCACCTGCCCAACAAAGGCACACAAGGTTAACTCAGCTCAGGTGTGCCAGACCGAAAGGTGCACAGTCCACGTGTCTGAGACTTCAGTGCTTCAGACCGCTGCTCACGGAGTGTGACGGCTGTGCCCTGACACCAACTCCAATCGCAGACCCCTGCCCGTCCCCGCTCTTCCGGCCGCGGACCCCTGTCCGCCCCAGCACTTCCGGCCGCGGACCCCTGCCCGTCCCCGCTCTTCCGGCCGCGGACCCCTGCCCGTCCCCGCTCTTCCGGCCGCGGACCCCTGCCCGCCCCAGTACTTCCGGCCGCGGAACCTGCCGGCCCCGGCACTTCAGAGCCTCTGTGACCGGGGCCTCAGCTCACAAGGGTTCCCCAGTCTGCTGTCCTGCTGCCCCAGTGGCCTGGCACTCTCCCTGCCGGCACAGGGTGGGCCCGAATGCTTTCTCTCACGCTCCCCCATGTTGCAGGTGCGAGTGCATCATGATCCGTGGTCCCCAGGTCCTCAGGCCATCCATGTGTTGGGGGCCATGTGTGCCCAGCCCTCCGTGGCCTTCTCAGACCCCCTCCATACGCCCCATGTCTGACATCACCATCTCTTCCCTCCACCTCTGGGTCGCTGTCGGGAAGGCCCTGCATTTTTCTTCCCAGAGAAGCCAGATGCCATCAGAAAACTGCCTCCTCCTCGACCCTGCCCATCCTTTCCCTCTGCAGGGGTTAGCTGTATGTGTCAACTTGACTGGGCCTTGGGCGCTCAGATATTTGCTCCAACGTTATTCTGAGTGTATCTGTGAGGGTGTTTCTGGAGGACAGTAACATTCAAATCAAAATCAAAACACTGGGAAAGCAGACTGCCCTCCAATCAGCTGAAGGCCTGGACAGAACAGGAAGGCTTTAGTAAGAAGGAGCTCCTCCTGCCGGACATCCTGGAGCTGGAATGCCAGCTGCTTCCTGCCTTCAGACTCAAAACGGAACATCAGCTCTTCCAGGGTCTTGAGCCTGCCCACCTTCAAACTGGAACTATACCGTGGTTCTCTTGGGTCTCAGGCCTCTGGACTTGGCCTGGAACTTACACCATCGGCTGCTCTGAGTCTCCACTTGCCAACTCAACCTGAAGATCTTGGGCCTTGCCAGCCTCCATGAGCCAATTCCACATACTCAATCTCTTCCTATGCATGTACTCATACGTTCACTCATGTTCTACCCTGACGCACCCTTCCTGCCTGCTGCGATGGAAGAGGAATCCCGAGCCAAGCCTGCATGCTCTGGATGGAGTTTCTCCTGCCCTCCTCTCTCTGCAGGAGACCCTTCCTCGTTCTCCTTCATCTTCAGCTTCTCTCTACTGGCTCCTGACCACCAGCATCTAGACACACGCTTGGCTCACCCCATGGTAAAAAGCAAACAACTTCCACTCAGAGCCACACCTCTCCACCTCCCCCAGCAGCCGACTGGTTGTAGCGCTGGCCAGTCTCCGCTCGCTCCTTGCCTGGTGGAGGCTTGAAGCAACTTCCGCCAGGCCCCCCGACCTCCACAGATGAGTCACCCCATCTTCCTGACCGTATAGCAGCATCTGCCCCTGCTGGCAAGTCCCCCCTTCTGGAAACTCTCTTCTTCTGGCTTCCACAATCAATACCCCCATGAGCAGCTGGATGGTGTGACCCTCATGTCTCCAGCGCCCCTGGATCTGAGCGTGGGCGGCAGCACGTTGGGTCCGAGGGTTCCGGGAAGCATCCTCCTCTGACCCTGAAGCTCAAGGCCACCATCGCCAATGGCTGGATTTTACTGCGGCTGGGTTCAGCTGACAACATCCATCAGCCTCAGTGCTATCAGAGGAGACACGCCAGACAGCACAGACTCAAGATGGTGACAGGCAGCTACATCCCGTAACACCATCTGTCACAGAGTCACGCCAATAAAGAAATAAACCAAAAAATGACCACACTTCCAGACTTAACTACCAGTTGACAAGAATTACAGATTGAGACTTAAGAGGGAAATCACCCAATGTAACATGAGGATCCTGTTTAGGCTAATTTTTAAAAAATTAATTGTGAAAAAAAATTCAAGGATCTGGGGTATTGGAACACTGACTAAATACATTAAGAACCCCTTTAAATGACTGGGATGATAGTGGTATTTGGGTTATTTTAAATATATCATTATCTTTTTTTTGAGATGGAGTCTCGCTCTGTTGCCCAGGCTGGAGAGCAGTAGCATGATCTTGGCTCACTGCAAGCTCCACCTCCCAGGTTCACGCCATTCTCCTGCCTCAGCCTCACTAGCAGCTGGGACTAAAGGCGCCTGCCACCTCGCCCGGCTAATTTTTTGTATTTTTAGTAGAGACGGGGTTTAACCGTGTTAGCCCGGATGGTCTCATCTCCTGACCTCATGATCCGCCCGCCTCGGCCTCCCAAAGTGCTGGGATTACAGGCGTGAGCCACCATGCCCGGCCAAATATACCATTATCTTTCAGAGACTGGCTTTAAATAATCCAGTGAAGTTCCAGGGGAACGTGGGAGGAAGTGTTCGGGCCCACCCTGTCCCAGCAGGGAGAGTGCCAGGCCACTGGTGCAGCAGGACAGCGGGCTGGAAACCCGTGAGCTGAAGCACTGAACCCGCATGCATCACTGTCGAAGCCAGTCACCGGCAAATAGGCTTGTCACTGTTCTCTCAACGTGCATATTGTCATTTTCCAAAAGAGAAAAAAAAAATTATTTTTTTTTTTGAGACGGAGTCCCACACCATCTCCCGGGCTGAAGTGCAGTGGTGCAATCTCGGCTCACTGCAACCCCCACCTCCCAGGTTCAAGCGATTCTCCTGCCTCAGCCTCCCAAGTAGCTGGGATTATAGGCACGTGCCACCACACCCAGCTAATTTTTGTATTTTTAGTAGACACGGGGTTTCACCAAGTTGGTCAGGCTGGTCTCAAACTCTTGACCTCAAGTGATCCACCCACCTCGACCTCCCAAAGTGCTGGGATTACAGGCGTGAGCCACTGTGCCTGGCCCCCAAAAAGAGAAAAAAATTTTAATTAAAGAAAGTGAGTAGCCAGGATGCTGGAAGATCTTTTCAGTGTTTACTGAAATTGCTAAGAATCAAGGTGAGGGTAGTGACGGAGAGAGAAAGCCATCAGGAACAGCCGTTCCACCTTCCGACTATGCAGGGAGGGCTGAAAGACAAGGAGAACTTTCAGAAAAGAGGCCAGGGCTACCAGAGGCCTAAGGAAAGGAAAAAGAGAAGAGCGTAAGGACCCAGTGTAAGGCTGGTCAGCTGCGGCAGCAAGAGTTGCGGGACGCCAGCCCAGGACCAGGTGGACCCAGGCACTGATGTCCAGACCAGCCCTGAGGCCCTTGCCTCCAGTCTCCGGCTGTGCACCACAGGCCTCGACTCACGCGAGGCGGCTGGTCCTTCCCTCTGGTCCTGATCCAGAGCTGGGCCTCCCCAAAGCACTCCGGCCATCTCCTGAACAGCCCCCAACCTCTATCCTGCAGCAACCTCAGAGAGCATCCCCCCTTTAAAACCTTTCAGGGGTTCCCAGTCCCCAAGAGTCCAAATTCCCAGCCCAGCCTACACCATCCGGCCAGCCCCTGCCCACCAAGAATCTAAATTCCCAGCCCAGCCTACACCACTCCTGCCAGCCCCTGCCCACCTTCCCCCTGCATTTCCCACTCCAGCTGCCACAGAGGTCTGCCCACAGGTCTCACTGAAGGAAGGCTGTGAATTTCAATGAAGTTAAGTGTTGCTCTCCCAAGGTAGAGAAATACACACAGGCATTTTTAAAACTCTATTTAAAATAGGTCAGAAAAGCAACAATAAATGACCATAAATCACTGTTTCATGCTGCACGGTCTGAAGGAAGGAGCAGTCTCCCTGAGCTGGCCTACCCGTTCTGTTCTAACCACTACAGGACTTTTACAAAACAGAGTGTTGCTATGGAAGTGTGACGTGACCTAGAATTGTGAATTAAAAACTCAATCATCAAATGTGAGATCTGACTAATGCTGGTAAGAAGTATTTTTCTTAAAATATTTTCTAATTTTCTTACAGTTTCAATTACATTTTCACTCTTTAGAAGATAAGCCACTGAGACCGGGCGTGGTGGTTCATGCCTGTAATCCCAGCACTTCGGGAGGCTGAGGCGGGCAGATCACCTGAGGTCAGGAGTTTGAGATCAGCCTGGCCAACATGGTGAAACCCCATTTCTACTAAAAACAGAAAAATTAGCCGGGCATGGTGGCCGCATGTCTGTAATCCCAGCTACTCCAGAAGCTGAGGCAGGAGAATTGCTTGAATCCAGGAGGTGAATGTTGTAGTGAGCTGAGATTGCACCACTGTACTCCAGCCTGGGTGACAGGGTGAGACTCTGTCTCCAAAAAAAAGATAAGCCTCTGAAAAAATTACACAAGCATTTTCCTGGTGCCTTAAACATCTGCTTGGGTGCACAAGTTTTTCAACCTGCTGATCAAATCCTGGCCTGTCTCATTGTATATTTTCCTTTGGCGCTGAAACATCTGCTTGGTACACACACAGGTTTTCCAACCTGCTGATCAGATCCTGACCTGTCTCGCTGTATATTTTCCCTGGGCGCTTGATTTGATTTCATCAAACGCAAGCTTCGTTTCAGTCACCCTTTCTACCTAGTAAACTGCAAACACAAGGGGCAGGGCCAGCACCTCTTCAGACTCAAACGTCTCTCGGTTTGAGTGGATCAGAATATGAGTAAAAGCAGAAAACTCAGTCTCAGACAAAAGTTGTGTTCTTGAAACCTTGAGCTTCAACACTATTCTATGATGCTTCCTTTCAAACGGGAAATAATTTTCCAGGTTACTTCTGTTAACTCAAAAATACCAAGCCACTGATACACATCACAAACCCCAGCCATCACCACAGAGACTTCTCCAGATCACCACCGCCTGGGTGGGGTTGAAGCCAGCACGCCATGTGTGATGACTAACCACCCAGTCACCAGGATAAACAGATTCGGAAACGCAGCTTTCAAAACCACCCTAAAGCCGTAAGATACAGTTTACCAGTTTTTTTCACCTTCAAAATACAGCATGCAGTCAGCAGTACTATCAAGTTCCTGCTAAGGTCCACACCACCACGGCAGCAAGTGGGCATCGCAAGGCCAGGCCCCCACGTGCAGGTGCACACTCACCTGAGCGCATACGTGTAGCCCGTGTTCTCCGGCACACACTGGGGAGGACTGTACATGTGAAGCCGAGAAAAATCCATGTTCACCACTTCAAACCATACTGCAGAGGGCGGGAAAGAAATGCAGAGTGTTTAACGAGCGGGAAATCCAGGGCAGTCCTGTCTTAGTCAACCTGAGCCGCCTACATGCAACTCAACTCAGGTCACCATCAAAACTCCCAGGCAACACAGCCAGCAGCAGTGTTTTCTAAACAGAGGAGACAAGTGTTTCCATAGTCACAAGCCCAGGAACACTTCTGTAGTATCTAGTCCCCTAATATAGCCTGAGAAAAAGACCTGGGGAGCCCTAAAGTGACTGACTCATGAAAACGGGGGCACCTTCCAAGAAACACTGAGAGAAACTCAGAGCGCTCTTCAAGATGTTTTTAAATCCTCTGTGTCAAAATGTTCTCAGTCTTTTGAAATCAGCTTTTATTTTATTAACTAAAATAGAACAACCTGCTACTCCGTAGTCAAGCAGCAGCGTACATGTTCCTAGATGGCTGAAGCTCTCACAAGCATCTCGGAATCAGAAAAGAAACTGCAGGGTGAGTAATAAAAAAGTTTAAGGCACTATTTACGCTTTTTTCCTCACCAAAAAACAGGTTATTTTTTAGGTTAGACAGTGGTGAGTGTATTGTTTCTCAGGCTGTCATCTAGATTTCTTTGGAATGACTCACACCTTCCTCTGGCTAAAAATATTCACATGCACACGCCCTGCCTTTTTAAGAAGTCCTCATAGTAGCAAAGTGAGTCGTAGTCAGCTATTGAAATATCTGAGGAAGATATAACTAAAAGAACATCCTGGACAAAACATACTTTTGTACAAATGACTGAGCTCCATAAACCAAGCCAAAAGTACTTTAATTCATACTACCTTCTTTGAAATAAAGTACCACAGAAATAAAGACCACTGTTTACATGTAAAAATTGTACTACACCCATAAGTATCGACAAGCATGACGAAACTTCTGCATTTCAAAACACGTTTCAAAATTCTTCAGTTCTTTCCAGGGACATCCAGCCCAGTACCCAACCCAGAACACAGGCTCGGCAAGTATAATTCACACTTGTTTGGCGTTCTATGAACTTACGTTTCAACAGCTTTTTGCAAATACAACTAACTGTGATCAGTTACACATAATAGTTAATATCTGTTTAACTCTCTCTCTCTCCCACTTGTCTACCTACTTTAACCAACACCTAAATCTAGATTCAATCCATGTGCAGAGGAGCCCGGCACAGGAGCAGGGCCTTGGTCTGGATCCAGTGTAGGCTACCCTCGCCCTACACACCATGCCTGGGCTCCTGAGGCGCACAGGTCTGGTCCGGCAGCCTCTGCAGAACCCAGCCCCACCCAGCAGCAATGCAACAATGGGCTCTGCCTGCACTGCCAAGCAACAGCCCAAGGCTGGGCTCGACGAATGTCCACTCCCGCTCCCGCCATGGGGGGACACTGGGCTAACGCAGTGTTTCTATGGACGCCCACTCCTGCTCCTGCCCTGGGTGGGGGGACACTGGGCTAACTCAGTGTTTCTACAGACGCCCACTCCTGCTCCTGCCCCGGGTGGGGGGACACTGGGCTAAGTAATGCTATGGATGCCCAATCCTGCTCCTGCCCTGGGTGGGGGGACACGGGGCTGAGTAATGCTATGGATGCCCACTCCTGCTCAGATGTTGGGCTAATTTAGCAGTAAGTCCATTAGGACAGCCAGGCCAGAGAACAGGAAAGCAAGGAAGACAGGGATGGTAGGGAAAGAGGTCACACTCCAGGTTCAGCAGGTGCTGAGGGAAGTGCGGATGTGGAGAGTCTGTGATTACAGACCCTTAATCTGTCTTCATCACTGATTTCATTTTTATAATCACATGAATTTTAAGTTTACGTTCCCCGGTGAAATGCATCTATGTATAAAACACGCGGAATCTATCATTTTCTCTATTTCCTACACTTTGAAATGAGGAAACAGGGCGCCTTACCCACCCTGATGCAGTCCTGGCCTAATGACACCTGTCCAGGATCAAGGGAAATGTCCTGGCCGTTATCTCTCAGCTGAGAAAAAAACCCCACCCTGACAAGCGCCAAAGGACAGGCTCATGCCAGGCAGAACCTTGCAAGGCAGCGGCAGCAGAGGCTGTGACAATGTGCCCCGGTGTCCCCAAGGCAGGTGCTCCGCGGGTTCCCACATGCGCCACAGGCCTGCTGCCAGGTAAGAGGCTCCCAGAGTTATCCAACTCCCCTCCTCACCCTGCAGTCTCATTCACTCCCTCCTTCCCCCTTAACAGACCACAACATGGATCAGGAAGATTTTAAACTTCATCCTTAGCCCTTTACAAAACCAAGTATTAAATTATAGGATAAAATAAAATGAAGTCAAAAAAGGATTAAATGAAACCGCGCACCTCAGGCAATGCCTGACAGGTGACAAGCACTCAGGCATCAGCTGCGGTTATTTTGAGGAGTAAAGCGATGGGGCCGATGTTTTAAACTTTTAAAAAGAACAGTTATTTTTCTACTGGGTAATCAATTCCTGAAACGAAAGATTTGTTCACCCTGCCCTAAATGAAAGGCAAAGGTTCACCGATGAGCCCCACAGCTGGGACTTAGCCAGCAGGCGGGAGCCCCCAGCCCTTGCAGAGCTCGCCAGCACACCTGCAGGCCAAAGCATGGTTCTGAGACCAGCTCTACTGGCCGCCAAAGAGTACTCAGCGTTTTCACAACACTGTTCCCAGTCTCCATTACATCACTGCTAATTAAAACCGAAATGTAACATTAGAGCCTTCCTATGTGAAGAGGAGGCTGCCTTGGTTGCCTGTCTGAGAGACTCAAGGAAGATGTGTTTTCCATTTATAATCTGATCTGCAACCACACCGTAAGTGAAAAATGGACCCAGGATGTTTTCGATGGCATCAGAAGAACCTGGAAAGAATCTGAAGTTGACATTCTGCATAGATGTGCTGTCTTCAGGCATAACACTCCTGCCGGCATCCGTGTCTCCCTGGCTGCCCTGCCCTGAGTGTCACGCCTGGCATGGCCTTGTGAGAGTAGTGTTCTTCACAAGTGTGTGTCCCCTGGCCTGGTGGAAAGAGACAGACTAGGCCGGGCGCGGTGGCTCAAGCCTGTAATCCCAGCACTTTGGGAGGCCGAGACGGGCGGATCACAAGGTCAGGAGATCGAGACCATCCTGGCTAACATGGTGAAACCCCGTCTCTACTAAAAAATACAAAAAACTAGCCGGGCAAGGTGGCGGGCACCTATAGTCCCAGCTACTCGGGAGGCTGAGGCAGGAGAATGGCGTGAATCCGGGAGGCGGAGCTTGCAGTGAGCTGAGATCCGGCCACTGCACTCCAGCCCGGGCGACAGAGCGAGACTCCGTCTCAAAAAAAAAAAAAAAAAAAAAGAGACAGACTAACTGGTACCCAGCTTTGTGCAGGATGCTGAGATAGGAGCTGGGTGTCAGAAAGCCCTGGGGGTGGGTTCTCAGGCTGGCCGGCTCAGCACAGTGTGCACAGAGGGACTGTGGGAAGATCCCTGCTGGTCCTCCTACGAGATGGCTTCTGCAGGATGGATGGGTGGAGAGCCATCGACACTAGAAAGGCACACACCTTAGGAGATGGCGGCCAGGAGTGCCTGTCACCCAGACAAAGTCTCTCCCTTTTATCTTGTGTTTGCTGGTGGCCAAGAGAGCTTACAAGTTCACAAACAGAGGAAAAGTAGAGAGAATCTGTTTAGACTGCAAACTTTGGTTTCAAACCTATGGCTTTCGTTTCTTTACAAATATATACATCCAGCCGGGCACGGTGGCTCATGCCTGTAATCCCAGCACTTTGGGAGGCAGAGGCAGGCAGATCACCTGAAGTCAGATCACCTGAAGTCAGAAGTTCGGGGTCAATATGGTGAAACCCCTCCTCTACTAAAAATGCAAAAAATGCAAAAAATCAGCCAGGCGTGGTGGTACGTGCTTGTAATCCCAGCTACTTGGGAGGCTGAGGCATGAGAATCACTTGAACCCAGGAGGCGCAGGTTGCAGTGAGCCAAGATTTCAGTGCACTCCAGCCTGGGTGACAAAGTGAGACTCCAACTCAAAAAAACAAAACAAAACAAAACAAAAAACTAGGTGAGATTCTTAAGTTATACTAAGTTTCTCTTTTAATACCATTTACCTTTTACAGTATACAATTTATATTATATGGTAGACATGAAAATATACAGCTCAGTTTTTTTTCTTGAATGCTTCAGTAAAAAATGGATTTTAGATTTTAGTCCTACTCTCCATGTCATTTGAGTCTACTATTCAGAAAGTCTGCACTAATCTAGTAATAATTCAGAGAACATGGTTGAAAAATCTTCATGTAAAGCTGAAAACGGAACAAAACTAAATGGGTCTGGCCAGGCATAGTGGCTCACGCCTGTAATCCCAGCACTCTGGGAGGCCAAGGCGGGCAGGCCGATCACTTGAGGTTAGGAATTGGAGACCAGCCTGGCCAATATGGCCCGTCTCTAGCAAAACTACAAAAATTAGCCAGGCGTGGTGGCACGTATCCGTAGTCCCAGCTACTTGGGAGGCTGAGGCATGAGAATCGCTTGAACCTGGGAGGCGGAAGTTGCTTCTGAGAGTTGCCACATGAGTGTGTGTCCCCTGGCCTGGTGGAAGGAGACAGACTAACTGGTACCCAGCTTTGTGCAGGACGCTGAGATAGGAGCTGGGCATCAGAAAGCCCTGGGGGTGGGTTCTCAGGCTGGCCGGCTCAGCACAGGTGTGCACAGAGGGGACTGTGCTGAGATCCACCACTGCACTCAAGCCTGGGTGACAGAGTAAGACTCCATCTCAAAAACAAAAACAAAAAACAAACCCTGAGAGTTCTGAAATAAAATCAACACACCATCTTAAGACATACTATCAGCTCTAAAGAAAACTGGGAAGGGCAAACTTGAATGCCTGCGGGCAGCACTTCCCTTCAGCCTAGGAACAGCAACTGTCAACACTGAGTCGATATTTTCTAGGAGACATAAACAACGGGATCTGCTGCAGAGACACCGTTTACAGACATTAGCACAATGCTGTAAGCTGCATTTCCTGTGCCCCAGCGTTGCTCACTGACGACATGGACTGACACTGAGAGGGAGCCCAGTGAGACGCAGCGTTCCCATCAGAAACATTGCAGGTGGGGAACCTGCCCACACGGATCCTGCAAGCCCTGGTTTAAAACGGCAGCCTACCTCCTGAAACAAGTCACACCTACGACTCAAACCTGCAAAACTCTGTCAGTCTGTCACTGATCCTCGGGGGGACACACAGGCCCCTCCTCCCAGAGTGCCATTTGCCACAAGCCCGACGTCCACAGGGACACCCGGAGCTGCAGCCCCCAGCCTCAGCGGGGCCCGCTAGCTGTGGACGCCTGCTCCACCCGGCTGGGCGGCGATGTTTCTTTCACCAGATCCTTCCCTCAGGGACCTTCCCGAGAGACACTGAGGGGGGCATGATGAGCACACAGTCACACACACTCGCTCAATCCTCGCCCTCGCTAATCCTTAAGCACCCCAGGCCAGGGTTGTCAAACGGCAGCTAGCCTGACATCAGGCAGTTCGTTTCTTTGTTCTTTCTTTCTTACATATGTATTTTAAGACACAGGGTCTCATTCTGTCACCCAGGCTAGAGTGCCAGGGGCGAGATCACAGCTCATTGCAGCCTCCATCTCCTGGGCTCAAGTGGTCCTCTTGCCTCAGCTTCCCACAGTGCTGGGACCACAGGGGCGCGCCATGGCACCCGGTTAATCTTTTTATTTTTTTAGAGAGTTGTCCAGGCTGGTCTTGAACTCCTGGCCTCAAGCAATTTTCCTCAGCCTCCCAAAGTGCTGGGATTACAGGTGTGAGCTACCATGCCCGGCCCGGTTTGTTTCTTAAGTCCACTGTAAATAATTACTTAAAACTGGTGGATCATGAGGTCAGATCGAGACCATCCTAGCTAACACAGTGAATAACCCCATCTCTACTAAAAACACAAAAAATTAGCCAGGCGTGGTGGCGGGCGCCTGTAGTCCCAGCTACTCGGGAGGCTGAGGCAGGAGAATGGCGTAAACCCAGGAGGCGGAGCTTGCAGTGAGGCGAGATCGCACCACTGTACTCCAGCCTGGGCAACAGAGCGAGACTCCATCTCAAAAAATAAAAATAATACTTACCGTAATAAATATTACTTTCAAAAAGAAATTTCATCTTCATTTGTGAGGCAGGACAGGCAGCCAGTCCTCTGGGGTCCAACTCAAGGTCTCCCACTGCCTTAGCGGTGGTGTGGACACATTCGCAGGGGCTAGAAACAGAACCTGCTCCTCGGAGCACCCAGGCAGCGGACGCACCAGCCAGTGGAGCACCCGGCCCGCGGAGCACCCAGCCAGCGGACGCACCTGGCCAGCACCTGCCCGCTCCAGGCTGCCTCCCAGCACACCCATCAGCAGCAAAGCCATATATGACAGATAGTTCCTAGTCAAGATGCCATGTTTCTTCACTTGTTTTGGAAATGATGAAACAACAGGAAAAGATACGCAGGCCCATTTAGCCTGTACATCAAGAAAACAGCTTTGCATGTCAAAGAAAATGACTTCTTCCAGAAGACCGATTATCACATGCGTACATCTCCTTATGGTAAGGGCACTGGATCTTTTCAATAAAAACCCCATTTTCTCTTACAAAAAGGTCGTCATCACAGTGTTTCAGCAAAAGCCCAAGGCCAAATCATTTAGTTTATACATATTACTGCAAAGGGTCTAGGAAGACAGAACTATTAAATAAATAGTTTTTTTTTTTTTTTTTTTTTTTGAGATGGAGTCTGGCTCTGTCGCCCAGGCTGGAGTGCAGTGGCCGGATCTGGGCTCACTGCAAGCTCCGCCTCCTGGGTTCACGCCATTCTCCTGCCTCAGCCTCCCGAGTAGCTGGGACTACAGGCACCGCCACCACGCCCGGCTAGTTTTTTGTATTTTTTTAAATAGAGACGGGGTTTCACCGTGTTAGCCAGGATGGTCTCGATCTCCTGATCTCGTGATCCGCCCGTCTCGGCCTCCCAAAGTGCTGGGATTACAGGCTTGAGCCACCGCGCCTGGCTAAATAAATAGTTTCATTGTATTTGCTTCAAACCTAGAGTGCACAAAATGTCCTTATAACCAGTACGATCAGGACCGCCAACGAAAAGTCTCCTGGAAGAACTCATCTCAGCCAGTGGCCCTCAAGCAATGATGTGCTGAAGCCACACTCAGCATCCTCCTCCTACACAGCCAGTGCTGGGTCTGGACCCAGAGGTTCACACAGCTTTCACGTGCATTTCCTTAATTATCAGGGACTTGAAACATCTTCCCATGTTTCTCAGCCAGGTGTATTTCTCATCCCGTGAGGAGATCTGTCGTTTTCTGTTTTACAGGACCACATACACGTAAGGATATGAATCCGCTACACATGCCAGGGATACTCCCGCCATCCTTAACTTCAACCAGGTGACTTTGGCCACACCATGTCTGGTCTTTCCCTTCCCTGACTCACATCCTGCTTCTTAGAAAGACTTTCCCTAAGCCAAGAACACAAGAATGGTCTGCAGTGGACTCTCCTACTCTTACTGTTTTGACTTTTACACTGCAAGCCATTAATAATTCATGTAACCCATCTGTAAATGCTGTTTGTACACAAGTATCGTTTTATTTCCTGTTGGGCGTTTCCGCCTGGACGGCCCACACGTCAGGCAGGTTCACAGGTCCAAATCATGCCCCGGGCCTGCTCCTCCCTCTCCTGGGCACGTGCCCCATGCCCCCTCTCCATTCCCGCCCTGACATGCCACCTCTGGCTGGCTCCCTGCAAACGCCCTGACCGTCTCCCTGGCTCCAGTCTTGCCTTTCAAGCCGATCCTTGAGACAACCACCTGAATGATCCATCTACAGAGAAATCTGCCTACCTTGTTCACACGGACTCCCCCCGTGGCTGCCTGCACACATGGCCCTGGTGCAAATGCTGCTACTTCTCCCTCCTCACTTCCCATCCATGCCTTAGGATCCACCGTGGCTGCAGGGCACCCTCTCCTCCCCACCCATTTATATGCCGCTCCTCCACTCTTTCCTTGCAATGAGAGTCCTCCTGTCAGAGGTGCCCTCCTATTTTCTGACCCCCTTCCGCATCTCCTTGGTCTAGTTATACCCCAAACTCTGCCTAGCTAACTTCTTCTCACACTTAATATTCAGCAGAGATACCACCAGCAGGAAGCCCCCATGGGCCTCATCCTACCCCAGTTCCTGCCAATTCCAGCACTCACTGGTGATCAGCACTAACACAAATGGTAATGATTATTTCTTACTGAGTCCTTCTCTCCAAGTGGCCCCTGAACTCTGTGAGGGCAGGAACTGTGCCTCCTTCACCTTCAGCTCTAATCCCTGCTTGCAGAACAAGTGAATGCTGCAAGTGCCTGGAAGGGGGCGCTCGCCACACCACGCACCATGCTCACTTGGCCACTAAGCTGACAATCCTCCCGTCTCCACTACTCTCTACTCCTTACCTGATTACGCTCCGGAAAAATCCTGTACAGGAATTTGTACGTGGTCACAGGGCCACGTGTGGGAATTCATGCGTGGCCAGAGGGCTGTGTGTGTGCAGGAATTCACGGGTGGCCACAGGGCCATGTGTGGGAATTTGTGCGTGGCCATGGGGCTGTGTGCATGTAAGAATATGTGCGTGGCCACAGGCCGTGTGTGTGCCGGAATTCGTGCGTGACCACAGGGCCATGTGTGGGAATTTGTGCGTGGCCACGGGGCCGTGTGTGTGTGCCAATTCATGTGCAGCCATGGGGCCGTGTGCTTGCGGGAATTCGTGTGTGGCCACAGGGCCATGTTCGTGTGGGAATTCGTGCGTGGCCACAGGGCCGTGTGTAGGAATTCGTGGGCGACCACGGGGCTGTGTGGGAATTTGCAAGCGGCCACAGGGCTGTGTGTGCTGCGCTTGGGCCTCTCATTCTTCCTCCCGCCGCGTCCAGGCCTTCACATGCTTCCTCGTCTAACCCAAACAGGTGTGTCAGCTGCTCCATTCCCATGGTAATTGGGAACAGCAGTCTCAGGGTCCTACACGTGCTGGAATACACATCCACACCACATCCAGATCACCCTTCTAGCGCTCTGTCCTTCCCAGCACTAGGCACTAGGCTCGAGGTGAATACGTTTCAGTTTGTAGCAAGTAAAGACATAATAAAGTCATCTGTTTTTCATATTGCAGATACAGCTCACATCTTCCAATAATATTAAAAATCAAAATAGGCCAGGCGCGGTGGCTCAAGCCTGTAATCCCAGCACTTTGGGAGGCTGAGACGGGTGGATCACGAGGTCAGGAGATCGAGACTATCCTGGCTAACACGGTGAAACCCCGTCTCTACTAAAAAATACAAAAAACTAGCCGGGCGTGGTGGCGGGCACCTGTAGTCCCAGCTACTCGGGAGGCTGAGGCAGGAGAATGGCGTGAACCTGGGAGGCAGAGCTTGCAGTGAGCTGAAGTGAGCTGAGATCCGGCCACTGCACTCCAGCCCGGGCGGCAGAGCGAGACTCCATCTCAAAAAAAAAAAAAAAAAAAA
>NW_016803657.1:2470168-2476214 GCF_001698545.2 Rhinopithecus bieti | reverse complement strand
AAAAAAAAAAAAAAAAAAAAAAAAAAAAAATCAAAATAAACAGAATGACTAAGAACAAAGCGACCAAAGGGCTGCTCTGTGTTCAAACTACACATGCCCCAGGGGCGTCTCCCCTCCATCGCTGGGACCCAGGGAACCCGGCACCCAGATGTGATGGCATCCACACTGCTTGTCTGAGGCCTACAGTTTAATTCTGCACAAACGTCGAAAAGTGTCTGTCACAGATATTACCGCCTAAACTAAAACTCACAACCTACGGCCACTTGCTGTATGCCCCTAAGCAACTAAATGAAAACCAAAGTACCAACACAACAAGCATGCTTAATTACAGACACAATTTAAACTATAAATTACACAAGATAATTAAAAAAATAGAAACAATTACAATATACAAATATATAAACAGTGTATTGTAAGAAGCAACATCATGTTCTGTATTTTTCATCTGACACTTCCTAGTTTATTACATCCCAGTGGAAGCAAACTGCTTCAAATAGGACGCAGCAGGCTGGTCTCCTCTGTCTATAAATCAAGTGGGTGAGCAGAGTCCAAAATAGCAACGAGCTCCACATTTAGGAAGCAAGGGGAAGAAGAAAACAAGGACAGGCTTTCAATCAACGGAACACTGCAACCCTCCAGCAGGCAACCCAAGAACAACCACCCCACCAAATACACAAAGGGAAAGGTGAGGCCGACGACACCGTGCCTACCGCCCAGACAGTCCTGTTTCCAATCTGCCTGACAAACCCACATGTGGGAACTCCCTTTCCCGCTGTGTTCAGGACCGCTTAACCTGAACCACCAGTGGGCTTTAGGACATGCAATCCAACTGCCTCCAGGAGACGCAATTCCGGGGCTCTCACCTCACCCTGAAACGCTGTGGTAAGGGCAAGGGTTGAACGCTGAAGGATGGTTTCATCCCATCACAGCTTCTCCTACAAAAAACACTACCTGGCATTTACTGTAAGCAGATTTGAATTGGATTTTCAGAATCTAGAGACACCATAAAGCAGACTGTTTAGGAGACCATTCGATCATCATAAATTCAGGACCAGGAAACAATGGTGATGAGCTGACAATACACCCCATTAAACATCAGCATTCTTTGAAAACAGGTCTCCAGGTCGGGCGCCCGTGGCTCATGCCTGTAATCCCAGCACTTTGGGAGGCTGAGGTGGGCAGATCACGAGGTCAAGACATCGAGACCAGCCTGATCAACATGGTAAAACCTCGTCTCTACTAAAAATAGAAACATTAGCTGGGAGTGGTGGCGTGCACCTGTAGTTCCAGCTACTCCAGCTACTAAGGAGCCCTTTGAGAAAGGGCTATTTTTTAAGGGCATATTTCATTGAGAACAAAAAGAAAGGGAGAAAAGAAAATAGTAATACATTCTGGGGAGCTAGATAGATGAATAAAAACTGTCTTAGGCCAGAAAAGTTGAGTCATAAGCATGCAGTGGAGAACACGATCACGGAACCCCAAAAGCCTCCAAAAATAGTGGCACTAGGTTACAATTGGAAGTGAGGGTATAAGATGGAACCAAAATACAGGAAAAACTGAATACTCACAATCTGTTCAAGAAGCAATTAGGCAAAGCCATGTGATCATCTCAATTGGTGCAGAAAAAGCACCTCACAAACTCCAACACCTTTCCATAATAAAAACACTCAACAAGCCAGGAATGGAAGGGAACTTGCTCCTCACACAATGAAGGGCATCTGTGAAAAACTCAGTGAATGATGGCCGGGCGCGGTGGCTCAAGCCTGTAATCCCAGCACTTTGGTGAGGCCGAGACGGGCAGATCACGAGGTCAGGATATCGAGACCATCCTGGCTAACACGGTAAAACCCCGTCTCTACTAAAAAATACAAAAAGCTAGCCGGGCGAGGTGGCAGGTGCCTGTAGTCCCAGGTACCCGGGAGGCTGAGACAGGAGTATGGCGTAAACCCAGGAGGCGGAGCTTGCAGTGAGCTGAGATCCGGCCACTGCACTCCAGCCTGGGCACGAGACTCCCTCTCAAAAAAAAAAAGAAAAAGAAAAACTCAGTGAATGTCGTATTCAAATTTTCCCCCTGAGATGAGCAACAAGACAAGGGTGGCCACTTTCACCACTGCTCAACACCATACTGGAAGTTCTCCCCAGAGCAATTCGTTAAGAAAAGCAGGGGCTGGCCGGGCGCAGTGGCTCAAGCCTGTAATCCCTGCACTTTGGGAGGCCGAGACGGGTGGATCACGAGTTCAGGAGATTGAGACCATCCTGGCTAATACGGTGAAACCCCGTCTCTACCAAAAAATATAAAAAAGTAGCCGGGCGAGGTGGCGGGCGCCTGTAGTCCCAGCTACTCGGGAGGCTGAGGCAGGAGAATGGCGTAAACCCAGGAGGCGGAGCTTGCGGTGAGCTGAGATCCGGCCACTGCACTCCAGCCTGGGCAACAGAGCAAGACTCCGTCTCAAAAAAAAAAAAAAAAGAAGAAGAAGAAAAAAAAAGAAAAGCAGGGGCAGGGGCGGCATACTAATTGGAAAGGAAGATGTAAAACTACCTTTATTCTCAGATGACATGACCTCATATCTAGAAAATCCTAATGAATCAACCAAAAAACTGCTGTCAGAACTAATAAGCAAACTCAGCAAAGTTTCAGGATACAAGATCAATACAAAAGTCAGTTGCATTTCTACACACTAGCAATAAATAAACAATCTGAAACTGGCCGGGCGCGGTGGCTCAAGCCTGTAATCCCAGCACTTTGGGAGGCCGAGACGGGTGGATCACGAGGTCAGGAGATCGAGCCCATCCTGGCCAACACGGTGAAACCCCATCTCTACTAAAAATACAAAAATTAGCTGGGCGTGGTAGCATGCACCTGTAATTCCAGCTACTTGGGAGGCTGAGGCGGGAGACACGTTTGAACCCAGAAGGTGGAGGCTGCAGTGAGCCGAGATCATGCCACTGCACTCCAGCCTGGGCAACAGGGCAAGACTCCATCTCAAAAGAAAAAAAAAAGTGTGGCATTGGCATAAAAACATACAGACCTGCAGAACAGGGTCCAAAAATAAACCCACACATCTATAGTCAATTGATTTGGACAAGGGCACCAAGACGACTCAATAGGGAAAAAGCAGTCTTGCCAACAAATGATGCTTGAACAATTGAATATCCACATGCAAGAGAACGAAGTTAGACCCTACCACACGTCATACACAAGAATGAACTCAAAATGGATCAAAAACCTAAATACAAGAGCTAAAATGATCAACTCTTAAAACACAGGACAAATCCTCCTGACCTTGGAGTTTTCAGAGTTCTTAGGTATGACATCAAAAGTACGTGCAATAAAAGAAAAAACAGAAAAATTAGAGTTCATCAATTTGTGCATCAAAGGACACTAACAAGAGAGTGAAGAAACAATCCAAAGACTGGGAGAAAGTATTTACTAATCATATATCTGATAAGGGTCTAGTATACAGAATAAAGAATTCTAACAACTCAAAAAAAAAAATAGAGAGAAAAAAAAAAAAAGGCAACCCAATTTAAAAAAGGAGAAAGAGGCCGGGCAGGGTGGCTCATGCCTGTGATCCCAGCATTTTGGGAGGCTGACACGGGTGGATCACCTGAGGTTGGGAGTTTGAGACCAACCTGACCAACATGGGGAAACTCCATCTCTACTAAAAATACAAAATTAGCTGGGTGTGATGGCAGGCACCTGTAATCCCAGCTATTCAGGAGGCTGAGGCAGGAGAATCGCTTGAACCCGGGAAGCAGAGGTTGCGGTGAGCTGAGTTTGTGCCACTGCACTCCAGCCTGGGAAAAAAAAAAAGGCTGGGCGCCGTGGCTCATGCCTGTAATCCCAGCACTTTGGAAGGCCAAGGGTGGCGGATCACGAGGTCAGGAGATCGAGACCATCCTGGCTAACACGGTGAAACCCCATCTCTACTAAAAATACAAAAAAATTAGCCAGGTGTGGTGGCGGGCGCCTGTAGTCCCAGCTACTCGGGAGGCTGAGGCGGGAGAATGGCGTGAACCTGCGAGATGGAGCTTGCAGTGAGCCGAGATCACGCCACTGCACTCCAGCCTGGGTGACAAAGCGAGACTCCGCCTCAAAAAAAAAAAAAAAAAAGGGGGTTGGGTGGGTAGGCGGGAAAGGACCTGAATGAGAATTTCTCCAAAAATATACAATGGCCAACATGGACATGAAACAATTCTCAACTTCACTGGTCATCAGGGACATGCAAATCACAGCCAAATGAGACGCCACTTCAGACCCACTAGCATGGTCATCCTTTTTGGAAACTAAGTGTTGGGAGAATGTGCAGAAAGTGAACTCACATGTTGCTGATGGAAATGTAAAATGGTGCGGCCACTGTGAAAAATCATTTGGCAGTTCCTCAAAAAGCTAAACACAGACTTGCCATATGACCTGGCAACTCCATTCCTTGGTATATAACCAAAGAATTGAAAACAGGTGCTCAAATAAAAACTCATACACAAATGTTCATAATAGCTGCATTACTCACAAGAGCCAACAGGTGGAAACAGCCCAGGCGACCATCAGCAGACTAATGCATAAACATAATGTGGTACATCTATACAATGGACAATTATTCAGTCATAAAAAGGAATGCAATACTGATACAGTCTACAACATGCATGAACTCTGAAGATATTATCTTCAGTGAAAGAGGCCAGATACAAGAGGCTGCATATTGTATAATTCCATTTACATGAAATCTCCAGAACAGGCCAATTCATAGAGACAGAAAGCAGATTAGCCATTACCAGGGCCTGGGAAGACGGAAGAATGGGCAGTGGCTGCTTAACAGGTATAGGGTTTCCATCTGGGATGATGAAAACGTTATGTAACTAGGTGGTAATGTTGTTTTATGTTACGTGTATTTTAGCACAATCGAAAAAAAAAGCAGGTGAATGAGAAGATACTGCATTTATGAAGAACATATCACAAATTTTAAAGGAGAAAAAAAACAGCTCTGGGAAATTTAAAATACGATGGCCAAACTAAAATGCTAAATAGATACATTGGAAGAAAAAGAGGAAATCTAGAAAGTAGAATAGAAAATGGAAGAAAGATCAGAAAATTATAAAGCCAGCCCAAGCCTTCCAGCCCAAACAGCAGTATTTCCAAAACACTCAGGAAAAAAAAAAAAAGAGAAACAAGAGGAAACTGTTAGATAAATAATTTGAGAAAACTAAAGGGTTCAAAACACTATTGTGTCCAACAACAGATGAGAACAAACCAAAACCCACGATGTTTCTACACAGTGGAGATGTAGGAAGTAAAAATGGATTGCACACAAAAGCCTTCATACAAAGCATTAGCAATTAGAGCCGCAAGCACTCCATGAGCAATACTATTACTAAAGCTTAGAAGGCACGATTCTGAGCAGCTTCCCACCTGGAATCAGAGCCAGGCGCAGCCACCACAAGCTGCAAAACGAGAGCAGAGACCTGGGACCTCACCGCCCCTCTGCCCCAGGGAGTCCTGGGCGGCCGGGAGAAATCCTCCCCGTGACGGTGACAGTGGCAAGGTGTTCCCCGCCGCTGCTTATTTTGCGCCAGACACCGTTCCGGGCACTTTGCAGGCGCAACAGGGCGCGGAGACCGCGCGCGCGCGCCTCCAGGCAGGTGGGGGCGAGAGGATCGCTAGAGCCTAAGAGTCCGACCTGGGGAGCACAGAGAGAACCCCCCAACCCTACAAAAAATACGAGTATCCGCCGGGCGCGATGGCTCACACCTGTGATCCCAGCGCTTCGGGCGGCGGAGGCGGGAGGATCGCCCGCGCTCAGGAACTCAAGACCCCACCTCTTAAATAAAACCGTCTTCCCACGACCCCACCCACGGCCCGGCCGCTACTTCCAGGGGCTGGGACCCCGCAGCGGGGTCCACGCTGGCAGCCCGGGCCGAGGCCTGAGAACGCGGGGAGGACGCTCCTCCACGCCCAGCCCGCGCCGCCCGCCGCGGCCTCCCGAGCCTCTCCCAGCTCCGCCCCGACCCCGCGCCCTGGCCCGGCCGGCGACACCCCGGGGAGGAGCAG
>NW_016803657.1:2459865-2469218 GCF_001698545.2 Rhinopithecus bieti | reverse complement strand
GGCTCGCACTGGGGGAGGGGTCCGCACCCTGGGGAGGGGTCTGCATCGGCGGAGGGGTCCGCGTCTCAGATATGGGGTCTACGTTGGGGAGGGGTCTGCATCTGGGGGAAGGGTCTGCATCTTCGGAAAGGTGTGTGCATCTAGGGGAGAGGTTTGGATCTGGGGGAGGGGTCTTGGGGAGGGGCCCCTGCGGCTCTGGGAGGCAGCCCGCGCTTCCCACGGGGTTCACCTCGGCCAGTGCCTCTTTGGCCTTGCGAACGTCTCCCGGTGCTGGCCGCCGCCCCCACCCCAATTCGCCGCCGCTCCGGGCGTGCGCAGGCGCTCCCAGGCCGGGCTCCTCCCTTGGTCCCTCCTCCCCAGGCGCCCTTCTGGGGAATGTGTGGGGTCTGCAGGCGCGGTCACCTGCAGGGCCCTGGCTGATGGAAATGCAGCTCTTCCGTCGTGGAATTCGCAAGTTGTCTTCTCCGTGCTGGGGACTGCACCGCGTCTTGCAAATACTGATTTGTTCTGTGCATTTTTAAAACGAAGTATAATTTACATACAATCATGTTCACCTTTTTTGCTCGTTTTTTTTTTGAGACAGGGTCTCACTCCCGTTGCCCAGGCTGGACTGCAGTGGCGCAGTCATAGCTCGCTGTGACCTCAACCTCCCTGGCCCGGGTGATCCTCCCACCTTAGACTCCCGAGTGGCTGGAACTACAGGCGCGCGTGGCTTTTTTTTTTTTTTTTTTTGAGACGGAGTCTCTCACCGTTGCTTGGGCTGGAGTGCAGTGGCGTCATCTCTGCTCAGTGCAACCTCCGCCTCCCGGGTTCAAGCGATTCTCCTGCCTCAGTCTCCCAAGTAGCTGGGATTACAGGAACCCGCCACCATGCCCCGCTAATTTTTTGTGTTTTTAGTAGAGACGGGGTTTCACCATGTTGGCCAGGCTGGTCTTGAACTCCTGACCTCATGATCCACCCGCCTCGGCCTCCCAAAGTGCTGGGATTACAGGCGTGAGCCACCGCGCCTGGCCTAGACGGGGTTTCACCACATTGGCCAGGCTGGTCTTGAACTCCTGTTTTTTCCCTTTTGTTTTGCTTTTTGTTGTTGTTGTTTAGAGACAGGGTCTTGCTCTGTCATCCAGGCTGGAGTGGTATGATCATAGCTCACTGCAGCCTCGACATCCATGTTCAAGCTATCCTCCCACACACCACCTGAGTAGCTGAGACTACAGGCACACACCACCGTGTCTGACTAATTTTTAAATATTTTGTAGAGATGGGGTCTCACTATGTTGCCCAGGCCGGTCTTGAACTCTTGGTCTGAAGCGATCCTGTGCGTCAGTGTCCCCCAGTACCCGCTACCCACACCTGACTACTGATGACCCTTACATTGCTGCTAAAACCCTGCATTAGATCTCCTTTTTAAACAGGCACATCTGTTTGGAGGAAAGATTTTGGCAGATGGCTGTGCCAGAACCCACTGCCTGGGTCTGTCACTAGAAAAGATGGACATTCTAATACTAAGATCGTGTCCCCAAAAAGGCTGGCCTCCACCCTGCCCACCCTGGGGCCAGTATGGCTCCCCCCACCCCGTAAGGCCCCGGTCCATGGAGTGGGTTAAGGGAGGAACAAGAACAAGCAGGTAGGAGAGTCTGGGGGCTTCTGTGTCTCCTGAAACACAGCTTGGGTCTGTTTTCTTCGGCCTGGCCAACCGTCCTCATTTCAGAAGAGGACGTTGGGCAGCAGGCTGGACTTCAGTCCCTAAGGCTCTTCCTATCTTCCCAGCGCTGCAGAGCAGGATGGAGCGGGTCGCGCAGCCATTGACATTTCAAAGCAAGGGAAACGGAGGCAGGGGCCGGGCCGGCAGCCTGGCTGGAGTGAGAACGGACGCAGTGACCCTGTAGGCAGGCTCACGGTCTTCAAGGCCACCATCTCTGCTGCACAACTGAGGGCAGCAATGGCCCGTTTTGTGAAGCTCCCGGGGGAGCGCAGTGCTTCTTTCTCGGTGAGCTCACACCTCAAATTTGGCAGCAGGCTGTGCCTTTCAGCGGTAAACAGAAACCGGCTCCTGGGAGACGAGTCAGAAACCCGAGCCCAGAGGCTTCATGCCATCTGGATGAGGGTGGCTGCACAAGGGCCAGGGAGAGAGTCAGATGAAGGAAAATTACCCAGCCGACCTCCCGGAGGCTCAAGAAATCTCTCTCTCTCTCTGTCTCTCTCTCTCTGTCTCTCTCTCTCTCTCTCTCTCTCTCTCTCTCTCTCTCTCTTTTTTGAGACAGAATTTCGCTCTGGTCGCCCAGGCTGGAGTACAATGGCGCAATCTCAGCTCACTGCAACCTCCTCCTCCCGTAAATCCCTTTCTCTTAAGGAAACAATTTGGCTTCTCTCCCGGCTGCTTCCCCACCCTGCTTGCTTCTGGTTCGTCCTTTGGGCGGAAGCATCCGCAGAGGAAATGGTTTTTGGTGGGTGGTTGTCCCCTGCGGTGAGTGAGGGCGGCCCCTGGTGTGGTTTCAGGGCGTGAGTCTGTGGGGAGTGGTGAAAGGAACTTGCCAGAGAGCTGCAACAGATTTCAGCCAGATTTCCCAATACACAGAATCCGAAATCCATGCACAGACGCTCCCAGTATTAACAGAGGGTTTGAACTCAGCCAGATTTCCCAGTAGCCAGAATCCAAAAATCCATGTACAGACGCTCCCAGTATTGACAGAGGATTTGAACTCAGTACAGACTGCAGACATGCATGCTGGGCCCTGAAGAGCGTTTCATTTACTTATGTATGTATGTATGTACTTGCTTACTTATTTTTGAGACAGATCCTTGCTCTGTCACCCAGGCTGGAATGCAGTGGCACAATCACGGCTCATGGAAGCCTCAAACTCCTGGCCTCAAGTGATTCTCTTGCCTCAGCCTCTCGAGTAGCTGGGACTACAGGCACCCACCACAATGCCCAGCTAATTTTATTTTTTTAACTTTTTGTAGAGAGAGGGTCTTGCCATGTTACCCAGTCTGGTCTCAAACTCCTGGGCTCAAGCGATCCTCCCACCTTGGCCTCCCAAAGTGCTGGGATGACAGGTGTGAGCCGCCTCACCTGGCCTTCTTTTTTTTTGAGACAGAGTCTCGCTCTGTCACCAGGCTGGAGTGCAGTGATGTGATCTCGGCTCACTGCAACCTCTGCCTCCCAGGTTCAATTAATTCCCCTGCCTCAGCCTCCCGAGTAGCTGGGATTACAGGTGCACACCACCATGCCTGGCTAATTTTTTGTATTTTAGTAGAGACAGGTTTCACCATGTTGGCCAGGATGGTCTCGATCTCCTGACCACGTGATCTGCCTGCCTCGGCCTCCCAAGTGCTGGGATTACAGGCGTGAGCCACTGCACCCAGCCACCTCCTTTTATAAGGATATGTATTGGATCCAGGGCCCACCGTAAGCCAGAATGGTTTCATCTCTAGATCTTTACCTTCATTATATCTGCAAAGACCCTTATTCCAAATAACATTTCATTCTGAGACTGCAGGTGAACAAATCTGGGGGCCACTATGCATCCTGCTACTGTTTAACAGACCTGCCGAGAGATGACCTGCCCCCAGGGATTAGCTAAGTAAAAGAGCAGGCACCCTAAAACAAAACAATAAAACGAAGTGCCTCCCAAATGTCCTTGTTTATCTTGAAAGAGCTGTCTGTCCTCCCTCCCTCTACTGCCTCCTCCTGTTCTCTCCAGAACCCATCCTTACCATGCTGCCAAAATCACTCCCACCAAGGCCGCTGTCACCGTGACTCACTAAAGCCCAGGTGGGTTCTCAG
The DNA here is from genome assembly GCF_001698545.2 of Rhinopithecus bieti. Taxonomy (NCBI): domain Eukaryota; kingdom Metazoa; phylum Chordata; class Mammalia; order Primates; family Cercopithecidae; genus Rhinopithecus; species Rhinopithecus bieti. Next base: position 2,465,434 of record NW_016803657.1, on the reverse strand, counting down.
CCTTCCCCAGCGATGGCTCTGCGGCCAGGCTGCACCCTCCTGTCCCCTATCATCCTCCCTGGTCCTGCTCACTCCCGTCCCCCACTGTCCTCACACCGTCCTCCCCAGCCCTGCACCCTCCCGTCCCCCGCCGTCCTCCCCACACCGTCTTCCCCAGCCCTGCACCCTCCTGTCCCCCACTGTCCTCACACCGTCCTCCCCAGCCCTGCACTCTCCCGTCCCCCGCCGTCCTCCCCACACCGTCCTCCCCAGCCCTGCACTTTTCCGTGCCCGCTGTCCTCCCCACACCGTCCTCCCCAGCCCTGCACCCTCCTGTTCCACACTGTTCTCCCCAGCGCTGCACTCTCCCGTCCCCCAGCGTCCTCCCCACACCATCACCTCACATCGTCCTCTCCAGCCCTGCACCCTCCCGTCCCCCAGCGTCCTCCCCACACTGTCCTCCCCCCAACGTCCTCCCCCCAGCGTCCTCGCCCCACCATCCTCCTCAGCTTGGCACCCTCTCTTCTCCACCCATCCTGAGGCTCCTTCTGACCTTTGCGGTTTCTTCCTTATGCTCCTGACCTCTATACATTGAAGCGTTCAGGGCTGGCCCTAGTGTGTCTTGTTGCTGTCTACACACTCGTCACATCCAATAACCCCCATAAGCTGCTGATGCCTAAATTCACATCTCTAGACGGCAACGCCCCTCAACTCCAGATGCAGACGTCTGACTGCCCATGCTCCGTGTCTTCTTGGGGATCTCATGGCATCTCCAATTTTTTTTTTTTTTTTGAGGTGGGGTTTTGCTCTGTTGCCCAGGCTGGAGTTCAATGGTGGGATCTCAGCTCACCACAACTTCTGCCTCCCAGCTTCAAGCGATTCTCCTGCCTCAGCCTCCTGAGTAGCTGGGATTTCAGGCGTGCGCCACACACCCAGCTACTTTTGTATTTTTCATAGAGACAGGGTTTCTCCATGTTGGTCAGGCTGGTCTCGAATACCTGACGTCAGGTGATTCACCTGCCTCAGCCTCCCAAAGTGCTGGGGTTACAGTGGGGTTAGATTTCCTTTTTCTTTTCTTTCTTTTTTTTTTTTTTTTTTGAGACAGGGTTTGGCTCTGTCACCCAGGCTGGAGTGCAGTGGCATGATCTCGGCTCACTGCAACTTCCACCTCCCAGGTTCAAACGATTCTCCTACCTCAGCCTCCCAAGTAGCTGGGACTACAGGCATGTGCCGCCATGCCCCGCTAATTTTTTGTATCTTTAGTAAAGACGTGGTTTCACCATCTTAGCCAGGCTGGTCTCAAACTGCTGACCTCATGATCCGCCCCCCTCATCCTCCCAAAGTGCTGGAATTACAGGCGTGAGCCACCGTGCCCTGCCTGCCTCCCAGGTTTGAGTGATCCTCCCATCTCAGCCTCCTGAGTAGCTGGGATTACAGGCACGTGCCAACACACCCAGCTAGTGTTTGCATTTTTTGTAGAGGCGGGATTTCGCCATGTTGCCCAGGCTGGTCTCCAACTCCTGGCCTCAAGTGACCCTGGTGCCTCAGCCTCCCAAAGTACAGGGATGACAGGTATGAACCACCACCCCTGGCCGTCTCCAGTTTAACATCTCCAAGTTGGAATTTCTGATCTCTCCTGAATCCTGCTCCTTCTCTGGTCTTCCTCACGGCAGTCAAAGACACCCATTCCTTCCTGTTCCTCCTGTCAAAGACGCTGAAGCCCTCCCTGACCCCTCTCTCTACCCCACGCCCATCAGCATCACTTTGGCTCTGTCTTTGTTTGTTTGTTTTGACAGAGTCTCGCTTTTGTCACCCAGGCTGGAGTGCAATCTCGGCTCACTGCAACCTCTGCCTCCTGGGTTCAAGCAATTCTCCTGCCCCAGCTTCCCGAGTAGCTGGGATTACAGGTGCGCACCACCACACCCAGCTAATTTTTTTTTTTTTTTTTTTTTGTGAGACAGGCTCCCTCTGTCACCCAGGCTGCAGTGCAGTGGCGCGATTCAGCTCACTGCAAGCTCCGCCTCCCGGGTTCACGCCATTCTCCTGCCTCAGCCTCCCGAGTAGCTGGGACTATAGGCACCCACCACCACACCGGCTAATTTTTTGTATTTTTTTAGTAGAGACAGGGTTTCACCGTGTTAGCCAGGATGGTCTCGATCTCCTGACCTCGTGATCCACCTGCCTCGGCCTCCCAAAGTGCTGGGATTACAGGCTTGAGCCACTGCTCCCGGCCAACTGTGGTTTTTCAATTTAGATGAAATTCCCAGGGCCTGGCTCAGTGGCTCATGCCTGTAATCCCAGCACTTTGGGTGGCCAAGGTGGGAGAATCACTTGAAGTCAGGAGTTGGAGACCAGCCTGGCCAACATGGTGAAACCCCGTCTCTACCAAAAACACAAAAATTAGCCAGGCGTGGTGGCACACAGCTGTATTCCCAGCTACGCAGGAGGCTGAGGCAAGAGAATCACTTGAACCCGGGAGGCAGAGGTTGCAGTGAGCTGAGATCCTGCCATTGGACTCCAACCTGGGCGACAAAAAAAGAAAAATGAAATTAGCAGGGCGGTGGTACCTGCCTGTAATACTACCTACTTGGGAGACTGAGGCAGGAGAATTGCTTGAACCTGGGAGCCAGAGGTTGCAGTGAGCCAAGATCGCACCACTGCACTCCAGCCTGGGCAATAGTGAGAGACTCCTCTGTCTCAAAAAAAAAAAAAAAGGAAAATTAGCTGGCCGTGGTGGTGGTACCTGTAGTCCCAGAACTACTTGGGAGGCTGAGGCAGGAGAATGGCATGAACCAGGGAGGTGGAGGTTGCAGTGAGCTGAAATCACGCCACTGCGCTCTGGCCTGGGTGACAGAGCAAGACTCCATCTCAAAAAAGCAAAGCAAAACAAAGCAAACAAACAAAAATAAATGAGTTGCCAATATTTAAAATTAAAGGACTTAAAAAATATATTTTAAAATCTGGACTTTCAGCTTCTCTTGAAAAATCATCGTATCTGGCACTGCTAGGCCTGCCCTGCCATGGCCACACCTGGGGGACCCAGGAGAGAGGCTGATGTGGTTTGCATGTTTATCCCCTACAGATCTCAGGTTGAAACGTGATCCCCAGTGCTGCAGGTGGGGCCTGCTGGGAGGTGTTGGATCACGGGGGTGGATCCCTCACGAATTGCCCAGCGTCATTCCCTTGGTGATAAGTGAGTTCATGAACGATCTGGGACCTCCTCACTGCCTCTCTTGCTCCTGTTGTCATCACGTGATGCACGTGCCCCTTCACCTCTGCCATGAGTGGAAGCAGCCTGAGGCCTTACTAGAAGCAGATGCTGCTGCCCTGCTTCCTGTACGGCCTGCAGAACCGTGGACCACATAAACCGTATTAGCCCGTTTTCACACTGCTATAAAGATACTATCCAAGACTGGGTCATTTATAGAGAAAAGAGGTTTAATCGACTCACACAGTTCCACATGGCTGGGGAGGCCTCAGGAAGCTTATAGTCACGAGGGAGTGGGAAGCAGGCACGTCTTAAATGGCGGCAGGTGAGAGAGAGAAGTGCGTGAAGGAGGAGCTTGACAAACACTTATGAAACCATCAGATCTTTTTGTTTTGTTTTGTTTTTGTTTGTTTTTGAGATGGAGTTTTGCTCTTGTTGCCCAGGCTAGAATGAAATGGCACAATCTCGGCTCACTGCAACCTCCGCCTCCCAGGTTCAAGCGATTCTCCTGCCTCAGCCTCCTGTGTAGCTGGAATTACAGGTGCCCGCCACCATGCCCAACTAATGTTTGTATTTTTAGCAGAGATGGGGTTTAATCATGCTGGCCAGGCTGGTCTCGAACTCCTGACCTCAGGTGACCACCCGCCTCAGCCTGCCAGAGTGCTGGGATTACAGACTTGAGCCACCATGCCTGGCTTGAAACCGTCAGATCTTGGCCGGTTGCAGTGGTTCATGCCTGTAATCCCAGCACTCTGGGAGGCTGAGGCGGGTGGACCACCCGAGGTCAGGAGTTTCAGACCAGCCTGGCCAACATGATGAAACCCCGTCTCTGCTAAAAATACAAAAATTAGCCAGATGTGGTGGGCACCTATAATCCCAGCTAATCAGGAGGCTGAGGCAGGAGAATCGCTTGAACCCAGGAGGCAGAGGTTGCAGTGAGCAGAGATTGTGCCACTGCACACCAGCCTGGGCAACAGAGCCAGACTCTGTCTTAAAAAAAAAAAAAAAAAACAAACAAAAAAACCCATCAGATCTCATGAGAACTCAGTCACTATCAGGAGAACAGCACGGAGGAAACCGCCTCCACGATCTAATTACCTCCCACCAGGTCCCGCCCTCAACACATGAGGATTAGAATTGAGATGAGATTTGGGTGGGGACACGGAGCCAAACCATACTGCAAACCTCTTTTCTTTATACGTCACCCAGCCTCAGGTCTTCCTTTACAGCAACGCGAGAGCTGAGTAACACAGACGGCCTTCCTCCAGGGTACACGTGTGGCTCCCACTCAGTGCGTCTCTCCGAGATAGAGGCTCACTCCTGTCCAGGATCCAGTGTGGACACCCCCATGCCCGAGACCTTCCAGGAAGGCCTCTGCGGCAGGTCAGCTGGGCTGCCCGAGCCATCTGGATGGCAGCCGCCTCCGAGGTCTTCCTATGGGCAAAATCCTCCCACTTGGCTGTAAAATCCACCTGTTTGAGGCTGTATGTACCCGTTCAGAGGGAAAATGGTGGATTTGAAAATAGTGACTCCAGGGGCCAGAAGAGAGAGGGTGGCAAACTGCACCTGTGTCTTGATGAGAGAAGCATCTCTGGGAGGGGAGCCTGGAAGGCCCCCTGACCCGCCTGGGAATGTGCTGCCGGGAACCTGCCCAGGATAAGGCTGGAGGGAGGAGAGCGAATGACAGAGCCCGGGACCCGGGAAAGGGGTCCAGGAGAGCTGGGTCCCAGGGCAACACTGCTGGGCATTTGGAGCAGAGCTTTGCTATAGAGAGAAGCAGCTGTCATACTGGCAACTGGTTTTACATTTTATTCTTTTTCCATTTGACAAGCAATACATATGTGTTGCTGAAAACAACAACGACAACCGTCAGTGTCAAGGGAAAAAAACTAAAACGAAATAGAATTTTTTTTTCTCTTTTTGAGACAGATTGTATTAGTCTGATGTCACACTGCTAATAAAGACATACCCAAGACTGGGTAATTTATAATGAAAAGAAGTTTAATGGACTCAGAGTTCCAAATGGCTGGGGAGGCCTCACAATCATGGCAGAAGGTGAAGGAGGAGCAAAGGGACGTCTTCCATGGCGGCAGCAAGGGAGTGTGTGCAGGGAACTACCCTTTATAAAACCATCAGATCTCGGCCGGGCATGGGGGCTCGCGCCTGTAATCCCAGCACTTTGGGAGGCCGAGGTGGGCGGATCACTAGGTCAGTAGATTGAGACCATCCTGGCCAGCATGATGAAACCCCGTCTCTACTAAAAATACAAAAAACTAGCCGGGCGAGGTGGCGGCCGCCCGTAGTCCCAGCTACTCCAGAGGCTGAGGCAGGAGAATGGTGTAAACCCGGGAGGCGGAGCTTGCAGTGAGCTGAGATCCGGCC
>NW_016803657.1:2455824-2458619 GCF_001698545.2 Rhinopithecus bieti | reverse complement strand
TCCCCTCTTCTCTTTTCTCTCCTCTCCTCTCCCCTCCCCTCCCCCTCCTCTTCTTTCTTCTCTTCTTTCTTTTCTTCTCTTCTCTTCTTTCTTTTCTTTTCTTTCTTTTTTTTTTTTTTGATGGAGTTTCACTCTTGTCGCCCAAGCTGGAGTGCAATGGTGCGATCTCAGCTCACTGCAACCGCTGCCTCCTGGGTTCAAGCAATTCTCCTGCCTCGGCCTCCCGAGTAGCTGGGATTACAGGCGCCTGCCACCATGCCTGGCTAATTTTTTTGTATTTTTAGTAGAAATGGGGTTTCACATCCAGGTTGTTCTCGAACTCCTGACCTCAGGTGATCCACTCACCTCGGCCTCCCAAAGTGCTGGGATTACAGGTGTAAGCCACTACATCCGGCCCTTTCTTTTGTTTTTAACCGTTTCTTTTTTATTTTGTTATATTTTGCTTCTTTTATTTATTTTTATTTGAGATGGAGTCTTGCTCTGTCGCCCAGGCTGGAGTGCAGTGGCATGATCTCAACTCACTGCAACCTCCGCCTCCCGGGTTCCAGTGATTCTCCTGCCTCAGCCCCATGAGTAGTTGGAATTCCTGACACACACCGCCACACCCAGCTAATTTTTTGTACTTTTAGTAGAGATGGAGTTTCACCATGTTAACCAGGCTGGTCTCGAACTCCTGACCTCAAGTGATCTGTGTGCCTTGGCCTCCCAAAGTGCTGAAATTACAGGTGTGAGCCACTGCACCCAGCCTAGCCAGCCTTATTTATTTCACATTTTGTTTATTTGGGAGTTCAGAGGAAATTACAGGACAAGTCTGAATATTAAAGTCTGAATATAAAGCCTGGTGTTTTTTTGGGCCCTTTTTTTTTTTTTTTTTTTTTTTTTTTTTTGGAGACAGGGTCTCGCTATCACACAGGCTGGATTGCAGGGATGTGATCACAGTCCATTGCAGCCTCAAACTCCTGGGCTCAGGCGATCCTCCTGCCTCGGCCTCCCAAAGTGCTGGGATTATGGGCATGAGCCACTGTGCCCAGCCGCCCATTTGTTTTCGGTCTGAAAATGAACAGTCGCCATTGCCGTGGTTTACTGGGGCTTCCTGTTGCAGGCCAGCAGTTTTCAGGGCTCTTTGCATGGCAATCTTACTGAACTGTCAGGACAGCTCTGTGACACACGAGGACACTGAGGCCCGGAGAGATGATTTGTCTACGCTCCCTCTGCTCCTAAGCAGGAGATAACTCTCCAAAATCCAGATCCAGCCAGGTGTGCAGGCTCACGCCTCTAATCCCAGGCTTTGGGAGGCCGAGGTGGGAGGATTGCTTGAGCCCAGGAGTTCGAGACCAGCCTGGGCGACATGGTGAGAACCCATCTCTACTAAAAAGTGAAAAAATTAGCGGGGCGTCATGGCATGCATCTGTCATCTCAGCTATTCGGGAGGCTGAGATCAAAGGGTCACTCGAACCCACGAGTTTAAGGCTGCAGTGAACCGTGACCGCACCGAACCGTGACCGCACCACTGCCCTCCAGCCTGGGTGACAGAGGGAAACTGTGCCACAAACAAGCAATCCAGATCCGAGGATTCCACAGCCCAACGCTTCAGCCACAACGCAAACTGCCATATTCATAACAACAGTGCTTATGTTTTGGCTCCTGATAGGAAACAAAAAGGGTTTTAGAAAACACACAGAAGTATTTAAAAAGTTGAAAACAAACACAGATCACTTGAATTCTATCACCCGGGGTGACTTCTGTCAACATTTCTGTTTGTTGTGTCACTTTCCCATGAACATATATACGTATTTTCATAAAAGTGGATGCTGTAGGTACCTCCCTCCCTCCCTCCCTTCCTTCCTTCCTCTCTCTCTCCCTTCCTCCTCTCCCCTCCCTGCCCCTTCCCTCCCCTCTCCTCTCTGTTTCTTTTTTTTTCTTTCTCTCTTTTGAGACGGAGTCTTGTTCTGTCACCCAGGCTGGAGTGCAATGGCACGATCTCAGTTCACTGCAACCTCCGCATCCCAGGCTCGAGTGATTCTCCTGCCTCAGCCTCCCGAGTAGCTGGGATTACAGGCGCCCACCACCATGCCCGGCTAATTTTTGTATTTTTAGTAGAGACGAGGTTTCACCACGTCGGCCAGGCTGGTCTTAGACAGGGTCTCAATATGTTGCCCAGGCTGGTTTCAAAGGTCCTAGGCTCAAGCGATCTTCCTGCCTTAGCCTCCCCCAGTGTTGGGATTATAGGCGTGAGCCACTTCGCCCGGCCTGTAATCTGCTTTTTCTACCTAACAGCACACATGGAGGTCTCCCCTGTCCACAGACAGAAGCTGAGATCTCAGTGGGAGAAGAGCTGGGCCCAGGCAGCATCTCCCCTCCCCACCCAAGGCACTGACTGGTGGGTGGGGAGGGTGGGGGAGGGAATTCAAGGAATGGGGAAGCGGCAGAGTGTGGGGTGGGTGAAAGGGTCAGGTGGAAGCACCAGCCAAGAATAGGCACCTGGGCCTAGGAAGGAGACCACTACTACTCCTGCTGCCCTCCTCCCCCCACCTTGCCTAGTTCACAAGACAGGAGGAAAGAGAGAGAGACACAAAAGTAAGATAAATAGCCAGACAACCTTGGCACCACCACCCGGCCCTAGTAGTTAAACAAAGTAATAATAATAACATCGCCAGGCGCGGTGGCTCAAGCCTGTAATCCCAGCACTTTGGGAGGCTGAGACAGGCGGATCACAAGGTCAGGAGATCGAGACCATCCTGGCTAACATGGTGAAACCCCGTCTCTACTAAAAAAAAAACAAAAAACTAGCCGGG
>NW_016803657.1:2404017-2452445 GCF_001698545.2 Rhinopithecus bieti | reverse complement strand
AAAAAAAAAAAAAAAAAAAAAAACATAATTGAAGCACCTCGAGTTCTGTTTCTTTGTATTTGCAATCACTTCATGTTAATAAGATTTTTTTTTTTTTTTTTTTTTTTTTTTTTTTTGGAGGCGGAGTCTCGCTCTGTCACCCAGGCTGAAGTGCAGTGGCCAGATCTCAGCTCACTGCAAACTCCACCTCCCAGGTTTACGCCATTCTCCTGCCTCAGCCTCCCGAGTAGCTGGGACTACAGGTGCCCGCCACCTCACCCGGCTAGTTTTTTGTATTTTTTAGTAGAGACGAGGTTTCACCATGTTAGCCAGGATGGTCTCTATCTCCTGACCTCGTGATCCGCCCATCTCGGCCTCCCAAAGTGCTGGGATTACAGGCTTGAGCCACTGCGCCTGGTGAAGTTTATTTTGAATTTAATGCTCAAACACAGAAATCTGAAGTGCCATAGGGGCTGGAGACACGGATTGTACCAACGCAAGCACCAACGATTCCTAAATATTGAAGCAGTGCGTGCTGCTGAGTCCGTGTGTGATGGGATCCCACTGCCTCACTGGACATTGTCTGAATTTACTTTCACTTAGAGCACGTTTGTAAAGGATAATTAAATGTGCTCATCGGAAGCTGTATTAAAACTCACCAGCAATTGCAGCAACTGTTCAGCTAAGAATTTAGAGCAACAAAAGGTTTTTTTAGGGGAGTGTTTTCTTACTGATATTGTATAGAAGGGTGACGCATGGTGTTAATAAAAGGCAGCAGCACGGGCCAGGCGTGGTGACTCAAGCCTGTAATCCCAGCACTTTGGGAGGCTGAGACGGGCGGATCACGAGGTCAGGAGATCGAGACCATCCTGGTAACACGGTGAAACCCTGTCTCTACTAAAAAATACAAAAAATAAAAATAAAAAATAAAAAATAAAAGGCAGCACGACTTTTAACTGGTGATCACGTGTCTCAGTTCTCAGCACTCCCAGGCCTCTCGGGTCCTGCTAGCACGAGGCAGAGGGTGACAAGCCCCGGAACCCAGTGTTTGACTGTGAGCAACAGAAACCAGGTCTGGGAACTGAGCCCAGCCTGCCCTGTGGTCAGAACGCTGCGCCCACCCCTCAGGCTGGCTCTGTGGGAGACCCTACCCTTGTCCCCTGCAGATTAGACAGACTCTGCGGTGTGGACCCCGCCCTGCCCGGGTCCAGGTTAGAGTCCGCAGGTGTGGACCCCGCCCTGCCCAGGTCCAGGTTAGAGTCTGCGGGTGTGGACCCCGCCCTGGTAGCGCAGGCGCCTGGCGTGGTGGTTGTTCCGAGCCACGCCTCTGGAAGCCTTTGGGTGACGGTGCCACCCTCTGGGCTCCTCCCGCCCCCTGGACCCAGATCCCTGCTAGGAACCCTTCCGCATCCTGCATCTCTGTCCTGCATCCCGGAATGCAGCCCACAGGGCCCCAGGAAAAGGCCCCATAAAGGATTGGGGGCTCAGAGAAGCCCCCTGGACCTGGATCCCTGCACTCCAGCCTGGGTGGCAGAGTGAGACTCTTGTCTCAAAAAAAAAAGAAAAAAAGAAAACAAACTATAAGGAAACTAACGTAGGGATGACGGTGCCAGCAAAGAGGCTAGGAAGAGTAGGAAGAGAACATGCAGACGCCTAATAATAGATTCTTCTGTCTACAGTTACCTTGTTGTCAGCCAAGAGTGAACACTGCCTTGTCTCCTAAATGACACTTTCCAAGACATTAAGAAAAGCATTGAGTAAATGTCTAAACACAAATGAGCAGGTGCTTTTCCCTTGGGGCAGGTTCTAGGCCTCAGGGTCCAGGCCAGCTCCTGGAGCCATCGTTTGCTCACAGGAAAGGGGCACAGACCCTTGGGGTACAACGCCAAGGACATGCCTAGGTCAGAGGAAGAAGGCGGAGAGGGTGAGGCCTGCATGGAGGCTGCAGCCTCCTCTCTGTGAAAGGCACTGCCTGAGACCTGTTAAAATGTTTTTAAAATGAGAAACGACTCAAAGTCTGGAAAAGGAAAAGGTAAGGTAATCGGCGGGGCGTGGTGGCTCATGCCGTAATCCCAGCACTTTGGGGAGGCCCAGGTGGGTGAATCATTTGAGGTCAGGAGTTTGAGGCCAGCCTGGCCAATGTGGTGAAACCCTGTCTCTACTAAAAATACAAAAATCAGTTGGGCGAGGTGGCAGGTGCCTGTAGCCCCAGCTACTCGGGAGGCTGAGGCAGGAGAATCGCTGAAACCCAGGAGGCAGAGGTAGCGGTGAGCTGAGATTGCGCCACTGCACTCCAGCCCGGGCGACAGAGCGAGACTCTGTCTCAAAAAAAAAAAAAAAAAAAAAAAAAAAGAATTCTGGAAAATGGGGAGAAGTTGGGAGAAATATTCTCTATTTGTAAAAACTTATGGGATACAGTGTAGTTTTGTTACATGCATAGACTGCATTCTGGATACTGGTCAAGTCAGGGCTGTCAGGGGATCCATCACCCGAATATCATATGTTATACCCACTAAATCGTTTTCCATTATCCACTCCCTCTTCTCCCTTCACCCTCCCGAGTCTCCACTGTCTATCATTCTCTATGTCCATGTGTTCACATTTTCTAGCACCCACTCATGAGTCAAAATATGTGGTATTTGACTTTCCACACCCGGCTTGTTTCACTTAAGATTGTGGCCTCCAGTTCCATCCACGTTGCTGTAGAAGTCAGGATCTCATTCTTTTTTTCTTTTTTTTGAGACGGAGTCTCTATCCATCGCCCAGGCTGGAGTGCAGTGGCACGATCTCAGCTCACTGCAAGCTCTGCCTCCTGGGTTCACGCCATCCTCCTGCCTCAGCCTCCCGAGTGGCTGGGACTACAAGGTGCCCGCCACCACGCTCAGCTAATTTTATTTTTATTTTTTTAGTAGAGATGGGGTTTCACTGTGTTAGCCAGGATGGTCTCAATCTCCTGACCTTGTGATCCGCCAGCCTTGGCCTTTCAAAGTGCTGGGATTACAGGCGTGAGCCACCGCGCCCGGCCCGATCTCGTTCATTTTTATGGCTGAACAGTACTCTATTGTGCAGACACACCACATTTTCTCTATCCATCCGTTGATGGACACTTAGGTTGATTCCAGATTTTTATTTTTGTGAATAGTGTGATGATGATAAACATACGAGTGTGGGTGTCGTCTTCATATGGTGACTTATTTTCCTGTGGGTAGGTGCCCAGTGGGGAGACTGCGGGATTGAACGGCAGTTCTATTTACAGTTATTTGAGACATCGCCATACTGTGTTCCGTGGTGGTTGTGCTAATTTACGTTCCCACTAACAGAGTTCCCTTCCCTCCGCATCCTTGCCAATGTGTTATTTTTTGTCTTTCAAATATAGCCATTCTGACTGGGGTAAGATAGTATCTCGTGGTTTTAATTTGAGTTTCTCTGGTGATTAGTGATGTTGAGCATTATTTATATACCTTTTGGCCATTTGTATGCCTTCCTTTTATTATTATTATTATTATCATTTTTTTTTTTTTTTTTTGAGACGGAGTCTCGCTCTCTTCCCCAGGCTGGAGTGCAGTGGTGCGATCTTGGCTCACTGCAACCTCCGCCTCCTGGGTTCACATCATTCACCTGCCTCAGCCTCCCAAGTAGCTGGGACTACAGGCACCCGCCACCACGCCCGGCTAACTTTTGTATTTTTTAGTAGAGACAGGGGTTTCACCGTGTTAGCCTGGATGGTCTTGGTCTCCTGACCTTGTGGTCCGCCCGCCTTGGCCTCCCAAAGTGCTGGGATTACAGGCGTGAGCCATTGCGCCTGGCCTGCATGCCTTCTTTTGAAAAATGTCTTTTCATATCCTTTGCCCACTTTGCCCCTCTTGGGTTCAAGCGATCCTCTTGCCTCAGCCTCCCAAGTGGCTGGGACTACAGGTGTGGACCACCACGCCCGGCTAATTTTTGTATTTGTAGTAGAGACTGGGTTTCACTATGTTGGCCAGGCTGGTCTCGAACTCCTGACCTCAGGTGATCCACCCTTCAAGGCCTCCTGAAGTGCTGGGATTATAGGAGTGAGCCACTGTGCCTGGCCCTTTGCCCACTTCTGAATGGGATTATTTGTGGTGTCTGCTGGTGGTTGTTGAGTTGAGTAGATTCTGGATATTAGTTACCTGTGGGATGAATAGTTTGCAAATATTTTCTACCATTCCACAGGATGTAACGTTCATTCTGTTGATTATTTCTTTTGCTGTGCAGGAGCTTTTTAGTTTAATGAAGTCCCATTTGTCTATTTTGTTTTGCTGTGTGTGTTTTGAGGTCTTAGCCATACATTCTTTGCCTGGACCAGTGTCCACAAGAGTTTTCCCCGAGGTTTTCTTCCAGTATTTTTTATAGTTTCGGGTCTTACATTTAAGTCTTTAGTCCCTCTGGAGTTGATTTTTGTATCTAGTGAGAGACAGGGGTCCGGTTTAATTCTTCTGCATACAGACATCCAATTTTCCCAGCACCATTTACTGAGAAGGATGTTCATTTCCGAAAGAATGTTTTTGTTGGCTTTGTTAAAGATCAGTTGGCCGTAAACATGTGGTTTTATTTCTGGGTCTGTATTCTGTTCTGTCGATACATGTGTCTATCTTTAGACCAGTACCGTGCTGTTTTGGTTACTATAGCCTGGTTATATAATTTGAGGTCAGATAACGTGATGCTTCCAGCTTTGTTCTTTTTTGCTCTTCATTCTTTTCACTCTGGCTATTTGTGCTCTTTTTGGATTTCATGAATTTCGGGACTTTTTTTTTCTAATTCTGTGAAAAATGACATTGGTATCTGACAGATTCCATTGAATATGCAAATTACTCTGGGCAGTTTGTTTTGTTCTGTTGTGTTTTGTTTAAGAGACAGGGCCTTGTTCTGTCACCCAGGCTGTGGTGCAGTGGCACAATCACTGCAGCTTCAAACCCCTGAGCTCAAGCGATCCTCCTGCCTCAGCCTCCTGACTAGCTGAGACTACAGGAGCATGCGAAAGTGCCTGGCTAATTAAAAAAAAAGTTTTTTAGAGACGATGTCTTGCTGTGTTGCCCAGGCTAGTCTCAAACTCCTAGGCTCAAGTCATCCTTCTGCCTCAGCCTCTCAGGTATCTGGGATTACAGGCACAAGGCACCGTGCCCAGCCAATATGGACATTTTAACACTATTAATTCTTCTAATCCGTGAGCATGGGATGTTTTTCCTTTGTTTGTGTCATCCACAATTTCTTTCATTAGTGCGTTGGGTGCTTTTCCTCTTTTTTTTTTTTTTTTTTTGAAACGGAGTCTTGCTCTGTCGCCCGGGCTGGAGTGCAGTGGCCGGATCTCAGCTCACTGCAAGCTCCGCCTCCCGGGTTTATGCCATTCTCCTGCCTCAGCCTCCCGAGTAGCTGGGACTACAGGCGCCCGCCACGTCGCCCGGCTAGTTTTTTGTATTTTTAGTAGAGACGGGGTTTCACCGTGTTAGCCAGGATGGGCTCGATCTCCTGACCTCGTGATCCGCCCGTCTCGGCCTCCCAAAGTGCTGGGATTACAGGCTTGAGCCACCGCGCCCGGCCGGGTGCTTTTCCTCTTACAGATCTTTCACCTCCTTAGGTAAACTAACTCCTTGGTATTTTATTTTATTTTATTTTTATTTTATTATTTTTTTGAGATAAAGTCTTGCTCTGTCGCTCAGGCTGGAGTGCAGTGGCTCAATCTCAGCTCACTGCAAGCTCTGCCTCCCGGATTCACGCCATTCTCCTGCCTCAGCCTCCTGAGTAGCTGGGACTACAGGCGCCCGCCACCACGCCCGGCTAATTTTTTTTTTTTTTTTTGTAATTTTTAGTAGAGACGGGGTTTCACCGTGTCAGCCAGGATGGTCTTGATCTCCTGACCTCATGATCCTCCCACTTCGGCCTCCCAAAGTGCTGGGATTCCAGGCATGAGCCACTGCGCCCAGCTGGTATTTTATTTTTTTGTAGCTATTATAAGTGGGATTGCCTTGATTTCTTTCTCAGCTACGTTGATTTTGTATTCTGCAGCTTAACTGCAATCATCACGTCTAACAGCTTTTGGTGAAAGGTTTTCTAGATATATGATCATATCATCAGCAAATGGGGATAATTTGACTTCTTTTCCAATTTAGATATCTTTTATTTTTTCTCTTGCCTGATTGCTCTGGCTAGGATGAAAGATTTATCTTTAGAGAAAATTTAACTGAAGTTCTCAGGCTGGTGAGGAGGCACCTGGTAGTGGCAAGTCAAATGTTCAGTAAAAGGGACACCGCCCAGTCTGCTCTTGCCTGGAGGAGAGGCTCCAAGAGCACTCAGGCTGAGCCTGTGTCTTCCACGCTCAGCCAGGTGATGGTTTTTGAAGTTGGATGTTTTTCATTATAAAAAACTCATGCAGAATTCACACATACACAAGTAGAGAGAATAATATAATAAATATAAAGAGCCTCCATATAGTCATCGATTCAGTGATTTAAAAAGGACTGTAGGCTGGGCACAGCGGCTCATGCCTGTCCTCCCAGCACTTTGGGAGGCTGAGGTAGGAGGATCTTTTCAGCTACAGAGTTCGAGACCAGTCTGGGCAACATAGTGAGAACTTGTCTCTACTAAAAATAAAAAATTAGCTGGCTGTGGTGGCGCGTCTGTAGTCCCAGTGACTCTGGAGGCTGAGGCGGGAGGATCGCTTGAGCTCGGGAGGTTGGGGCTGCAGTGAGCTATGGTGGCTCCACTGTCCTCCAGTCTGGGTGATAGAGTGAGACCCTGTCTAAAACAGAAAAAAAAAGTACTGTAGAACAGCTTTGCCTGTTCTTGAGTTCCATATAAATTATATGAGATGCAGTCTTTTTTCACTGGCCTGGTATCTGTGAGAGCTGTCTCCGTTGCAGTGTGCCTCGTCATTTGATTGCGGAATCATATTCTGTTGCATGGATAGACTGCAGTTTGTTTATACATATTCGTTATTGTCGATGGACATTTGGGTTTTTTCCAATTTGGGGCTAGAATAAAGCTGCTATGAGCACTTGGTTACAAGTCTCTGCATTTTTCTTTCTCAATAAGACAACTTTTGTTTGTTTGCTTTGAGATGGGGTCTTGTTCTGTTACCCAGGCAGGAGTGCAATGATGCCATCATGTCTCACCACAGCCTCCACTTCCAGGTCAAGCAATCCTCCTGCCTCAGCCTCCCAACGTGTTGCGATTACAGGCATGGGCCACCACACCCCGCCCAAGACGACTTTCTGATAAAGCTTTGGCTTTGACATCCTGAACACCCTTCCCTGGGACAGGGGTTCGCGATACAGAAGAAACAAGTGTCCTGACTTGTGAGCGGAGAACAGCGTCAGGTGTCAGTGAGGCTTCGATTATAGGTTAGTCTCAGCTGAGTTGTTTTTGACTGGGTGATAAATACGTGCCCTAAAAGTAAATTCCACGGTAATGAGAGGAGTAAATTCCATGGTACCAAGAGGTAAACACTGGACTCCCACTCCACTCCCTGAGGCACTCAGGTCCATTCTCTAGAGGCCTCACTGTTTAACTGGTTTCTTCTGTCCCCTCCAGAAGTTTTTTATGCATATAACCAAAATAGGCAGCTCCCTTCCGCCCGCTTCCTTGTACGGATGGGGCATTCGATTCACAAGGTTGTGCTCCTTGTTTTTTTTTTTTTTTGACAGAGTCTCACTTTGTCACCCAGGCTGGAATGCAGTGGCGAGATCTCAGCTTACCACAACCTCTGCCTCCCGGGTTCAAGCGATTCTCCTGCCTCAGCCTCCCAAGTAGCTGGGATTACAGGTGTGCACCACCACACCCAGCTGATTTTTGTATTTTTAGTAGAAACAGGGTTTCACTATGTTGGCCAGGCTGGTCTCGAACTGCTGACCTTGTGATCCACCTGCCTTGGCTTCACAAAGTGCTGGGATTACAGGCGTGAGTCACCACGCCTGGCCTGTGCTCCTTGTTTTTTTAAAATTAACAATGTGTTTTGGCGGTCATCCCATACTGATATAGAAGGCTATCTTTGGCTACAAAAAGGTGAGTGTTTTCTTCAACCAACCAACTCCCACACTCGAGTAACCTCAGCTCTTCGTTTAGGTCACAGAAAGGGGATTACAAAGGGAAGTAGAAGTTGCCTTTGAATCACAGTGTAGGTAAGAACAAATAGATGAGTTATTTTTATTTATTTTTTTGAGATGGAGTCTCACTCTGTTACCCAGGCTGGAGTGTAGTGGGGTGATCTCAGCTCACTGTAACAGCCATCTTCTGGGTTCGAGCAATTCTCTCACCTGAGCTTACTGAGTAGCTGCGATACAGGTGCCCACCACCACGCCTGGCTAATTTTTGTATTTTTAGTATAGATGTGGTTTCACTATCTTGGCCAGGCTGGTCTTGAACTCCTGACCTCAAGTGATCCACCAGCCTCGGCTTCCCAAAGTGCTGAGATTATAGGCAATGAGCCACTGCGCCTGGCCTATGACAACAGCTTTTTGTTTGTTTGTTTGAGATAGGGTCTTGCACGATCGCCCAGGTTGGAGTGCAGTGGTGTGATCATAGCTCACTGCAGCCTCAACCTCCCAGGCCCAGGAGATCCTCCCACCTCTGCCTCCCTACTAGCTGGGATTACAGGTATGCACCAACATGCCTGCTTCGTTTTTTTTTCTTTTCTTTTCTTGTAGAGACAGGGTCTCCTTATGATCCCCAAGCTGGACTCAAGCGACCCTCTGACGTCGGCCTCCCAAGGTGCTGGGATTACAGGCAGAGCCACTGTGCCTGGCAACAACAGCTTTTTGAGCTTCAGGAACTGAAGTCTTTGTGTCGTTGGGTTAGGCAAAGATTTCTTAGATACAATACCAAAAGCACAATCCATTAAAAAAGAAATTGATATATTAGACTTCATTCAAAATAAAAAGCTTATCTTCTTCAAAAGACGTTGTTAAAAGAATGAGGCCGGGCGCGGTGGCTCAAGCCTGTAATCCCAGCACTTTGTGAGGCCGAGACGGGCGGATCACGAGGTCAGGAGATCGAGACCATCCTGGCTAACATGGTGAAACCCCGTCTCTACTAAAATACAAAAAAAAAAAAAAAAAGAAAACTAGCTGGGCGAGGTGGCAGGCGCCTGTAGTCCCAGCTACTCGGGAGGCTGAGGCAGGAGAATGGCGTGAACCCGGGAGGCGGAGCTCCAGCCTGGGTGACAGAGCCAGACTCCGTCTCAAAAAAAAAAAAAAAAAAAAAAAATAAAAAAAAAAGCTATAGAATGAGAGAAAATATTTGAAAAGCATATATGTGTATATATATACACACACACACATATATAATAAAGGACTTGTACCAGAATATATGAAGAATGCTCAATATTCAGCAAGAACACAACCCAGTTGTGTCTAAATGGGCAAGATATTTATATTAGTCCATTCTCACATTGCCATAAAGAACTAATTGAGACTGGCTTGCTTACGAAGAAAAGAGGTTTAATTGACTCACAATTCTGCATGGGTGGGGAGGCCTCAGGAAACTTCCAATCATGGCAGAAGGTGAAGGGGAAGCAGGCACATCTTAACATGGCGACAGGAGAGAGAGGACAAAGGAGGAGGTGCTACACACTTTTAAACAACCAGATCTCATAAGAACTCACTATTACGAGAATAGCAAGGGGGAAATCCAGCCCCATGATCCAATCACCTCCCACCAGGTCCCTCCCCCAACACTGGGAATTACAGTTCAACATGAGACTTGGGTGGGGACACTGAGCGAAACCATGCCAATATTTAAAAAGACTCTTGGCTGGGCGCGGTGGCTCAAGCCTGTAATCCCAGCACTTTGGGAGGCCGAGACGGGCGGATCACGAGGTCAGGAGATCGAGACCATCCTGGCTAATACGGTGAAACCCCGTCTCTACTAAAATACAAAACTAGCCGGGCGAGGTGGCGGGCGCCTGTAGTCCCAGCTACTCGGGAGGCTGAGGCAGGAGAATGGCGTAAACCCGGGAGGCGGAGCTTGCAGTGAGCTGAGATCCGGCCACTGCACTCCAGCCCGGGTGACAGAGCAAGACTCCGCCTCAAAAAAAAAAAAAAAAAAAGAATGGATTATTACGCAGCAGCAAAAAGGAATGAACTCTTGATGGACACCACAACCTGGATGGACCTCAAAACTGCTGAGTGAAAGCAGCAAGACAAAAAAAAGTACATATTGTATTAATCCATTCATGTATGATTTATATGATTTACAAATTTATTTTTTTTTTTTGAGACAAGGTCTCACTCCCCTTGCCCAGGCTAGAGTGCAGTGGTGTAATCTTGCGTCACTACGGCTTCGATTTCTCAGGCTCGGGTGATTCTCCCATCTCAGACTCCTGAGTAGCTAAGACTACAGGTGTGCACCACCATGCCCAACTCATTTTTAAAATTTTTTTGTAGAGACCGGGTTTCCTAGTGTTGCCCAGGCTAGTCTTGAATTCCTGGCCCCAAGAGATCTGCCCTTGGCCTCCCAAAGTGCTGGGATTACAGGTGTGAGCCACCACCACACCCGGCCCATTTTAAAAAAATTTTGGTAGTGGCCAGGCGCAGTGGCTCATGCCTGTAATCCCAGCACTCTGGGAGGCCGAGGTGGGCAGATCACGAGGTCAGGAGATCGAGACCATCCTGGCTAACATGGTGAAACCCCGTTTCTACTAAAATACAAAAAATTAGCCGGGCGTGGCGGCAGGCGCCTGTAGTCCCAGCTACTTGGAGGCTGCGGCAGGACAATGGCGTGAACCCGGTAGGCGGAGCTTGCAGTGAGCCGAGATCGCGCCACTGCACTCCAGCCTGGGCGACAAAGCGAGACTCCGTCTCAAAAAAAAAAAAAAATTTTTTTGGTAGAGACAGGGTCTCCCTATGTTCCCCAGGCTGGTCTTGAACTCCTGGGCTCAAGTGATCCTCCCCACTCAGCGTTCTAAAGTGCTGGATTTTATAGACGTGAGCCACCGCACCTGGCCTATAAAAATTTCAAAGAATTAAGTGGAGAGGGACGTAATGCCTCTTGGGTGTCTGTGAACCCTTGTAGGCTCGGTTTCCATCTTTCTCTGAACACACGCACCTGTGGACGTGCCGGGTCCCTGGGAGCTCCCTTTACAGATGTGTAGAGATGGATCAGCGAGTGCTGATGTCTCTTCCTATGCTGTGGCCCCAGCATGCAGGGCGAGGGACGGCCCAGGGGTTGGTGCACCTGCGTCCGAGGGGTCGAGGGGCCCCCTCACACGTGTGTTCTCTCAGGCAAGCTCCCTGTCATTCATTTCTGGTTCTCGTGACAAAGACGACGGAGGCTTATGCTGGATGGGAGCTGCATGGTGCACAGGTGGGGGACCTCCCAGTCCACAGCCTCAGAATCACCCACAGGGCCGACAGCGGCCCACCCGTCTCTGCCTCAGTAGGTCTGGCCTGAGGCCCTGAAATGTGCATTTCTAACAAGCTTCCAGGTGAGGCTGCTGCCACTGGCTCCGTTGCCACTGAGGACCACCAACCCAGGGGCTCTCAAGGGCCCTTCAAGGACATGGCACGCGCCACCGAGGTCAAAGGGCACACAAGGAAGAGGTGGGGGACCACCCCTGAGGGCCCCTGAATCCCTGTGGCCACCAGTTACAGAAGCTGGCGCAGGGGGCCGGGCGTGGTGGCTCAAGCCTATAATCCCAGCACTTTGGGAGGCTGAGACGGGCGGATCACGAGGTCAGGAGATCGAGGCTATCCTGGCGAACATGGTGAAACCCCGTCTCTACTAAAAAATACAAAAAACTAGCTGGGCGAGGTGGCGGGCGCCTGTAGTCCCAGCTACTCGGGAGGCTGAGGCAGGAGAATGGCATAAACCCGGGAGGCGGAGCTTGCAGTGAGCTGAGATCCGGCCACTGCACTCCAGCCTGGGTGACAGAGTGAGACTCCGTCTCAAAAAAAAAAAAAAAAAAAAAAAAAAAGCTGGCGCAGGGAGCAGGCCTGATGGCGCAACTCTGAAGGGGACCAGAGGGCGGCGAGGGTGTCTAGGGAAGGGATGGGAGTTCATGGGGCAGGCTCAGCCACACATGCTGACCTCCCAACCCAGACACTCCAGCTATCCCCAAGGCTGACCTCCCCCGACCAACCCAGACAACCCCAAAGGTTGACCTCCCCGCACCCTGACACCCCCCAAGGCTGGCCTGCCCCTACCCTGACGCCCCAGCCCCTCTCCAGGTGAGTCCTATGGGGCCCTCCTTACCGGGGTGTCGCCTTAATGTGTTGGGAGCTCCTGCCCCCTGGTGTCCAGAGGGGGCACTAGGACACCCCTCAGAGGAACCCTAGAATTCTAGAGGCTGGGATCCCTGCCTGACATGTCGGTTAGTTACCAACCCACAAAGTCAGGCATACACAATCATTATAACAAATATTTTTAATTAAATTTTCAAACATGAAAGTATAAATGTTAATATTTGTTGAAAAATAGACACAGCATTTCCCCCCTGTGTGAACACAATGGCTTACGGTAACAATACCCACTTACAATGAGATCTTTTAGGCACTTGGGTGTAGAATGTGCGAGAGGGAAATACGATTTTACTTTCTTGCTACCTATAGGGGCAACCAAAATTAGATCTGATGAAATATTCTGTTTTCAACACTTTTAGCATTACTGACTTAAAATATATGGCGACTGGATATATAACCTTTAAAATCCCAGTATATTTAAAACGAGAAATTCGTGAAGTTCTTAAGATTCCAAATTCCTTTTAGTCTGTTCACGGGGATATTAAATTTCGGGAGACAGAACCCAAAAAGAGATTTCACTTCTTTATAATCACTTTGGCTTTTTTCTTTTTTGTTAAATAGGTAAAAACTTCTTGGTGGGCATCTAAGCAGGATGGAACTGATGATCCACGCACCCAGCTGCGCATGTGAGGCATAAAAACTAAGATGATGAGCAGCTGTGATTTACTTTTAATTTCACATCAGCTGTAGACGTTTGGCAGACCCCTCGCTGAACGGAACAAATCACATAAAATGCAGAATCCACTCAGAAGCTGTTATTTCAGGGGAAGAGCGGGCAGGTGTCCCGAGGAGTACGTTCTTGCTGTCACAGTCTCACTGCTGGCACAGAGGTACCTTGTTTATGCGATTTAAAGACCATAAACTCCGGGTCAGGTGGGGATGTGGGTGTGCTGTGGCTCGTGCTGGCGTGGTCACTGCGTGGCTGGCACGGCCTGCACATGCTGCAGGAGCTGCTCGCAGTAGGTGGCCGAGCGGTGCTTGTGGATGACGGCCTCTGTCTCCCTCACCAGGAGATCTGGGAACAGCCCACTGCCCTCTTTGAGGACCTCTGTAAAACAGCAAAACACTGTGAACATGCCAGAAATAAACATGAAACCAATCTTACATCTCGTGCAAATCAGCTTCGTATTAAAGTCCAGGCATCTGTAAAAGCATTTTCAAATGACCTGACATTGTGGGGTGGGTACACAGTAGTCACAATGTGGATACGAATGACCCTGCTGGACGGGTGCCCAGCAGTCATAACGTGGATACGAGCGACCTGACGCTGCTGGCCACATGCATGGCAGTCATAACGTGGATACGAGCGACCTGACACTCTGGACGAGTGGACAGCAGTCAAAACATGGATACGAATGACCTGAGTCACGACGTGGAGACAAGTGACCTGACGTTGCACGGTGGTCACTACATGAATATGAGGAGCCTGATGCTGCTGGGTGGGTGCACGGCAGTCACAACGTGGATACAAAGAACTTAAAATCGCCTCCTGACAGTTGTTGGTAGACCATAAAATGATGTCCTGCACTCTTCAGGTGGCATTTTTGGCCTCAGAAACAGGTCTCGCGGGAGCAAATAAACAGGCTCGGAAAAATAGATGACTTTCTTATCCAATTTGCTGATGCCAATTCACCTGCTGCAGTGACTGCAAACCTCCCACGGGCCAGGCACCACGGACACAGCCGGAAGCGAGCCCACGCTTATGGAGGGTTCATCACGAAGCAGTGGCCGATGATGAAAACCAGGAAGGCAGATGTGTTGGGGCTCATGGTAGTGGGTGTGATGGGGGCAGTGGGAGCAGCAGGGGTGAGGGCCAGCAGGGGTCGGGCATGTCTAGCTGAGGCAGGAAAGGGATGGGGAGGTTGCTGCACTGGGTGGGGAGCCTATCAGATTCTGCTAGGAGTCTAGGAGAGGGTCCAGGAAGACCCCAAGGTCTCTGCCTTCAGTCTTGAGGACAGATGGCCACTGAGCCACTGAAGGTGGGGGGAACTGGCAGGCAGAGTCGGGAAGGGGGGTAGCAGCCCAGGATCCAGCACTACGCAGCTGCACTCATGTGTGGAGCTGAGGGCAGGGTGGTGTGGAGGATGGCGTGGAGTGTGGTCTGGAGGCCAGGAGAAGAGCTCTGAGGGAGCAGTGCAGACACAGCAGAAGAGCAGTGAGGAGGCCCACATGGGCGAAGGAAAGACCAGGAGGCTGAGCAGGAGCATCCCGCAGCAGTGGAGGGCGTGTGGCCAGCTGTGCCTGGTGCTGCTCAGAGGTGCAGGCAGGTGGATGGCTGCGGATGCCTGCCCCGGGCCCTGGGCCTCGAGAAGGGGTAGGGTGGGCTGCTTCCAGGGAGCCTGCTGCCAGGCGGATGCACGGTGGGGGAGGTGGGGGGTGGTGTCCAGGGTATCTGTGGTTCGTTTTTTTAAAGATAGGAGAAAGAATGGCTTGAACCACGCAGTGGGGAAGGGAGATGCCCTGTGCAGTCCTGAGGTGGTGAGAGGGCCGGGGCTGCAGGCTGAGCTGGTGTACAGGCACACTTGTCTTCTTGGTCTAGAGCAAGGTCCTGAAGGCGAGTGAGGCTGAGGCTGAGGGTGGGGGAAGCTCAGAACTCGGGCTGATGGTGCACAGTGCAAGGCAGGAGAGCCAGGAGGGAGTAGGCAGTGCTGGGATTTGCCAGGGAGTGTGGGGATCTGGGAGTGTGGGGTGGATCTGGCAGGACGGGCTGTCCCAGTGAGGCCTGCACATGGGCTGCTGTCGTCCTTTTCAAAAATTTCCAATCCGACTCCAATTTGCAGTTTCTTTCCATGACCCGCAGCAGGGGCTCCGCCACGGGTTCATGGGCTCTGGGGCTCCCTCAGTGGTTGACAACCTGATTCCATGACTTAAGGCAGGGGCTCCCAATATGCGCTCCAAGGCCCTCGGGGTCCCCAGGACCCTTCAGGGGGAGTCAAAGCCAGGTTCGTGGTCACAGGCAGAGCACGCCTGGCCTGCCTGTCACCGTGCTCACACCTGCGCGGGTGCGGAAGCAGCTGAGGCCTGCACCCCCCCGCCACACTCGCCCTCACGCACACGGCTTCCACCCGCGAGTGGGCACCAGGTGCCCCACCTCACACTGAGGAACAGGGTCGTGCAGCCGAGCTGCTTTTCCTAGGAAGAATGGCGGACGGACGGGCAGTGCACCCACGCTAGCTGTGCGGACACGGGATCCGTCAGAGCACGGCGGGAGTCCCTCACTCCCACAACCGACAGGGTTTGTGGCCGAGGATACAAGTCAAGCTTTCACACAAAAAATCAGAATTATCCAAAGCTTGTCCCTGCCGCCACACGGCTAGACTCTTCTGAGACTGGTGCCGACTCAGTAGAGTTTCTGACGTTGCATAACAAGACGCAGTCACGCCAGGAAGATCCGAGTTTCTGAGGCCGCAGAACTGGACGTGCCCATGCCATGAAGGTCTGAGTTTCTGATGGGAGGTAGCCACGCCAGAAAATGGGAAGTGGCCACAGGAAGATCGACATCGCGTAACGGGACGTGGCCACGCCAGGAAGATCCAACACTGCGTAGCGGGACGTAGCCACGCCAGGAAACGGGAAGTGGCCAAACCAGGAATATCCAGCATCGCGTAACAGGACGTAGCCACGCCCGGAAGATCCGACATCACGTAACGGGACGTGGCCACGCCAGGAAGATCGACAACGCCTAACAGGACGTAGCCACGCCAGGAAGATCCGACATTGCGTAACGGGAGGGACGTAGCCATTCCAGGAAACGGGAAGTGGCCACACCAGGGAGATCCGACATCGCGTAAAAGGACGTGGCCACGCCCAGAAGATCCGACATTGCGTAAGGGGGCGTAGCCACGCCAGGAAACGGAAGTGGCCACATCAGGAAGATCAGACATAGCGTAAGGGGACGTGGCCACGCCCGGAAGATCGACATCGCGTAACGGGAGGTGGCCACGCCAGGAAATGGGACGCGGCCGCAAGGTCCACGTAGTATTTTCCAAATACGTCAAAAGGCAAAGCCAGCACACTCAGGCCCAAAGGTTCCTCACAGCAAAGGGAACAATGAGCGGAGTGAAGGGGCAGCCCGCGGTTACGGGATGGGAGACCGCATCTGCGAACTGCCACCTGACAAGGATTAATCACTGGAATATATGAGGAGCTCAGGCTCAACAGGAGAAAATCTAATAATCCAATTAAAAATGGGTGAAAGACCTGAATAGACATTTCTCATAAGTTAGCATGGAAATGACAAACAGGCATCTGAAAAGGTGCCAACACCACTGCTCCTCAGAGAAACGCAGAGAAAAACTACAGGGAGACATCCTCTCACCCCAGTTAAAATGGCTTCTATCCAAAAGACAGGCAGAAACAAGACCTGGCGAGGATGTGGAGAACAGGGAACCCTCTCGCGCTGTTGGTGGGAATGTAAATTAGTATTGCTATGGAGAACAGTCTGGAGGGCCCTCAAAAAACTAAAAATAGAGCCCCATACGGTCCAGCAATCCCACTCCTGGGCATGTACCCAAAAGAGAGGAAATCAGCCTACGGAGGGAGACCTGCACGCGCATGCTGACTGCCCCACTTCCCCGCAGCCAAGGTTTGGAAGCAGCTGGGCTGTCCACAGATAGATGAATGAAGGAAGACGTGGCGCACACACAGTGGAATATTATTCAGCCATAAAAGAAATGAGATCCAGTCACTGGAACAACAGGGAGGGAAGTGGAGGGTGCTATGTTAACTGAAATAAGTCAGGCATAGAAGGACAAATTCCGTACCTTCTCATTTGTGGGAGCTAAAAATAAAAGTAATTGAACTCATGGAGATAGAGCAGAAGGATGGTTCCCAGAGGCTCGGAAGGGGAATGGGGCCAGGGGAGAGGTGGGAATGGTTAATGGGTACAAAAACAGAATGAGTAAGAGCTAGTATTTTATAGCACAACAGGGTGACTATGGTCAACGATAATTTATCACACATTTAAACATAACGAAAAGTATCATTGAATTATTTGTAACACAAAGGGTGTTTGAAGTGATGGGGACCCCATTTCCCCCATGTGATTGCACACACTGCACGCCTGTATCACAGTACCACACATGCCTTATAGACACCTGGGTACCCACAAAAATTAAAAACACAAATTTTATTTTAAAAAAAGCAAAGTCATTATATTCACCACCACAAAGAAAACAAAACAAAACAAAACAAAAAAGCAAAAAAAAAAAAGCAAATCATTACATTCCAAGTGCGAGATGGACCAGCGGATTTTAACACACTGAGCGTGGAAGGCTCTGTGGTGTGGCCTCAGGGCCCGAGCTGAGTGACCTTCAAGGGGCGGTCCATGTCGCTGTTGGCGTGGTATCGAATAAGGCTCATGCCTATCTGAAAAGGCCACTAAAATATTCTTCTGTTGTCCAACTACACCTGAAGCCACAGGCGAGGTTAGCTTATTTTCCACGTATTTCAACCAGAGCCATACACATCATGACTGACTGTATGGAAGATGCGAAAGTTCATTGTCTTCCATCAAGCTACACGTTTAAGACATTTGCAAAAATTGTTCTTGCAGATGACTTTGTTTCGGAAAATACTTTTCAAAAACACAAGTCATCTGTGTCGATATATACTGGACTTACTTTGTTATTTTAAACAATTAACAAATATTCTAGAATGCTTTCAATTTTGATTTCTGTTAGAGGAAATGTCAGCGGCTATCACCACAAAGACAGCTGCTCTCAGGGGTTGCCAAGAACTCAAGAGTGTGCCAGGCTGGAGCTGAGGCCCCTCCTGTGCCCCAGGGCCCTGTGGCCGGTCACACGGCTCAGCTACAGAGGCCCGTGGCAGGTGCTGAAAGCACGCATCAGAACGAAGGCCAAGCCATCAGAGTCTCACCTAAAATCGCATCCTGGATGGCCCTCTCTGGATCGTCAAGGTGAACCAGCAGCTCTCGGTACAGGTACTGGACACTGCTCTGATAGTAGGACTTTCCGTCAGCACCCTTGACACACTGCAGCCAGGTGACCAAAGTGGAGGCGGCTGCCATCCTCACGTCGTTGGAAACGTCGTCTAGGCGTTTTAAGAGTTCTGGAAGGAGAGAGTGAGGTGTTTGAGTCTAGAGCAGACATTTCACGTCTAAACGTTCACAAAGGCGTTTAGTTCGCACTCCCGTGAGGCACATGCCCTGGGGTCCTAGGAAACCCATACCTCACTGGAAACTCCGGAGGTGCATCTCGAGCCACATGCAAGGTGCTCCTGGCGCCCTGGGACCCCTGAACCCCAGCCAACAGAGCGGAGGCGGCCCAGGCCCTGCTGTGGCCCCTGCAATAACCTGCCCTGTGGGCGCAGCAGACCCAAGCCCCGCTGTAGCTGTAGCTATAGCTGTGTGCTCACCTGGCCTCCACCTCCTCGCAGCTGTGTGCTCACCTGGCCTCCACCTCCTGCTCCCAGATGCTCAGATCCCTGAGCTGGCCGCCCTCCCCAGCTCCGACCCTGCCCTCCCACCAGAGCTGAGGACTCACTGACAGACAACCCCCTACTGTGGTCAGTTTTCTGCTGCTGAAAAGAGGAGGATGATCCTTCCTGATGGGTAGAAACTTATGAAATTAATGGATAAAATTTTTATCAAATTTATGCTTTTTTCACATCATCTTAAAAAAATCTCTGGCACCCCCTTCTGTGCATCATTCGGAGATTTGCAGACGAACGAGTCGCAAAACCATCCGGAGGCCCATCTTCCTGACGCCGGGAGGGGCAGCTGACTGCGCCTGGCACGAGGCCCATCTTCCCGCTGCAAACGTGAGGGTGGGCTGGGTCTCTGCTGCTTTTGCAATGCGGAGGGCATGATCCACCCTCAGCAAGCGGTTCCTGCGTAACGAAAGGCATGAAAAACATCCAAAGTTCAGGCCGTCGCACCAAGCCAGGCTTTGAGACAAGTGGGACCCAGCGGGTTAACTCCTGGGAGATGCCCAGGTGCTTCCCTGAGGGTGCTGGGCCCTGAGGGTGCTGGGCCTTCCAGCCACCAAACACAGGCACCAAGGAGGAAGCTGTGGACAGCATCCAGGCATCACGGTGCTAAACCCTGAAGCAGCCCTGCACAGCGAGTATGCTCACTGCACAGGTGGCTGCCCTCGCTGCACAGCGGGTGATCTCACTGCACGGCGGGTGATCTAGCTGCAGGGCAGGTGTCCTCGCTGCAGGGCAGGTGATCTCGCTGCAGGGCGGGTGATCTAGCTGCACGGCAGGTGCCCTCGCTGCACGTGTCTCAGGAGGAAGGACGGAGTCAGATGATCAACTCACCCAAGGTTGGCCCACTAGCAAACATCTATGGGCACGGACAGGATCCTCCAAGGCCTCCTGCTGGCACAGCCGACTGTGGAATTGCAGAGTGGCATTGGCTACTGTGTTTTTACGATGGTCACTCCTGGACGGCCTGCAGGTCCACTTTTGTACCAGTTTAGGGTTCCTTTCATGCATGACTAAGCCAGGCAGAATCAGCTCACACTGGCCTGTCTGCTGTTCGCGTTTGTGTCTGCCTGTTCTGGGAGGCCTGGTTGCCTGTGCTCCCAACTCAGGACATCCTTCCCTTCCCCGCCAAGGAGGCCATGATTCGTCTAATACTTCACCCTGGGAAGCCCAGAGCTGGCACTAATGGGCAAGGAGCCTCTCAAGGAACATTCTGTAGTGAGAATAACCACACAGGAGGCTGCGGCCCAGATGCCCAAACGCACTCAGACACCCAAATGCGTGCAGCCTTTCTGCTGGCTCCTGTTTTAAAAAGTGAGTGAACTCCCAACAAATCGCACGGGTTGAACTTGTTCCAGAGTCAGTGGGAACAGGATGTTTATTACTACAAGAATAAAAACAGAAAAGCAAAGGTGAAAGAATGAGCGAGAAAGGCACCCGGACCTCAGGGTTCAGCAGGAGGCAGTTTCTCTGCCCAGCGCCGTATATACTGTGAATCTGAAAATTCACGTCTGTCTCCAGTTCTGGAAGATTCTGAGGCACCATCTCTCCTCCATTCTCTTCTCCTGGGATTCAGAAAAGCCCGGGAGCCTCTCAGCCCAGTCAGTGCCCCTCTCCAGTCCGTGTCCTCCGCCTGCTCCAGGCCCTGCACCCCTCTCCGTCCCGTGATCTCAGGGAACTCCACATTCCTGGCTTTCACTTCACTAACTGTTTTCAGCCACATTCAGTCTAGAGTTGACCCAAAGCACACAGTGTGAAGTTCTGATGTCTCCGTTCATTTCCAGGAATCAGTAAGAAGCATCTTTTAAAAACTGCTAAACATTTCTGGCATAAACACACAAAGTATAGATAATCACACAAAGCAGAGATAATCAGGAAAGCCGGAGTGGCTGCTTCCCGCCCACCCCAACCCCCTTCCTCTCTCGCTGGGTAACTCCTTTCCTGAAAGTAGCGCCAGCACACCATCCCGTGTTGCTCTGGACTTCCCAGTGATCGTTCCCGTTTCCGTCTGTTCTTTATTCCTGCTTGTCTTCTTGTTTCTCAACTTGTTTTTTAGTAGATGTTACTCTTTTAGCTTTCTGAGGATCTTAAACACGCTTCACAAAAGGTAATTTTGAGGTGGTTCTATTATTAGCGCTTCCTTCCCGGGCTGGGTGCGAGGCCGCCCTTAGCGCTGGGTCTCCGGTGTTCTGAGGCAGCGGTCCCCAACTTTTTTGGCACCAGGGCCTGGTTTCATGGAAGACAATTTTCCATGGACCGGGGGTGGGATGGTTTCGGGATGATTCATGTATGTTATGTTTATTGTACACGTTATTTCTATGATGACTACATTGTAACATAATGAGATAATTCTACAACTCATCATCATGCAGAATCAGTGGGAGCCTGAGCTTGTTTTCTTGCAACTAGACAGTCCCATCTGGGGACAATGGGAAACAGTGACAGATTATCAGGCATTAGAGTTTCATAAGGATCGTCAACCTCGGTCCCTCACATGCACAGTCCACAATAGGATTTGGGCTCCTATGAGAATCTAATGCCGCCGTTGATCTGACGGGAGGCAGAGCTCAGGTGGTAACGTGAGCAATGGGGAGCAGCTGTAAACACAGATGAAGCTTCACTCGCCCACTTCTCACCTCCTGCTGTGCAGCCTGGTTCCTAACAGGACCCGGACATGTACTGGCCCATGGCCTGGGTGGTGGGGACCCTGTCCTGAGGGGTTTGTGTGCAGGCTGCCCTGACTGAGGGGCTCTCCCAATTCATGACTCTGTTCAGTGCTGCTGCTTTTCGGGAGCTTTGAGTCGATCACCCCATTCCCCTCCCCAGCGCTCATTCTCTCCTGGGGTTGGTCTGGGGTTTGGGCTCCAGGAGGCGGTGACACTGAGGCTGTGCCCCTGGCCCCACCGGGCTGCAGGGTGGCCTGGCCCTGTCTTCCCACAGGCAGCTCCAGCCACCCCACCCTGAGGGCACTGCTTAGGGGGACCCTGCAACCCTTAAAGACTCCACTCTCGGCCACGTGGAAGCTGAGCCTTGTCACCCCCACCCAGTGCTAGTTTGGAGACCTCTGCTTTGCTTCTTGCTATGCCATTTAATTTGTGGTATTTCATGTCATTGCTGTTTGTTCTCATAGTACCAACTTGAACAGAAGTCAGAGAAGCATTTTCTACTTTTTTTTTTTTTTGAGATGGAGTCTCGCTCTGTCACCCAGGATGGAGTGCAGTGATGCGATCTCAGCTCACTGCAACCTCTGCTTCCTGAGTTCAAGTGATTATCCTGCCTCAGCCTCCCAAGTAGCTGGGACTACAGGCGCCTGCCACCACGTCCAGCTAATATTTTATTTTTAGTAGAGATGGGGTTTCACCATTTTGGCCAGGATGGTTTCGAACTCCCGACCTCGTGATCTGCCTGCCTCATCCTCCCAAAGTGCTGAGATTACAGGCGTGAGCTACCACGCCCAGCCACATTTTCTATTGTTTTCTATAAAACAAACCACTGTCAAACTTAAATATAGTAATCTCTTGATATCTGTGGAGTTTGGTTCCAGGAATCCACTCCCTCCAGGATACCAAAATCCTCAAATGCTCAAGTCTCTGATAAAATCCTCAAATGCTCAAGTCTCTGATAAAAAAAAGGCATAGTATTTGCACACAACCCACATACATCTTCCTGCACACCTTCAATCATCTCTAGATTATGTTTAATGCCAAATACAATGTTCCTACACTCCTTCAGGTGGGTTCAATGTTGTTTTAATGCCGAATGCAACGTCCACGCAACGCTTCCTTCACGCGGGTTCAACGCTGTTTTAATGCCGAATGCAGCGTCCACGCAACGCTTCCTCCACGCGGGTTCAACGTTGTACTCGGTGCTCAACACACTCAAGCTTTGCTTTTTGGAATTGTGGAATTCTGCCCCCCAATACATACATATTTATATATGCAAATACACATACAAATTTGTGTTTGTATGTAAATGTACAAACATGTATATATATAGCCATATATATCTCTTTCTCTCACTCTCTATATATATACACACACGCACACACATATATCTACTTTTAAAGACAGGGTCTTGGTCTGTTGCCCAGGCTGGGCTCAAGCGATCCTTCTGCCTCAGCTTCCCGAGTAGCTGGGACTACAGGTGTGTGCCACCAGTCCTGGCTAATTTTTAAATTTTTTGTTGAGATGGGGTCTCACTATGTTGCCCAGGCTGCTCTCAAATTCCTGGGCTCAAGCAATCCTCCTGCCTAAAGTGCTGGAATTACAGGTGTGAGCCACTGCACCCTGCCCCAGATACTTTTGATCCGAGGTTGGCTGACTCCATGGATGCAAACGGAACCCAGGGATACGGAGGGCCGACTGTATCTACATAGGCTGTGAACAACAGAAATGTCCTACCAGGATAAATCTTGATGAGTTTCTCTGGATCCGTCAT
The DNA here is from genome assembly GCF_001698545.2 of Rhinopithecus bieti. Classification (NCBI taxonomy): domain Eukaryota; kingdom Metazoa; phylum Chordata; class Mammalia; order Primates; family Cercopithecidae; genus Rhinopithecus; species Rhinopithecus bieti. The sequence goes on along the minus strand of NW_016803657.1, from coordinate 2,429,331 downwards.
GCTGCCCGAGGTTTTTAAGAACGTGTTGATAATACGGCACGAAATCAGTCGTGTCATCTGCGAATCCTCCTCCAGGGTGGTCAGGACCTGAGGCATCAGTGTTTCCTGCACGTCCTGTATCTGCAATCGATAAACACACACGACGTGACTCACATCTGTCCTGGGGGGTGGGCTCACCATCCGTGCACTCCTGCCTGGAAGGACTTATGGGACTTGAAAGCTTTACCTAAGAAGTACGCTTGAATCTCGATTGTAAAATTTAGATTTTGAGCAATTTTTAACTTGCTTACTTGATTTTTAAAAAATACGTACACTGTTTACAACTCCTGGGTGAGGCACTAACGCTGTACCAGGGTAATGGCTCGCCTGGACCCCACTGATGTGGGGCTTTCAGCTGGAGCACCAACCGCACCACCCTGTGTGCACCAGGAGGTGGCGCTCACGTCACGCGGGCCCAGGGGCAGCACCTTCCCGCTGGGCGGTGACCAGGACGGGGGCGGGCACCAGCGTCTGTTTTCTGACGCCTGGTCCCAGCGGGAAGTATTCATAGAAAAGACGTGGAAATTCATCACAGGCATTGAAAAAAAAAAAAAAAAAAGAAAAGACGTGGAAAGCCCCGGCCTGTCCTCTAGCCTGGATCCTGGGATTCAACTCCTGGTCTTATAGCCAGCATTGGGCCGCAAACCCGAGAAACCCCACGCGCATCCACGGCAGCGAAACCCGCAGCACACGGGGTTGGCTGGGCCCACGGCCTGGCTCCTGCTCTCGCCTGCTGTCTGAACCGCAGCCCCGCTGCTGGCTCCCACCCTTCTGCGGCCAGTGTGGGGAGAGCCTCCTGGGATAGAGGCCCCAGGTGGAGATGGAGGGGCTGCCTCCCCAAGTTCCTGCTATGGGAGTCCTGCCGGGCGCCGGGAAGCCTGTGCAGTCCCCGGCCACTGTCCACCGAGCACGCAGGGAGCCCCGTACCTGCTTTGCCGACAGGACCTCGCTGCTGGTGAGCGCCCAAAGGCAGGACACGGCAGCCGTGCGGTTGGCCGCGGCTGTCCTCCCCGCGTGCCACTGCAGATTAGGGGCCAGGATGTCCTTTGTCACTGTCTCGAGGTAGCTGGGAAACTGCCTGGAACCGGAGCAGAGAAGGCAGATGAGGAGGCTGGACAGGCACTCGGAAGGAACGTTTCAGTCTGGGGATGAATGGGGCTGAGGGGGAGCCAAACAGGAAAACGAACTCGACCCTAAAACATGAGGCCCCTCCTCCTCTCAGGAGCTGCTTCTCACTGTGAAGTGGGAGGTTCCTGCAGACCCAACCCCACCCGGGAGACTGCGGTGCCTGTGCAGCTGGCCTCCCCTGCGGCCAGAGAAAGAGAGCCAGAGGCCCTGGGCCGAGGGTGCACTTTTAGCCTCTCCCACTCCTAGCTCCAAAAGGAGGCTTGAGTGGCGCCTGGGCAAGGGCAGCACGGTGGTGTTGGCAGCACCCAGTGAGCCCCTTCCCCAGAAAAAGGCGGTCTTTCCAGCCACATAACTCTCCGTCCAGCAAGGACAGTCGCTGTGGCTTCAGAGAGGCAGGATGGGAGGGCCACAGGTGCGGAGGCAGGAGGATCACGAGGTCAGGAGATCAAGACCATCTTGGCTAACACGGTGAAACCCCGTCTCTACTAAAAATATAAAAAATTAGCTGGGCGTGATGGTGGACGCCTATAGTCCCAGCTACTGGGGAGGCTGAGGCAGGAGAATGGCGTGAACCCGGGAAGCGGAGCTTGCAGTGAGCCGAGATTGCCCCACTGCACTCCAGCCTGGGCGACAGAGCGAGACTCCGTCTCAAAAAATAAATAAATAAATGAATAAATAAAAACCAAACGGATTAAAAAAATCTTTCCTGCCTATTAAAATAGCTAATAAGTTCACTAAAATCACTGCCATCTGAACACTTTACTTCTCCTGACACCAACCGCCTTCCACAAGACGCTGTTAGTGCACTTTCTTTGGGAACTCAGCCTGGATGTGGAAGCTGTGCTCCGCAGAGTTAACTGCTCCTGGGCAGAACCTGCCCCACGGTTCCTCCCAAAATACAGGCGGGTGTGAGTTCCAGAGGGAAGGGCCTGGACCGTGCTGTGTTATCTGCATGGTATCTGCACAAATATCAGCCTGCAAGCTGGACGGCTGTCACGGCTCTGTTTATATCTTTCTATGGTCTGTTCTAAACCCTTAAGTTTTTGAAGACAAGCAGGAAACAAAATTTCCTGCAGTACGACGGGCGGGCTGAGGGCCGAGAGCAGAGATGAGGGTCATGAAGGAGAAAAGTCTGAACGCCGGATTCTTTCCACGTGAGGCTCCGGTGCGTGAACTGCTTTCCGGTTTGACGCCTTTGCTGCTGGGGCGCGTCCCGGTGCTGATGCAGCCAGATGCAGCTGCACCGGTGGGGGTGAGACCCAACTGACAGCACATTTTGCTCATAACAAAGTAAGCGGCAGGGCTCTAAGAGCTGCCTCAGCAGCAGCACCCGGGCAGGGCCTCTTCTTCCACTGCCCCTCCCAGCGCTTCTGGGGGGCACCCGTGCTTCTGGCCCTTACTTCAAAGCCGTACAACTGGAGGCCCTAGGCCCTTGGTGTCTTACTGTCACCTAAAAGTTCTTTTAGATAATAGAGAGGTATTTCTACCACTTTGACCATCAGTAGCAATTCAATCAATTCTTTGTTAGGTTTGAAAAGTGCCTGAAGGCTTTTAAAACAGAGGACAGCTAATACATAAGCCATTAATAGTTAATGTTCCCTAACACTTTTTCATTCACTGGAATTTTAATGGCCACACAGAGATGACTTTGACTTAGTGTTTCTCTGTGCATTCCCTGCTGAGAGCCTGTGTTTACTCAGTGAGGATGGACAAACTGCTCCTGGGCCAGTGAAGCTCAGGGGTCACTGCATACGCCCACCTTAGACTGGGTGTGGGGAACCCCCTGCCCAGAGCGCTGTCGGGGAGGTGGTTAGGAAACTGGCCCACCTTAGACTCAGAGTGGAGGAGGGAGGTGGAACCCCCTTTTTCAGCGAGCTGTTGGGGAGGGAGATGGGGACCCCTGGCCCAGGCCCCAGCTGGGGGCTGTGCAGAGGCAGAGCCCAGACCTACCCCTGGGAGTCGATGGTGTCTGTGGCTCTGAGCAGCACAGTGGACAGGATGGAGAACAGCTTCAGGCGCATCTGCGGGTCTCGGGAGGGCTGCAGACAGGCCCTGAGCGTGGGCATGACGTGTGGCAGGGCTTCTCCTAGGGCAGGGCCTGCAAGACACAGCACAGGCTCCTGTGCATGGCCCTCGGGAGACGGGAGGTGGCCCCATCCAGCACAGGCCCAGGCACGGGTGCTCCCACATGTGAGAGGACACTATCGGCCACCACCTCCCCCTTTCTCTTTCTGAATCAGTGAGGTGATTATCACAGAAAAGCAGCAGTCGTGCTTTTCCATATGGAAACCTTCTATGTGGCCAGGCGCGGTGGCTCACGCCTATAATCCCAGTCCTTTGGGAGGCCAAGGAGGGAGGATCACCTGAGGTCCAGAGTTCGAGACCAGCCTGGTCAACAGGGTGAAACCCCATCTCCACTAAAAATACAAAAATTACCCTAGCATGGTGGTGTGTACCTGTAGTCCCGCCTACTTGGGAGGCTGAGGCAGGAGAATCACCTGAACCTGGGAGGCAGAGGTTGCAGTGAGCCGAGATCGTACCACTGCGCTCCAGCCTGGGCGACAAAGTGAGACTCTGTCTCAAAAACAAAAACAAAAAACCAAACCTGGGCGTGGTGGCTCATGCCTGTAATCCCAGCACTTTGGGTAGCCGAGACGGTGGACCACCTGAGGCCAGGAGTTCGAGACCAGCCTGACCAACATGGAGAAAACCCCATCTCTACTAAAAATACAAAATTAGCTGGGCGTGGTGGCGGGCGCCTGTAATCCCAGCTGCTCGGGAGGCTGAGGCAGGAGAACTGCTTGAACCTGCGAGGTGGAGGTTGTGGTGAGCTGAGATCGCACTATTGCACTCCAGTGTGGGAAACAAGAGCAAAACTCTGTCTCAAAAACAAAACAAAACAACCTTCTATTTTTCTTAAACTTTTCTAAATTTTTTGAAAAATTAAAGTCAAGCAATAGTTGAAGTAACAACCAAAATTAATTGTTCTAGTGAAGGAAGTTGTTTAATATCTGCCCCTCAGCGTTGCAGCCGTCACCCCGTCCACGCTCAGGGCCAACCTCCTGCACCCTGGCTGCTTGCCAGTGGGTGTGAGGTACGGGCGCCTGCACTGTGCATCCTACATGCCAGGGGTTCCCCACTGCAGTAGGGCCACCCCGCCTCCCTGTAAGTCTCCAGGAATCACAGGGCAAGGACAGCCCCGAGGATCCCTGTAGCATCTCCTGCCAGGCTCAGTCTGCAGGCCCAGGAGCTGAAGGCTCAGGGTGGGGACTGGGTTGGGGCCACAGAGGGAAGCGCTCTGGCCCAGGGCCAGTGTAGAGGGAGCATCCGCTGGTTTATCCAAGCGTCTGTGTGTCACCCTGAGCCGTTGCCGGGGACCCTGTGATGTGAGCCTTCTTCCTGGCGCCGGCGGTCATCAGAGCAGGCTGCTCGGTAGTGGCCTGAGACCCCCACCTGCCCTTGCCACACGGAGACACGATGTACTCGCTGCTCTGGCTCAAAGTCAGGCCTTGCTCAGGCCTCGCGGTGGGACCAGCTGGTGTCTTGGAGAGCTTCCTCACACAGCCGGGCAGGCGGGGTTGCCTTGAAGCCGCTGGGATGCCTGACTCGAGCCTCCCAGGGCAGGAGTCTTGGGCCAAGTGCCGCCCTGCCACGAGAACCACGCTGCTTCTGACCCAGTTTCTGACTGTTTCACCGTCTTTACATCTTAAACTAGAAAGAAGACAGAGTTTCTGGCTTAAATACAGAAGGAAAACAGCCGAATGTCCACAGGGCACATCCAACTCCCGGGATGGGAGGTAAGAGGGGCGCTGAGGGGTGGGCCACTTGCTGTCAAGAGTGTTCAAACCTGATGCCCGGGGCCACGTGTCTTGCCTTCTCAGCACGAGAGCTCCTGCTCACAGCATGGACACTTCCGCCCGGGCCACGTGTCTACCTTCCCAGCAGTAATGGTCCTGCTGGTGGACACTTCCGCCCAGGCCACGTGTCCACCCTCCCAGCACGCACGGACACTTCCGCCCAGACCACGTGTCTGCCCGCCCAGCGTGAGCTCCTGCTCGCAGCAGGGACACTTCTGCACTGGCTTTACTTTCCCTCCATATCACACCACGCCTGTCTTCCCATTTTGCTGTAAAGGCTTAGGATAATTGTTCTTAATGGTTGCCAGAGCATTTCCTCTATGGAAATACCATTATGTATTTAGCTTTGTATGAGGTAGTGGGGTCACTTCCAATCTCTGCTATTAAATTATAAATTATGCCCGATGCCTATTTTTGGGTGCATAGCTTTTTCCATAATTAGAATTATTTCCTTAGGGAGGATAGATTCTCACGAATATGATTGCTGGATGAAAGGAGTGAAGACGTTGGCAATTCCAGATGCGCAATGTCTCGCTGTTTTCCAAACATTGGCAATTTCAGATGCGCGCCGTCCGACGGCTTTCCAGAAGCACCTTGGCGCTCCCAGCTCAGCCACCCTGGGCAGAAGCTGTTTATTTCACTTAATTGGATAAATGAAACAATGGAGCCCTACAGTCTTTAATTCATATCTCCTCATGACTAGAAGGGCTGGTTGGTTCCCACTCTATTTGGTTATTAGTTGTATTAACTCTTTTTTATAAAATCTGGATATTTTGCCTGTTTGTTTGGGAGTTAATGGTTTTTGATTTTTGGAATCATGGTCTCACTCTGCTGTCCGGGCTGGAGTGCAGTGGTACAGTCACAGCTCCCTGAAGCCTCAACTCCTGGGCTCACGTGAGCCTCCTGCCTCAGCCTCCATCATCAGAGCAGGCTGCTCAGTTGTGGACTCAGAGTGCTGGGATTACAGGTGTGGCTACCATGCCCAACTCTTAATGCTTTTATTCTCATTTTTTCTTTTTGAGACGGAGTCTCGCTCTGCCCCCCAGGCTGGAGTGCAGTGGTGCGATCTCAGCTCACTGCAAGTTCCGCCTCCCGGGTTCACGCCATTCTCCTGCCTCAGCCTCCTGAGTAGCTGGGACTACAGGCGCCCACCACCACGCCCAGCTAATTTTTTTTTTTTTGTATTTTAGTAGAGACGGGGTTTCACCGTGGTCTCGATCTCCTGACCTTGTGATCCGCCCGCCTCAGCCTCCCAAAGTGCTGGGATTACAGGTGTGAGCCACCACGCTCAGCCTTTATTCTCATTTTGTGTCAGCTTTATGTAACAAAGATTTCACACTGTCATTCTTACTGCAAATACTTTCCTAAGTCTGTCTTCCTTTTATTTGGGTTCAAATGTAGTCAAACCAACGTCTTTGCAGTTCCCCCGTCCTCTCAAAGTTTAGAAAGTTATCCCTTTCTGGCCGGGCGTGGTGGCTCAAGCCTGTAATCCCAGCACTTTGGGAGGCCGAGACGGGTGGATCACGAGGTCAGGAGATCGAGACCATCCTGGCTAACACGGTGAAACCCCAGCTCTACTAAAAAATACAAAAAAAAAACTAGCCGGGCGAGGTGGTGGGCGCCTGCAGTCCCAGCTACTCGGGAGGCTGAGGCAGGAGAATGGCGTAAACCCGGGAGGCGGAGCTTGCAGTGAGCTGAGATCCGGCCACTGCACTCCAGCCTGGGCGACAGAGCGAGACTCCGTCTCAAAGAAAAAAAAAAAAAGAAAGTTATCCCTTTCTGTATGTTTAAAATAATTAAAATTTAAAAGTTATCTTCCCATAGAACTTTTGTAAATGAGAAATTTAAAAATTTCTCCTATTAAAAAAATTGTTTTAATCCTTGTCTTCTGTTTATTACAAGAGTGCATGCTCATTAGAGAAAACTTAGAAAACAGAAAAAAATTAAGAAGAAAACAAAAATCATCTGTACTCCCAAGGACGCGATGTTGGAAATATTTATTATATTTGAGGTTGTGCCCCCGATTCCCGAGAGCACCTCACATGTGTGCGCTCAGGTGGGGCTCAGAGAAAATAATCATTGGGAAATACAGTTTTAAACCGGGCATAGTGGCTCACGCCTGTAATCCCAGCACTTTGGGAGGCTGAGGTGGGAAGACTGTTTGAGCCTAGGAGTTTGTGATCAGCCTCAATGTCAAGAGGGGCAAAGTAAAGAGACCCCATCTCTACAAAAAATACAAAAATTAGCCAGGAGTGGTGGTGGGTGCCTGGGGTCCCAGCTAGTCAGGAGGCTGAGGCAGGAGGATGGCTTGAGCCCAAGAGTTCAAGACTAGTCTGGCAGTTTATATGACCCCATTTCTATAAAAAATACAAAAGTAGCCAGGTGGCGTGCGCCTACAATCCCATCTACTTAGGAAGCTAAGGCAGAAAAATCCCTTGAGCCCAGAAGTTGGAGGCTACAGTGAGCTGTGATCGCACCACTGCACTCCAGCCAGCCTGGGTGACAGAGTGAGACCCTGTCTCAAACAAACAAAAAAACACAAAAAAACCCCATGCAGTTTTATACCCAGCTCTTGACGCTGAACAGCACACTGCAGTCTTCCTGCCTTTCAGCAAATGACAGAGGTGGGTCCAAAGAGATGTGTGTTCTAAGCTGCCAATCAGTTCCGCCAGCACCTTAAGAAATGCTTCTGCAAAGAGGAAGAGCAGATGGTGGAGAAGCCACCAGAGCCACAGTAAATGCGAGTCCTGGCTCCACTGCAAGCTGAGTCTCTTGGGGTTTGCGTGCCCAATTTTCTGGACTGTGAGGTGAAGGCTGCAGTAATTTGGTGCAAGAGGGCGTTAGAAGTAACATTCAGTAAAAATCTGAAATGGAATTCCCTGGGCCCCATCCCCAGGAGGCCTGTGGGAGAGAGGCTGAGGGAGGCCCTGGAGTCACTGCCTCGGGAGCTCTCTGTGCTCTGCCTCCTTGTCTGTGAAATGGGGTCACAGTTCCCACCGCACTGGCCGGCTGTGAGGGTGGATGAGCCGACGGCCATAAGGCTTGCAGAGCAGCATCTGGCATAAAGTGTTTAATGCCCTGAGTGCACGTCAGCAGTCGCCAGCTTTGTTTTTTTTTGGTTTTAGAGACATGGCTTGTTCTGTTGCCCAGGCTGGAATGCAGTGGTGCAGTCACAGCTCACTGAAGCCTCGAACTCCTGGGCTCAAGCGATCCTCCCACTTCAGCTTCCTGAGTAGCTGGGACCATAGGCACGCACCACCACGCCTGGCTAACTGTATTTTATTATTTTTAAATTTCAGATTCAGAAGTACATGTGCAGTTTTTTTCTTCATCTTTTTGGAGAGATGAGGCCTTGCCATGTTGGCCAGGCTGGTCTCACACTCCTGAGCTCAAGTGATCCTCCCACCTCAGCCTCCCAAAGTGCTGGGATTACAGGTGTGAGCCACCATGCCCAGCCAGTATTTTCTTTTCTAATTTGGAAACAGTTTTGAATACAGCTGACAAAGAACAAATTTGGATATTTTTCCACGTCTTAGAAAAAAATGGTGAGTCCCTACCAGGCACAGATTGCATAAGAACGATCTTAGTGTCCTCAGATGCAGAGCATGACCACCCTGGTGCATGCATCCAACAGGAGGCGGGGGCACTCGGAGATGCACAGGGGAGCGGGAGAGCTGGGAGGCAAACGAGGAAAAGCTACCGCGGCAAGTTCATGGCCCACAGAGCAGCACGGGCTGTGTGTCCTAAGGCTCTATGGCCGCTGAACAGACGCCTCCTTAGAGTTCTGCCGCGGATCTTGCCCCGCACTGAAGCCCACTGGGCCACACTGTCCATCCCATGAAAGTGGCCAATTCGCAGGCTCAAAGAGAACCACAGAAATGCTGGTCTCAGAGAGGCTGGGCCGAGGCCCCCATGTCACACACACAGCACCCATGTGGCCAGACAACTACATTCTGCAACAAAATCCAGACGTATTTAAGAAGCCAGGCTACAAAACAGGCCATGGAAAACCACACTTTGAAGGTTTCACATGAAAGCGTGTGCCCGGGCCAAGTGGAAGAGCTGCGTCCCACAGTCTTCAACGTGATGCTCCTTAAAATGCTGGTTCTCCACAGGCAAGAGTAACTCTTGGGTACTTTTAAAAACACGCCTCAGTGAATCACAGCTCAGGTGGTCGGTGCTGGTACCTGCTGAGCACCCGGGGGAGCAGGTGTGTGGCCTGGGCAGGGCCAGGCACGGCTCACCACCGGCTGGGACGGCTCACCTGACTGCGTGATGATGACACTGAACTGCAGGAGCTCTGGTGAGTGTGCGGTCCAGTCTAGGTGCGACGCAGTCACCCGCTCCAGGAGGGGACCCATGTGCTTGCGATAGAGGTCCTGGCAGCCACCGACACCCTCCGCTCTGGCCAGCAAGTCCATTGTCTCCTGTGCCTGGAGGTTACAAGTCAGAGGCTGAGACAATTCCAACACTCAGGGCTCAAGCCTGCCTGTCGGGACTCACCATCCCCCTCAGGCGTAAGAACTACCCGGGCCGGGCCTGCCGGGATAACCGGGAGGGAGGCTGCCACAGGGAGTCCCGCCCAGGGTGCAGGAGAGTGAGAGCCACGGGCGTAGGGTGAGACCCTGATCCCATTCACGCCAACGCCCAGCAAATCATGAAGCAGGCACTGTGCACACTGGGACACACGTAGCACAGGTGGTCCTGGGGCTCACACGGACCCTGGGCGTCCGCCTAGGCAGGCAGGGCTCCTCTGGGACGCACACAGCACAGGTGGTCTCTGGGCTTACATGGACGCTGGGCGTCCCCCCAGACAGGCAGGGCTCCTCTGAGGCGGTGAGGGGCAGAGACGGACGGGCAAGTGGCTTAAAGAGTTAAGCCCAGCAGACCAGACCTCCAGGTAAAACTGGGCAGAGAGAGATGATAACCTTGGCCGCCTTTTACTTTTAGCTGGCTGCTCTCCTTGGGGGCTTAGGAACAGAGGAAGGGCTGAGGCTCCCTGATGGCTACTGCCTCAGGCCTGGAGTCTGAATCTGGGGCTGCCTGGCTTCCTCCCCCATGGCCAGCAGGCAAAGACTTTGCTTTCGCTGGTATCTAAGGCCCTATCAATGACAGCATCTGCTGAGACACATGCCCCTTGGAAAGCTTGTTTTTAAAGAGGCCCCAAGAAGGGAGGCGAGAGCAGCAGCCTCCTCCACACCAGGTTCCCTGTGGTACGTTCAGGCCGTGAATCTCCCAGATCAGAGAGAACCTGCTGACAGGGGCTGTCCACAGAGACAGAACAGGAGGAAGAACTAAGTCTCGGCTTCCAGAGAGGCAGACAGGCACTGGGGCCTCCAGGGGCCCGAAGAGCCCACAAGGAGGTTGGAGTTAAAAGACTTTTGTGCATAATGGCCGGTCACGGTGGCTCATGCCTATGATCCCAACCCTTTGGGAGGCTGAAACAGGTGGATCACCTGCGGTCAGGAGCTTGAGACCAACCTGGCCAACACGGCAAAACCCTGTCTCTACTAAAAATACAAAAATTAGCTGGGTGTGGTGGTGAGCACCTGTAATCCGAGCTACTCAGTTGGCTGAGGCAGGAGAGTGCCTTGAACCCAGGAGGTGGAAGTTGCAGTGAGCCGAGATCGTGCCACTGCACTCCAGCCTGGGCGACAGAGACTCCACTGAACAAAAAGATGATTTTTGGGCATAAACAGGGAGCCCGTGGGCGAGAACTACTTTCTGAACGTTGCGCTGCAATCAGAGTGGGAAATCGTGGTACCTTCTCTCTAGACTCACAGTCACACGTGCACTATTTTTTTTTTTTTGAGACAGAGTCTCACTCTGTTGCCCAGCCCAGGCTCACTGCAACCTCTGCTTCCCCAGTTGAAGTGATTCTCCTGCCTTAGCCTCCTGAGTAGCTGGGATTACAGGCGCTGGCCACCACGCCCGGCTAATTTTTTGTATTTTCAGTAGAGATGGGGTTTCACCATGTTGGCCAGGATGGTCTCGAACTCCTGACCTCAGATGACCCACCCGCCTCGGTCTCCCGATGTGCTGGGATGCGCCTGGCGACACCTGCTCTATTAAACCCCACTCAGGTGCACAGGTTTAAAGGTGATATCTTATTTCTTGTTTGCTTCTTTGCTGTGGACCCTAAAATTAAATAGCGGTCTCTGCTCCCTGATGCCGGAATAGACTGGCAGCCGGAGGGCTGCCCTGAAGGCCGTTACCTGGGGACTCACCCGCAAGGTTCTCAATCCCTGGTCTTTGCTGGTCAGACAGGTCTCTTGAGGCCTGGGGCTCACGCGCAGAGGGGATGTGTGGGAAACAGTTCCCCTCACTGAGAGATGCCTTCCAGCTGTGAGCTCCACTAGGCCAAGCAGCAGCCACCACTGTCAGCCTTACCTTGTCTCTCAGGCCGGTGGCACCTGCGAGGGCCACTATTGTCAGCAGCACGTCCATGAGCTGCAGGCTGGCCACACCGCAGTCCTCACGACACACGGACACCAGAGACTGCACACACAGCAGCAGGCGCTCCAGGTAGAGGTCCTGGAAGAGACCGGCAGCACCGTTAGGGCTTGGTACAGTTAGGCTGTGTCCTCACCCGAATCCCATCTTGAACTGCAGCTCCCATAATCTCCACTGCAGCTCCCATAATCCCCACGTGCTCTGGGAGGGACCCTGTGGGAGGGAATCGAATCATGGGGGTGGGTTTTTCCGTGCTGTTCTCACGACAGTCTCACAAGATCTGATGGTTTTATGAAGGGCAGTTCCCTGCACACACTTCCTTGCTGCCACCATGGAAGACGTGACTTTGCTCCTCCTTCGCCTGCCGCCGTGATTGTGAGGCCTCCCCAGCCATGTGGAACTCTGAGTCCATGAAACCTCTTTTCGTTAGAAACTACCTAGTCTCTGGTAGGTCTTTATTAGCAGCATGAGAATGGACTAATACACGGCTCCTGCCCCGGCCCCAGCCCCAGGGCTGACAGAACCCGCCCAGGGCTCCTAGTCTATGGCTCACAAGGGGCAGCGGGCATGGGAGAGCCCTCGCAGGGACAGCCCCCAAGCGCTGGCACATCAACCACGAAGGGCGTGCTTGACGACGGGAAAACTGAACACAGACTGGGAGCTAAGGAATCTGTGCTTATTTTGTGAAATGGGAACAGGCACTTCAGCTATGTGGTTAAGAAGCCGCGTTAGGGATGCACACCACGGTACCTGTGAGAGAAATGACGGCGTGTTGCATTATCTGCTTTTTAACACGCCTGAGTTCTCCCCACCCTCCAAAGTGGCCCCAGGCAGGCAGAACATGAATGCAAAGGGCTGGCCAGCACGGAAGCCAGCGGATCTTCGCTCTGCTGCCTGCCCCTCTTCCGTGCATTTTTGGATATTTCTATAACATCAAGTTTTCACAAAGACAAAATTCTATGGTTTAAAGTGTTTCCTGATTGATGGGGAGGTGGAGTCTCAGCTCTGCACCTAAGGCTGCGCCAGTTGAATGGCTTCCCCTCCCGGCCCCAGCCTCATCCACTGTGAATCAGCCAGGATCTGAAGCCCGCAACACAGCAGCCGTGTGCTGGACCCAAGGATTCCTATGGGCTTTGTGTATGCTTACTTCTTTCTAAACAAATTTTAGCTTATTTTTCAGAGACAGGGTCTTGCTCTGTTGCCCAGGCTGGAGTACAGTGGTGCAGCTGTGGCTCACTGCAGCCTCAAACTCCTAGGCTTAAGTGATCCTCCTGCCGTGGCCTCCCAAAGTGCTGGGATTACAGATAAGAACCACCATGCCTGGCCTGTATTTACTTCTTATAATATCCCTCTAATGTCTATCTGATGTATGTTTCATGAAGTACACAGTGAGGACAGTGGTTACGTATGTAATTTAAACGTGATTTATCAACAGTGTACATATATCGGAGGCCTATGTTTAAACTGCTTCTTACTAATAGGGGTGTGAACTCAAAAAAGTTTGGCAATTATTTGGCTAGACAATAGGTTGGCTCTAAATTTCCTAATCAGTTCTAAAACTCTAAGCCTCATTCCCCAGTGATGTAAATCACGAAATGCCAAACAAAACACTCCCGCTATACCACAGCAGCATTCCGTCCTTGCACCCCGGCCCCGCTCTGACCCACAGAAGACACGGAGCTGCGTGGCCCCGTCTACTTCAGAGCTGGTGGAGCTGCGTGGCCCCGTCGTGGCCCCAACTCCCACAGAAGCCACGGATTTCTGTTTTTATTCCATTCCTGACTTTTCCTGCAGCCGTTTCTCCGAGGCCTGCACTGACTGGCTGACTTCTGAGGACACTATCTGGCTACTTTCTGGAATGACCTGTCATGTACATTTCAGGAGCTATCATCTTTTCGGTTAAAAAGGGAAGGTGCATTTAGAAGACACGGCCCCTCCTGGCTGACCGTGCCTCCGAGCATGGGAACAAACGGGGAACCAGGCATCCTTTGCAGCAAGCGCCACCCTCCTGCCACAAATGCGGCACTGTCTCTGAGGAACTGACAAGACTTCACATTTATAGATTTCTCTATATTTGACCAGATGATTTTCAGTGTCTGCCTACATACACACACACACACACACACACAGAATGAAAAAGAAAAAAGATACAGCAAGAAATAATTCTCAGTATTTCTTGAAATAGTGAGTATTTCAAACATTGTTTTCTGAAACAATGTTATTTAAGATTGGAAAGTTTTTAATTCAGAAAAGCACAAGAGACTTCTGTTTCGACAATGGCAAGGGCATCCCAGAACTGCTGGCTTCCCTGCGTGAGAAGCGAATTGGTGAGTTACCCATTTCCTCACTCTAGGCGCCTACCTGTCCTAAACTCCTTCCCAGGAGACTCCAGTTCCCCTCTGTTGAGCTCCAGGGGCCCTGCTGGGCCCAAGACACCTGGAAGTACCTACTGCTAAAACCATTTCCTGTGAACCCCAGGGTAGGGGGTTGAAGCCAGGCTCAGTTTAGAATACATCTTCACGGACTTCTGTTTGAACATGGCCTTTTAAAACAATTTCAGTTTGTTCTTGAAAGACATTTTTAACCTGTTCTCAAAGCTACTGGAGAATAATTGCGGGAAACATAATCGACTTCCTGAATGACACAAACAAAACCCGGCCGGCCATGGGAAGAGCACAGAGCCATGGGCCTGACTCTGACGGAGACCTAAGTGCATTCACCCTTTCTTGCCAAAAATTTAAGTCTGCTAAGGAGTAAAATGGGGCCAGCCGCGGTGGCTCACGCCTGTAATCCCAGCACTTTGGAGGCTGAGGTGGGCAGATCACCTGGAGTCAGGAGTTCGAGACGAGCCTGGCCAACACGGTGAAACCCCATCTCTAATAAAAACACAAAAATTAGCCGGGCGTGGTGGTGGGCACCTGTAATCCCAGCTACTTGGGAGGCTGAGGCAGGAGAATTGCTTGAACCTGGAAGGAGGAGATTGCAGTGAGCTGAGATTGCACCACTGCACTCCAGCCTGGGCGACAGAGAAAGACTCTGTCCCAAAAATAAATAAAATAAACAAATTATCTCAGCGTGGTGGTGCACAACCGTAGTCCCAGTGGCTCAGGAGGCTGAGGTGGGAGGATCGCTCTGAAACAAAAAAATAAAAATAAGGAAGGAGTGAAATGTACATCTTGGGTTTTCACTGTGACTGGCTCCTTGGCCAAAGGGCCGACACACGTTCGCAGCCTGGAAGGTTGGGACTGGCTCCCCAGGGGTCCTGTGTGACTGGACTTTGTCAGAAAGAGGTCTCTGTTTAAAAGATCATGAGTAAATTTTTCCTCGATAAAACTGGAAGATGGGGAGCCAAACACACAACTGTGGGACGACACAATTCCGTTTTCCTGTAACCAACATGGAGACGTGAAAACTTCACTTTCTCTGCTATAAAGTTTGTGAGATACAGATTTAGGCACCTGTGCACATTTTCAAGCTATGACCTTCTAGGGAAAAATGCTTCTGGCTTGCAAATCTATATACAGAAATCAAAGCCATCCTCATAACCCCTCGTGAGTAAAGCGCAGAACTGACATAGATCGAATGATGTGTTAAAAACAGGTTTTGGGAAAAGCTGGAACGTGGCTGAAACACCATGAGTACATGGTCCGGCTCCCTCCCCCGCTCCCTTCCTGACCCCAGCTCTGTTTCCTTCCCTCTGTGTATTCCAGGAACTGCTTACAGGTTTCTTAAAACAGTTCACAAAAATGACTGTTAATAGCCCCACCTCTCGTTCTGAGGACAGAGAGGGAGCCTAACACAGGACGGGCCGGGCTGAGAGCAGAGGGCAAGTCCCCGTGCCCCAGGCCAGCTTTGGGGCCATAGAAGCTGCCAGAAATGATCAAGCCGGAGCAAGTGCTGGCCTCCAGGGGCGAGCTGAGGTCTGCCCTGCATGGGACGGCTACCCGGTGGGGGCCGCCCTGTGTCCTAGAAAGATCTGGGGTGCTGGGTCCGACACACACAGACAGGGACGACTCGCCACCAAACCAAAGCAAAATCATCACTTCTTCTTCCATAGAAAACAATTATGGATTATTCCAAACAATTAAGTCCAACTACCCAGGCTGTTCCAGCTTCTGAGCTCAAGGATTTGCTGCTCAATTTAAAATTAAACAAATGTCTCTGGCAAATCCTCAGCTGGGCTGTGTGAAGCACAGATCGGAACACCAGGCAGGGCTGATGGGGAACAGGCTGCTGGTGCCCCCGAGGACGCGCGATCTGTGCAGGTACCGTGGGGACTGGGTGGGATGGAGGACATGCGACCATGCTGCTCAGGGGTGGGACGATGCGGACCCCGCATCTACCCCCAGCAGCATGGGCCAGCGGTCCCCACCGTGGACACCTCCTGAGTCATCGAACACGTGAACCGTGGCCAGAACCATGGCCAGTGTGGCCAAGAAATGTGCAGCAACCAATGTAAATGTGAGCAGCCGCCTGGGGCTGGAGCTGGGGCTAGGGCTGGAGCTCTGCACAGTGCAGGAGGAGGCCCTGGAATGAGGGGTGCCAGCGAGGGTACCCCGGCTACCGTAGGTGTTTCTGATGGCCCGGCCTGGCGGCACGGGGCGGACCCACAGACACGTCACTGGGTGTTTCCGACAGCCCGGACTGGCAGCATGGGGCAGACCCACAAACATGTCATTACGATGGCAGACGGCCGGGCAGGGGAGGCTCCTCTTCTCCACTCCCCACTTTCCCAAGCGCTCTTACGTTTTCAGACGCCTGGCAGATGTGGGCCTGTGCCAGCTCCGTGGCTATGGCTGCCAGGTGCGGCTGGAGGGCTTCTCGGGGGCAACCCCGCATGGCGGAGGCCAGCACCAGGAGGCCGGAGGCGGAGGGCGCCTTCTTCAGTGTCGATAAGATCAACCTCAGAAACACCTCGGGGCTGACAAACGTCCCGACGAGCTCTGCGGATCTCGTACACTGCGAGAAACAAACAGGAGAGAACTCAGAGCCAAACCCGAGGGTCTCACCGGGCTCCCGCTCTCGGCGCTGTGGTCCCCAGACAGCCCCGTGTTAGGCCGAGTGAGTCCTTGGCACCTGCTCAGAGCCCTCAGGAAAGGTACAAGGGTCCTTGTGTGATCTCAGAACGTCCCCAAGGCCAGGCTCACAGCCAGTGAGCTGGACACGGCCCACCAGGCAGCGAAGTCCAGCTCAAAGGAAGGCTGTGTCTGAGCTGCGGGGTTCACCGCACGCCCCTCATCGGACGCCAGGGACCCAACCTTCCCATCCCTAAGTGGATCACACACACCAGCCCCTCTGCACCGAGGGACTGTACAGTGGATCACACACACCAGCCCCTCTGCACTGTGGGACTCTACAGTGGATCACACACACCAGCCCCTCTGCACTGTGGGACTGTACAGTGGATCACACACACCAGCCCCTCTGCACCGTGGGACTGTACAGCGGATCACACACACCAGCCCCTCTGCACTGTGGGACTCACAGCAGATCACACACACCAGCCCCACTGCACCGTGGGACTCACACTGGATCACACACCAGCCGCTCTGCACCGAGGGACTCACAGCGGATCACACACACGTCTCTGTCCTGTCTCAGCCTCACCCCCTGGGGACTGTACAGCGGATCACACACGTCTCTGTCCTGTCTCAGCCTCGCCCCCTGTGTCTCTTGCTCTCCCATAGATTCCACAGAGGACTACAGACAATTTTAAATTCATGGTAGTTTTTGAAAAATAGAAACATGACATGTAAATAACATGGAAACTGGAACATTTACTTTAAATCAGTCATAATGATTTAGATTTTTTTGTTTTATCTGAGACAGTCTCACTCCGTCGCCCAGGCTGGAGAGGAGTGGCGCTATCATAGCTCACTGCAGCTTTGACCTCCCGGGCTCAGGTGATCCTCCCACCTCAGCCTCCCGGTAGCTGGAGCCACAGGTGCACGCCACGACGCCCAGCTAGTAACAGTGACCTGGACCACTAAAAGTAAAAGCTACTGGCAAGGCCTCCTTGCAATGGAATTTAAGGTTCAAGATGAGGATATTTTGAACTGAAACCTCAAGTCAAAGCTTTAGTTGTTCTCCTGAGCACTAGGAAGTGTCCTTGTGGGGCGGGTGTGAAGTCCTCACGGTGGTGACGGTCAGCACGGCCCGGCCTAGTGAGCAGGAGTGGCCCGAGCATGGGACTCCCTTGTGCGTACCCACTGTTGCCGAGGCAATAACCACCGCTGAGTGCAGACAGGCAGTGAGAAAAAGGATGGCACCACGGATGCCACTCACAGGACACCTGAGGCTGTGCCCTCCCCCCCGCCGGGGGCCCCCACAGCCCCTGTGAGGCCTGGAAGGCCTCTGAGGACAGCCCGGATGTCAATCCTGAACTCTGGGCATCTCGGTCCTGAGTCAGCAGCCTGGTCCCTGTCTGGCGCACGACATGTTTACACAACACGCACCCGGCACTGCGCCCCAGAGTGTGCTTGAAGACCAGCATGGAGGGTTCACCCTAAACATGCCGTTACCAACAGGTACAGAAAACAGACCGGTGGTTCCCAGGGGCCGGGCGTGGGGAGGGGCTGCGGCCTGGGGGTGAGGGGTACGCTGTCTCGGCTGTCCCAACTGTGTCTGTCACAGCCTCAGGCCCTGCACACCAGGGAGGTAGGATCTTAAGCTCAAGTTAGAGTTCCGCGGCCACTCACGCTGTGGACCACGGCTGCTTCCTCGTCGGTGCAGGCCTGGAACAGGGTCCGGAGGATGATCTCCAGGTGCTGCGTGGCGTGGTCCTCGGCGTGCAGCAGCAGCACTGGCAGCAGCTGTGCCGACTTCACTCGGGTGCCCACCACCCAGTCTGTGATGTCGTGGCACAGGGCAGGGAGGATCTTGGAGAGGTTCCTGAAGACAAGCTCCCGGCAGCCCAGCACAGGGCGATGCTCTGGAACGAAAAAGAGAAAGAACAAGAAATGCACAAGCAAAACCTCAACAACTGAAGTTACCGCACATCGCATTTAAGGGACACCTGTGAGTTTCAAACTCACCATTTTAAAACAAGTCTCGGGGTGGACGCAAAGCTACCAAATGCCCCTTTCATTCAGAACATTCACAAAGGCGGTGCACGGTTGCAGTCCTAGCACTGTGGAGGCCAAGGCAGGTGGATCACTAGAGCCCAGGAATTCAAGACCAGCCTGGCCAACATGGCAAAGACCCCACCTCTATAAAAAGCAGAAGATGGGCCAGGCGCGGTGGCTCATGCCTGTAATCCCAGCACTTTGGGAGGCCGAGGTGGGCGGATCACGAGGTCAGGAGATCGAGATCATCCTGGCTAACACTGTGAAACCCTGTCTCTAGTAAAAATACAAAAAAAAAAAAAAAAAAAAAAATTAGGCAGGTGTGGTGGTGGGCGCCTGTAGTCCCAGCTACTCGGGAGGCTGAGGCAGGAGAATGGCATGAACCTGGGAGGCGGAGCTTGCAGTGAGCCGAGATGGCGCCACTGCACTCCAGCCTGGGCGACAGAACGAGACTCCGTCTAAAAAAAAAAAAAACAGGAAGATGAGCCAGGTGCCGTGGTGCACGCCTGTGATCCCAGCTACTCAGGAGGCTGAGGTGGGAGGACTGTGCCCCAGCACTCAGCCTGGGTGACAGAGACAGACCCTATGCCAAGAAACAAAACATTTAGAGCCATACAGAGATGCAAGCAACACACTCGCCACACGTGAGTGTGTCTGATCAGAGAGATGCCTGCGAAGCCATCACCATGGTGGGGGTGATGGCCACGTCCTTCACCCGGCTTCCTCTGCTCCTCTGCAGTGCGGCCCCCATGGCGCCCTGGCACCGCCGGATCTGCTTTCTGTCCCGTGACCGGGCTGCACCTTCTAGAGCTTGACACAAGTGGAAGCCTGTCATTCACTCTCTTTCTTCTCTGCTTCTTTCGCTCTGCGTGGTTTTCTAAGGTCTGCCCGTGCCCGCTCCTTTCTGAAGCTGGGAAGTGGCCTGTTCTGGGGAGATGCCAGTTTGCTGCCCGCTCTTCTGCAGAGGAGCACTCGAATGGTGTCCAGGGCAAGTCTGTGTGGCTTGTGCTTTCACTGTGCCAGGGCAAATACCAGCTGTGGAAGGGCTGGGTCACAGGGAAGGTGCATGCGTTTAACTGTTTTAGAAACTATTTTCTAAAGTGTTTGAGCCAGTCCACACTCCTTCCCATTCTCAGCAGCACGCGGTACGCTCAGTCTTGAATTGAGACCCGGCTGAGAGGCACAGCGGCGTTTCCGTGTGGTTTTCCTCTGCATTCTGTGACGACTGACCACACTGAGCATCTTCTTCAAGGGCTTGTTTGCCGCCTGTGTTATCTTCCCTGGCGAAGGGTCTTTCCAAATTGTTTTCTGCCCATTAAAAAAACTGGATTGTTTTCCTGCTGAGTTTCAAGAGCTCTTTCTATACTCTGGAGACAAATCCCTACACACATCTCCAAACATCTCAGTCTTTGGTTTGTCTTTTCGTTTTCTCAACGGGCCTTTGAAAGAGCAGAAGTGTTCATTTTGGTGAAGTCCACACATTGCTTTACCCTGTTACAGAGCGTGCTTTTGAGGACGCACCCAGGGAAGTGTGGCCCAGCCTGTGGTCACTAAGGCTTCATCCTAGCTCTGTGGTCTTTTGAGGACGCACCCAGGGAAGCGTGGCCTGGCCCACGGTCATGAAAGCTTCGTTGTCACTCTGCAGTCTTCTGAGGATGTATCAGGGAAGCGTGGCCCGGCCTGCGGTCATGAAGGCTTCGTCCTAGCTCTGCGGTTCTGGGCTTTACCTTCAGGCCCCTGATGTAACCGGGGTAAGTTTTTCACTCCCAGTTCACTTTCTGGCATATGAGTAAGCCTATCATTACAGCACCCTTATTAAAAGACTCCATTAAATGGTCTTTGAGCCTTCAAGTCAGTGGTCTGCATGTGGGCGCCTGTTTCTGGACTCTCGTTCCGCTCATTGGTCTGAAAGCCAACACCACACGGCCTCTGACTGTGGTTTTGTGAGTCCTGCACCCAGGCACTGCTGCCATTCAGCCTCGCTCCTCCCCAGTGTTTCGGCGGCTGTGGGTCCTTTGCACGCCCACAAGAATTTCACAATCAGTTCATCGATTTTTACGCAAAAGCCTTCAGGGATTGATGAAAAGACTTTGATCTTAAAAATTCAGGCCGGGTGCGGTGGCTCATGCCTGTAATCCCAGCACGTTGCGAGGCTGAGACGGGCGGGTCACCTGAGGTCAGGAGTTCAAGACCAGCCTGACCAACATGGTGAAACCCTGTCTCTACTAAAAATAGAAAAAATAAGCTGGGTGTGGTGGCAGATGCCTGTAATCCCAGCTACTCGGAGGCTGAGGCAGGTGAATCGCTTGAACCCAGGAGGCGGAGCTTGCAGTGAGCCAAGATCACGCCACTGCACTCCAGCCTGGGCGACAGAGCAAGACTCCATCTCGAAGAAAATAAAAAACAAAAAATAAAAAATAAATTCCGAGCAACTGTAAATATAGAAATAAAACCATGACATGTCAGGATTTAAAGGGTCTTTTTCAATTTTTAGAGAAAGCGTCTTGCTCTGTCACCCAGGCTGCAGTGCAGTGGCACCATCTCAGCTCACAGAAACGTTCGCCTCCTGAGTTCGAGCAATTCTCCATTCTCATGTCTCAGCCTCCTGAGTAGCTGGTACTACAGGTGCATGCCACCACATCTGGCTAAGTTTTGTATTTTTAGTAGAGATGGGGTTTCACCATGTTGGCCAGCCTGGTCTTGAACTCCTGACCTCAATATTACAGGCATGCACCACCAAGCCTGGCTGCACCTTTCTTCCTGATGATGATCCACTCTGGAAAGTTTGCAAAATGAGGGATGTGTGACCAAGAACAGCCAGGGAGGGGTCCGCTGACAGCTGAACAGAGCTTTGTGGACACCTGGGCCTGTGCGTATTTCCAAAGAAACACTGGCCGGTGCTGGGCAGGGATACCCATGGCCTGGACACAGGCCGGGACTGGTTTGAGGCCTGTTCGGAACTGGGTCCCACAGCAGAAGGTAAGCGGATGGTGAAGGAGCGTGACCGCCTGAGCTCTACCTCCTGTCAGATCAGTGGCGGCATGAGGTTCTCAGGGGAGGGCAAACCCTCCTGTGAACTGTGCGTGCGAGGGATCTGGGTTACACGCTCCTTATGAGAACCAAACGCCTCATGATCTGAGGGAGAACAATTTTATCCTGAAACCACCCTGCTCCCCGCCCCACCCATGGAAAAACTGTCTTCCACAAAACAGGTCCCTGGTGAAAAGGCAGGGGACCGCTGGTTCTGGGTACGATCAAGTGCTGCTGAACAGTGGGGTGTGTTCTGGGAAACACGTCGCTGGGTGATTTGGTCGCCATGTGAATGTCCTACAGTGACATACACAAGCCTGGATGGTGCAGCCTCCTACACACCCGGGCTGGGTGACGCCTGGGCTGTGCGATGTCTGTGAGGCTCCCAGGCTACGAACCTGTGCAGCAAGGTGACTGCAGTCTACACACAGAAACTGCAGCAGACGGTAACCATTTGTTTCCGAACACAGAGAAGGTACAAGAGAAACACGATGTTACCACCTGAGGGCACCAGCCTCCTCCCTGCGGTCAGTCACGGACTCAAACGCCGTTATGCAGCACATGGCCTTATATGGTTCTGAAGACTGTTTTTCTATACTTAATATTATAGCAGACACAGGCTGGGCACCGTGACTCATGCCTGTAATCCCAGCACTTTGGGAGGCCGAGGCGTGTGGATCACCTGAGGTCAGGAGTTGGAGACCAGCCTGACCAATATGATGAAACCCCGTCTCTACTAAAAATACAAAAATTATCTGGGTGTGGTGGTGGGCGCCTGTAATCCCAGCTACTCGGGAAGCTGAGGCAGGATAGTTGCTTGAACCTGGGAGGCGGGGGCTGCAGTGAGCTGGGATCACGCCACTGCACTCCAGCCTGGGTGACAGAGCAAGTCTGCCTCAAAAAAAGAAAACAAGTTCCTTCTTCTGCAACACCCCCGGCTATCTCAGAGCTGGCCAGCGCTCCACGTGTGGGTCCTTGCTGGCTTCAGACGATGCTAACCAGCTTTTCCAGCCCCTTTGCACAACGTAACGTTTCTGACAATTTCCATTCAAGCTTCCATCTTTCCAAACACACAGATGAAACACACAAGTAAAGCAGAATAGGTGCGAGCTCCGAGGCGGAACAGGAGAACGGAGGGAGGAGAAGGCCGTCACATGGCAGTGTTCATCCACAGGGAACCCTGCTCACTTCTAAGTCAGGCTTTAAGAAGAGCCAAGTCTGTCCTCCTGTGTAAAAAGCTCTGGCCGGCCACTCACCAGCACCATGAGGCGCTTTCCTTTACACTCAGGCATTGCCAAGGAAAACAATCTTAACAGAGGGATAGTCTCAAAGCAGAAAGGACTCTGGAGCGTTGTCACTGAGCCATCTGCGGCTGGTGGCTGGCAGTGCGATCGTCAGACACGCCAGGCGTGAACGTGTGCTTCCGCGTGAGAAGGGCACAGTGTTTGGGGAAGTGACTGACTTGAGGACGGTATAAGTGATGCCCTCACAACCCTCCCAGCACGAAGCTTGGTTGTGAAGGTGGAGGTTTCAGTGCTGTTAACGAAAACTTGTGCTGTGTCTGCAAAGCTAACGACAAACTATATGGTACGAATTACATTTCTATGTGATGTGCACCTTATTTTCCTAGGAAACAGGAAAACTGCGTTCTGATTACACTTTAGATCCAGGCCCATGTGAACTCTTTATTGATAGGTCATGACCTCTGAGCACCGCTTGCATTAGCCGTGATCTGAAAATATTACCAAACTTTGCCTGTTCACGCTCTTGGCGACTCAACCACAGGGTCGGACCGTCCGTTCTTGCAGGTAAGACAGGCCACGCAGCCACTCATTGGCTCCCTGGGTGCCCACAGAGCCACCGAGCCTGGCTCACTACCTCTGGGGGCTGGGGATGGCAGCAGAGGGACAGGCCCCTGGAGCGAGCGGTGAGGTGAGCACAGGGTCTGGGTCCACCGAGGACAAGGAGCACCTCCACCGAGGTAGGGGGCAGCTGCCGGAGCTCTGAGGGGAGCGGGAGCCAGAGCTGAGGCCCCACTGCGGAGCGTGAAACAGTCTGATGCGGGACCTGCATCCAGGGCACGGCAGGGGTCCTCAAACTCCACACTCAGAAACAGACAACTCGATTTAATAGATGACAGATGTGAACGGCCACCAAAGAAGATGCATGGGTGCGCAGAAGCACAACACAGCACAGGAAAAGATCCCAATGTCCTCTCATTAGGGAATCGCAAACTAAAACACCCCAGGCCACCACTGCATACCAACCGACACGCTACAAACAGCAAACCCCACTTCATAAGCTGGCCTGACCACGGCACCTGGAAAGCTCGTCCAGTGCCCGTGGGGATGCGACGTGGCGCGAAGGGTGTGGAAAACAGCGTGTGGTGAGTTTCTAACAAAGTAAGGACTGTACCTACGACCCAACAGTCCCACGCCTGAGTGTTTATCCAATAAAACACTCTCACAAAAACCAGGCTGCAAATGTTTACATCAGCTTTACCTGTGATGGTGAAAGACTAGAAAGCACCCGAATGTGCCCTGCTGGTGACCAGATGGTCTGTCCCCGGGAGGGAACGTGACTCACACGAAGAAGGAAAGTGCTGCACACAGGTGCCACGCACGAGCCTCCAACGCGCCACGCAGAGAGGAAGGAGCAGACGCCAGCAGCCATGCTCCCACGACCTCATGCTCGTGACATCCTGGAAGGGACGCACAGGACGCAGCCCACAGCAGCAGTGCCAGGGCCCAAGGTTCTGGGAGGTGGAGATGTCCACATGCGGGCGACAGAGGTGGTGCTGCTCAAAACTCACAGAGCTGCAGCCCTGAAGGGTGAACGCAGTATGGTCCTGTGGGAGGGGACGTCACAGACCCCGGGCATGGCAGGCGGGGGCAGCAGGATGGTAAGGAGGACGTCACAGACCCTGGGCAGGGTGGGCGGGGGCAGCAGAATGGTAAGCAGGGCATCACAGACCCTGGGCAGGGCGGGCAGGGGGCAGTTGGATGGTAAGGAGGACGTCACAGACCCTGGGCACGACGGGTGGGGGCAGCAGGATGGTAAGGAGGGCATCACAGACCCTGGGCACGACGGGCGGGGGCAGCAGGATGGTGAGCAGGGCATCACAGACCCTGGGCATGGTAGGCGGGGGGCGGCAGGGTGGTAGGGAGGGCATTTACAAGGCCAGTGCAAACTTCTGAGGAAGAGACTCCGATAATCTTCTGATCTGACATTTAAAATACTGTAGAAAAAAATCTGAGAAATCGTATTTAAAATTCAAATCTACAGACTGAAGCAAAGTAATTTGAGGGGAAAATGCCAAAACTCTAACAAAATGTAGTGCTTATGCCACTGACTCTGATTGTAGTTCAATTCTAAATTTACTCTGCTCTACTCGAAACAAAAATTCTGTGCCTAACGACACTCTCCACGCCTCGGCATGGGTAACTGTGTTTTTGCAATTATCAGTCAGGAACAGTCCCAAGTCCTTGAACCAATTCTAAATCAGGCAGCCTCGAAAGAGCCTGTGTTTCCACCACAGGGAGGAAGCCCCTTCCGGGAATCTACTAGCAGGGCCAGCCAGTTGGCGAGGGCAGGGCGGGATGTGTGTGTATGTACATGTTACATGTGTATATGTATGTGCATGTGTGTGCGTGGATATGCATGTACGTGTGCACAGATGTGTATGTGTACACGTGTGCGAGGCTATGCACACGTGTGCACAGACGTATGTGTATACACGTGTG
>NW_016803657.1:2372693-2403117 GCF_001698545.2 Rhinopithecus bieti | reverse complement strand
GCCTCCCAAAGTGCTGGGATTACAGGCATGAGCCACCACGCCCAGCCTAAGTTCCACATTTTAAAACAGATTATGTTGTCCAGGTGTGGTGGCTCACCTCTGTAATCCCAGCACTTTGGGAGGCTGAGGCAGGCGGATCACCTGAGGTTTGGAGTTTGAGACCAGCCTGGCCAACATGGCAAGACCCCGTCTCTACTAAAAATACAAAATTAGCTGGGTGTTGTGGTGCGTGCCTGCAATCCCAGCTACTCGGGAGGCTGAGGCGGGAGAACTGCTTGAACCTGGGAGGTGGCGGTTGCAGTGAGCCGAGACTGAGTCATTGTACTCCAGCCTGGGCAACAAGAGTGAAATTCTGTCTCAAAAAAAAAAAAAGATGGAGCGTTCTCACACTGGCTTCACTCCATCAGAACAAATCTTGCTTGCAACTAACTTCTGTGCCTTTTCCAAACACGTGTGCTTTCCCTGTACAGCAACTGTGCATTGTGGGGGGGCTGCGAGGTGGAGAATGCCAACTGGGAGGAAGAGTAGCCCTGAGACTCACAGGCTTGGGAGGAGCCATGGTCTGTGGGCGGGGATTTAACAGGGCACCAAACATCAACACCAGACACAAGAAACTGTTTTTTTTTTTTTTAAACAGGGTTTCACTCTGTCACCCAGGCTGGAGTACAGGGGCGTGGTCATAGCTCACCGCAGCCTCAACTTCCTGGACCCAAGCGATCCTCCCTCCTCAGCCTCTGAAGCAGCTGGGATACAGGTGCGCACCACCACACCCAGCGAATTTGTTTTGTTTTTGTTAAAATATTTGTAGAGTTGGAGTCCTGCTGTGTTGCCCAGGTTGGTCTCCAACTCCTGGGCTCCAGTGATCCACCCTGGCCTCCCGAGTAGCTGGGATACAGGCGTGAGCCACCATGCCCAGCCAAGAAGCTGCTTTAATGCTGTATTTGACAGAGTACAACCCTTCCCTCCAGGACCTGACACTGGGCTACTTCAGCGCCTGGACTAGGCCAGGGAGGTGACATGGGAAGTAAGTTGAGGCTGCAAATCTCTCAGGGTATCTGATTTGGGCTGTGCATCTGATTGATTTGGGCTGGGCATCTGATTGATTTGGGCTGTGCATCTGATTGATTTGGGCTGGGCATGTGATTGATTTGGGCTGGGCATCTGATTGATTTGGGCTGTGCATCTGATTGATTTGGGCTGGGCATCTGATTGATTTGGGCTGTACATCTGATTGATTTGGGCTGTATATCTGATTGATTTGGGCTGTACATCTGATTAATTTGGGCTGGGCATGATTGATTTGGGCTGGGTATCTGATTGATTTGGGCTGCGCATCTGATTTGGGCTGTGCTTCACCTACTTTCTGTCCTCATCAGTGTGTATCTATTATTCACTTTTAAGAAGACACCCTGCAGATAGACTCAAGTGATGAAAACACCCGACCATGTGCAAGTGGAAGACACTCAGCCCCACGAGAGAGTGGTTTCTACACAGATGAAGCCCGAGGTGGGCCAGTGGCATGGCAGAGCAAGTCTGTTGGGGCCGGACCTGGGAGCCTCCACTCAGACTCAGCCAGACCTGCTGGACTCTGCAGAGACACACATGGGTGCCCGCAAATTGGCCAGGGAGCAAATGTGGGAAGGGCGGGAGGCCACACAGCAGGGCACCCTGTTCCCAGGTTGGAAATCATGTGGAACCACGAAGACCTCACCTTATCCGTGGCCCTTGTGCTGAGCTCTGTCTTGGTGAAATGATGAGCCCCTTATCCCACTGTTTCCAACATCCCCAGCCACCAGCAGAGCTGCCCAGGAACCCAGAGTTCAATGCACCCTTGTGTGCACAGCCAAGGGAGGGGGGCAGACACTATCTAGCAGTGCACTGGACACTTTCAGAAGCCCACGGCCTTTTAAAATAAAGCTGGTCAGAGGAGGGGAGAGGTCACTGCGAGGCACATGGGGCTCCCCAGATGCTGAGGAGAGACGTGCTCTGCCCAGGACGCAGGGAGGTCCCAGGTGCCTGGGACGTAGGAGTCCCAGCACAATGGGGAGATGCCTGCACCTTTCCAACGCGGCCACCTGGGCTCAGAACTCCAAGAGCTAAAGTTTCCTTCAGGTTCAGAAGCCCCTTTCCTACCCAACAAGGGCTCGCCTCCTGGCGCTCCCCTCTGCCTTGGTCACTCACCATGTGGAGGGTAATGGGGTGGGGTGGGAGGGGCAAAGTCCAGCTTGTCCTTCAGGTCTTCCTCATTCTCCTTCTGCCACTGCAGGCCAACCTCTTCCCAGAGGCTGACAGCCAGCTGCCTGTGGCACAAGAGACAGACAACAGCAGCTCAGGGCAGGGCACGCAGGGGAGGGCCCTGCAAGTTCCCAGGGATGCCCAGGAGGCCGCAGGGCTATGCCAGGACACGGGTCGCCTAAAGGCCCCATCACACGAGAGCGGGAAGCTCCCTAACCCCAGAAAAGGTGGACCAGAAATTCTGTTCAACTTGTGAGCACCCTACTGACAGTACACCAAGGAGGCCGTCTGATCTCTGTCCATTACTCAGTCAAATGTTAAAAGACGTGAAATGATGTTTACAAAACCAGAGGCCTTCTGTACAGCACATCACCTCAGAGCACAGGGACGAAGGGACAGGAGCAGGCTTCTGTGACAGATTCTGAGCAAAGAGAAACCACCACTGCTGTACATGACTGTTTAGGAAGCAGGGCCCACGGCCGCCGGCTGGATGCCTGCCCACCTACCTGACCTCGGGCACCTCGTCGTTGAGGCTGCTGAGCAGCAGAGGGATGAGCTTGTGGAAGAAGGAGTAGCGGTCGCGCAGACGCAGCAGCCAGCCGCCTACCACAGAGGCCACCGCCCGCCGGACCTGTGCACGAGAGGAAGGGATAAGGATTCGTGTAGGCAAAGGGGATGCGGGAGTTGATGCCACAGCGCAGCTCTGAGTGCCACTATGCAAACGCTGCCTGAGGCAGAGGCACGGCCAGGTCCTGGGCCACCTACCACCACCTGGATGCCATCCCCAAGGCAGAGGTGCATGGCCGGGGTCCTGGGCGCCACCAAGTCTGGGTCCCAGCCAGCTCTGCCAGTCCCCTCTNTTGCGTATATGTGTGTGCTTTGCTCTGTCTTCTCCTTTACCATATTCCAAGGATCGTACCTTCCAGAAACTGTCCCTGCCCCCCTCTGCCTCCCTCTCTGGTGCACAGTGGGAAGGACTGGACCCTCCTGCATCTCGGGGACGGCGTTCCTGCCCCACTGACACCTGAAGGGCCTTCCACTGGCTTCTCAGTGAGCACGTGGAGAACAATTTGCCACGCAGCGTGAGCTCCGTGTAGCATGAATTAGGCACACAGGCTGGACCCTCTCTAAGGAGCCGCATTTCCTCATCGGTGAGGAGAGCCCAGCTGAAATCACCAGAAGCAAACAACCCACAGCTTAGCTTCTAGGTCTGACCAGCACAGAAGCCCACCCCAGGCGGCTGGACGGAGAGGCATTGCCAGAGAACCACAGCACGTGTGGGATTCCACTCCCGTCACTGGTGCGCAGACAGTGTGAGTTTAACAGAGAGTTTGTAAGTGGCCCCGTGTCTAACTTCCACAATTTTTTTTTTTTTTGAGATGAAGTCTCGCTCTGGCCCCCAGGCTGGAGTGCAAAGGCGCGATCTTGGCTCACTGCAAGCTCCTCCTCCCGGGTTCACACCATTCTCCTGCCTCAGCCTCCCGAGTAGCTGGGACCACAGGCGCCCGCTACCATGCCCGGCCCTAAGTGTTTTATATGTTAAAATTAACTCATTTTCAGACGCATAGTTTGCAAATACAGTTCCTCTTTTTTTGAGATGGACTCTCGCTCTGTCGCCCAGGCTGGAGTGCAGTGGTGCAATCTTGGCTCACTGCAAGTTCCACCTCCCAGGTTCATGCCATTCTCCCATCTCAGCCTCCCGAGTAGCTGGGACTACAGGCGCCTGCCACCACAACCGGCTAATTTTTTTTTTTGTATTTTAGTAGAGACGGAGTTTCACTGTGTTAGCCAGGATGGTCTCAATCTCCTGACCTCATGATCCGCCTGCCTCAGCCTCCCAAAGTGCTGGGATTACAGGCATGAGCCACCACGCCCAGCCTAAGTTCCACATTTTAAAACAGATTATGTTGTCCAGGTGTGGTGGCTCACCTCTGTAATCCCAGCACTTTGGGAGGCTGAGGCAGGCGGATCACCTGAGGTTTGGAGTTTGAGACCAGCCTGGCCAACATGGCAAGACCCCGTCTCTACTAAAATACAAAATTAGCTGGGTGTTGTGGTGCGTGCCTGCAATCCCAGCTACTCGGGAGGCTGAGGCGGGAGAACTGCTTGAACCTGGGAGGTGGCGGTTGCAGTGAGCCGAGACTGAGTCATTGTACTCCAGCCTGGGCAACAAGAGTGAAATTCTGTCTCAAAAAAAAAAAAAGATGGAGCGTTCTCACACTGGCTTCACTCCATCAGAACAAATCTTGCTTGCAACTAACTTCTGTGCCTTTTCCAAACACGTGTGCTTTCCCTGTACAGCAACTGTGCATTGTGGGGGGGCTGCGAGGTGGAGAATGCCAACTGGGAGGAAGAGTAGCCCTGAGACTCACAGGCTTGGGAGGAGCCATGGTCTGTGGGCGGGGATTTAACAGGGCACCAAACATCAACACCAGACACAAGAAACTGTTTTTTTTTTTTTAAACAGGGTTTCACTCTGTCACCCAGGCTGGAGTACAGGGGCGTGGTCATAGCTCACCGCAGCCTCAACTTCCTGGACCCAAGCGATCCTCCCTCCTCAGCCTCTGAAGCAGCTGGGATACAGGTGCGCACCACCACACCCAGCGAATTTGTTTTGTTTTGTTAAAATATTTGTAGAGTTGGAGTCCTGCTGTGTTGCCCAGGTTGGTCTCCAACTCCTGGGCTCCAGTGATCCACCCTGGCCTCCCGAGTAGCTGGGATACAGGCGTGAGCCACCATGCCCAGCCAAGAAGCTGCTTTAATGCTGTATTTGACAGAGTACAACCCTTCCCTCCAGGACCTGACACTGGGCTACTTCAGCGCCTGGACTAGGCCAGGGAGGTGACATGGGAAGTAAGTTGAGGCTGCAAATCTCTCAGGGTATCTGATTTGGGCTGTGCATCTGATTGATTTGGGCTGGGCATCTGATTGATTTGGGCTGTACATCTGATTGATTTGGGCTGTATATCTGATTGATTTGGGCTGTACATCTGATTAATTTGGGCTGGGCATGATTGATTTGGGCTGGGTATCTGATTGATTTGGGCTGCGCATCTGATTTGGGCTGTGCTTCACCTACTTTCTGTCCTCATCAGTGTGTATCTATTATTCACTTTTAAGAAGACACCCTGCAGATAGACTCAAGTGATGAAAACACCCGACCATGTGCAAGTGGAAGACACTCAGCCCCACGAGAGAGTGGTTTCTACACAGATGAAGCCCGAGGTGGGCCAGTGGCATGGCAGAGCAAGTCTGTTGGGGCCGGACCTGGGAGCCTCCACTCAGACTCAGCCAGACCTGCTGGACTCTGCAGAGACACACATGGGTGCCCGCAAATTGGCCAGGGAGCAAATGTGGGAAGGGCGGGAGGCCACACAGCAGGGCACCCTGTTCCCAGGTTGGAAATCATGTGGAACCACGAAGACCTCACCTTATCCGTGGCCCTTGTGCTGAGCTCTGTCTTGGTGAAATGATGAGCCCCTTATCCCACTGTTTCCAACATCCCCCAGCCACCAGCAGAGCTGCCCAGGAACCCAGAGTTCAATGCACCCTTGTGTGCACAGCCAAGGGAGGGGGGCAGACACTATCTAGCAGTGCACTGGACACTTTCAGAAGCCCACGGCCTTTTTAAAATAAAGCTGGTCAGAGGAGGGGAGAGGTCACTGCGAGGCACATGGGGGCTCCCCAGATGCTGAGGAGAGACGTGCTCTGCCCAGGACGCAGGGAGGTCCCAGGTGCCTGGGACGTAGGAGTCCCAGCACAATGGGGAGATGCCTGCACCTTTCCAACGCGGCCACCTGGGCTCAGAACTCCAAGAGCTAAAGTTTCCTTCAGGTTCAGAAGCCCCTTTCCTACCCAACAAGGGCTCGCCTCCTGGCGCTCCCCTCTGCCTTGGTCACTCACCATGTGGAGGGTAATGGGGTGGGGTGGGAGGGGCAAAGTCCAGCTTGTCCTTCAGGTCTTCCTCATTCTCCTTCTGCCACTGCAGGCCAACCTCTTCCCAGAGGCTGACAGCCAGCTGCCTGTGGCACAAGAGACAGACAACAGCAGCTCAGGGCAGGGCACGCAGGGGAGGGCCCTGCAAGTTCCCAGGGATGCCCAGGAGGCCGCAGGGCTATGCCAGGACACGGGTCGCCTAAAGGCCCCATCACACGAGAGCGGGAAGCTCCCTAACCCCAGAAAAGGTGGACCAGAAATTCTGTTCAACTTGTGAGCACCCTACTGACAGTACACCAAGGAGGCCGTCTGATCTCTGTCCATTACTCAGTCAAATGTTAAAAAGACGTGAAATGATGTTTACAAAACCAGAGGCCTTCTGTACAGCACATCACCTCAGAGCACAGGGACGAAGGGACAGGAGCAGGCTTCTGTGACAGATTCTGAGCAAAGAGAAACCACCACTGCTGTACATGACTGTTTAGGAAGCAGGGCCCACGGCCGCCGGCTGGATGCCTGCCCACCTACCTGACCTCGGGCACCTCGTCGTTGAGGCTGCTGAGCAGCAGAGGGATGAGCTTGTGGAAGAAGGAGTAGCGGTCGCGCAGACGCAGCAGCCAGCCGCCTACCACAGAGGCCACCGCCCGCCGGACCTGTGCACGAGAGGAAGGGATAAGGATTCGTGTAGGCAAAGGGGATGCGGGAGTTGATGCCACAGCGCAGCTCTGAGTGCCACTATGCAAACGCTGCCTGAGGCAGAGGCACGGCCAGGTCCTGGGCCACCTACCACCACCTGGATGCCATCCCCAAGGCAGAGGTGCATGGCCGGGGTCCTGGGCGCCACCAAGTCTGGGTCCCAGCCAGCTCTGCCAGTCCCCTCTGGCTGGGCCGGAGAGGAATGCTGCTGTCCTGCAGCCTCACACACATGTCCCCCGTGCCCTGGCCTGGTCCTATTGGCGAGAGCAGGCTCCTAGCTGCTGCCTGAGCCGTGCTGTGTGTTTGGTCTTCTGCATGAAAACCTCCTGGCCAGGCTGCGCCTGTCTCACCCTGGGTGCTCAGTGAGCCGGGCTACAGCAAGTATGGTGCACCATGGCCAGACCTCAAAGGCATCTGGTCCCAGAGCCCAGGGACTCTGGAGGAAACCAGCAGGGTCCCCAGTTCTGCTGCTGGGTGTCTGAAGAGGGGGCACGAGGGCCTCTGCCTACCTTGCCTACACAGGCAGAAGAAACCAGCTTAACAGACACCAGGTGCCCTAGCCAAGCTCCCAAAGGGCAGTGCCTGAGATGGGGACCAGCACCAACACTCCTCAAAGGGAACTGGGAACAGCCAAGAAGAAGCTGGGTGAGGAAGCGGTGTGGCTGAAGCCAGCTATAGACTGATCCAGGGAGCTCTGGGGTGTGAACGAGCTTCAGAGTCATCCCCTGTGAGGCCAGGGGCTGACTCTGTGGTGCCATCAGTGCCTGGCTGGGCTGTGGGGCGCAGGACCCTCATCCCTCCTGACACTTTGGATGAAGCGTCTCTGCACAGCTATGCACCATAGCCACTTGTAGGTGCAGGGGACCCGAGCAGCAGCTGTGCCCATGGCGTGGTCACTCACTGGGACTCGGAGGAGGGTTTGCTCCTCCCCGGCTCCAGCAAGGCCCAGAGCCAAGCAGATCGCATTTAGGATCTGTCCCTGCCAGCCTGGGACCTGGGCCCTGGCCTGACCGCTCCGAAGTTCATTCCCACCTGGAAAATGGGAAGGAATGACTGACAGGGCTCGTCACTGAGGTCCCGTGAGGGGTAGACAAGTTCATACACGGAGAGGCCCGACGCGCCTGACTCCTGCTGCCCATGTGGTGAGCACAGGTGACTCTTGGCATGTGAGCAGCAGAGAAGCGTGCATAGGGGACACAGCATAGGGGACACAAGAATGCGTGGTGCATTTGCGGGGGTTATTAACTGACACAGGGCCTTACTAGCAACCACAAATACAAGTACCCATATAACAATTGAGAAACCCAAATCAGCTCCATGGTCACTCCACCACCTGGTTAGAGAGTCACCACAGAACAAGCTGTCACTGTTGTCTTCATACACAGCACTGGCGGGTCTCGAGCAGAGATGCCCCAGGGTTTAATGCAGTCAACAGGCACCACTCATGGCCGCACCTGCCAAGACGCTAATCCACGTGAGTGGCAAACTCCAAGCTCAGCCTGTGCCATGTGCTGAGATGCTGGAAAGCCTGTCGGGCAGAGGGCATGACTGAGACAAGCCAGACTGCAGCCAGTCCCGAGCCCAAACACACGTGATGGGGCCCTCTCCAGGAGACGGGCAGGCATCCAGGGCCACATGGCAAGGCCTGAGCACACTCTGCCCCAGGCTGGCAGCCGGGGAGCAGTCTGAACTCGCTGAATCGGCCTCACTGCTTTCTCCTCCCTGACCTCCTGCACCTGTGCCAGGGTCTCTGCAGGGCCCTGCCCAGGACGGCCACCTGTCCGTTGGAACCCACAGATAGGCTTCTTTTGTAGAAAGGAGCTTCAAACATCTCACCTCATAGCAAGGACAGCTGCAGGGCTAGGATTTGGGGCTGTTCCTGAGTCTCATGGACTGCCACCACCTTTTCTATCAGTCTCTACTGGTATCATAAGAAATCTGCAAATGCTAATTAGCATGAGACGGATTATCCCTTTTCTTTTAGTTCAAAAACAACACTGAATACCGCACTGCCATGTAACAGTTTAACAAAGCAGGATGGTTTTCAATTTTTTTTCAAAAAAGCAAAAGAAATGAATTAGAAGCCTTCACAAGAAGGATGGGTACAAACAAGCCCAGACTGCAAAGATGACAGTAAATACCAAGCGACATCAACCGACAGCCACAAGCATCAGGAGCATCCAGGAAAACATTATCTCACCAAGTGAACTAAATAAGGCGCCAGTGACCAATCCCGGCATGACAGGGATAGGTGACCTTTCAGACAGAAAACTCAAAACAGCTGCTTGAGGACGCCCAGCAAAATCCAAGATAACATGGAGAAGGAATTCAGAATCCTATCAGAGAGACTGAAATAATTAAAAAGCATCAGGCAGAAATTCTGGAGTTGGAAAATGCGATTGGCATACTGAAGAATGCATCGGAGCCTCTTAACAGCAGAACTGACTACGCAGAAGAAAGAACTAGTGAGCAGCTTGAAGACGGGCTATTTGAAAATACATAGAGACAAAAGAAAAAAGAATAGAAAGAATGAGGCACATGGACAAGATCTAGAAAATAGCCTCAAAGGGGCAAATCTAAGAGTTCCTGGCCTTCAAGAGCAGGTAGAAAGAGAGAAATCGGGGTAGAAAGTTTACTCAAAGGGATAATACCAAAGAATTTTCCAAACCTAGAAAAAGATACCAGCACTCAAGTACAAGAAGGCTACAGAACACCAACCGGATTTAACCCAATAAAACTACCTCAAGACATTTAACAATCAAACTCCCAAAGATCGAGGATGAAGAAAGGGTTCTAAAAGCAGCAAGAGAAAAAAAAAAAAAACAACAAATCACATACAACATAGCTCCAGTACGCCTGGCAACGACCTCTCAGAGGAGACCTCACTGGCCAGGAGACAGTGGCGTGGCGTTTTTTTTTTTTTTTTTTTTTTTTTTGGAGAGGGAGTCCTCGCTCTATTGCCCAGGCGGAGTCAGTGGCCGGATCTCAGCTCACTGCAAGCTCCACCTCCTGGGTTTACGCCATTCTTCCTGCTCAGCCTCCTGAGGTGGCACCCGCCACCCTCGCCCGGCTAGATTTTGTATTTTTTTAGTAGAGACGGGGTTTCACCGTGTTAGCCAGGATGGTCTCGATCTCCTGACCTCGTGATCCGCCCGTCTCGGCCTCCCAAAGTGCTGGGATTACAGGCTTGAGCCACCGCGCCTGGCCCGGCATGGCGTATTTAAAGTGCTGAAGGAGAGGAAACTTTTACCCTCGTATATCCAGTGAAAAATCCTTCAAACAAGAGGGAGACAGACTTTCCCAGACAAACAAAAGCTGAGGAATTTCATCAACATCAGACCTGTCCTACAAGAAATGTTAAAGAGTGTTCTTCAATCTGAAAAATAAGGATGCTGAGCAGCAATAACAAATCATCTAAAAGGATACAACTCACTGGTAACAGTAAGCACACAGAAAAAACACAGACTGTTGTAACACTGTAACTGTGGGGTATAAACTATTCACACCCTGAGTAGAAAGACTAAAAGATGAGCCCATGAAAAATAACTAGCTGGCTGGGTGCGGTGGCTCACACCTGTAATCCCAGCACTTTGGGAGGCTGAGGCGGGCAGATCACCCGAGCTCAGGAGTTCGAGACAAGCCTGGCCAATATGGTGAAACCCTGTCTCTACTAAAAAATACAAAAATTAGCCGGGTGTGGTGGTGGATACCTGTAATCCCAGTTACTCAGCAGGGTGAGGCAGGAGAATCGCTTGAACCTGGGAGGTGGAGGTTGCAGTTAGCCAAGATGGCACCATTACACTCCAGCCTAGGTGACAGAGCAAGACTCCATCTCAAAAATAAAACAATAAAAATAAATAAATGAATAAAATAAAATAACTACAATGACTTTTCAAGACAAAATATAAAACAACAAAAGTTAAAAGTAGAGGGGATAAAATTAAAGTGTAGAGTTTCTATTCATTTTTTTCTTTGCTGCTGGTTTTTACAATCAGTGTTCAGTTGCCATCAGTTTAAAATAATGGGTTATGTTATTTGCAAGCCTCGTGGTAACTCCAAATAAAAAACTCTACAATAGATACACAAAAAACAAAAAGTAATTAAAACATACGGGGGAAAAAAAAAAACAGAGAAAATCATCTCATAAAAAGGAAGACAGGAAGGCAAGAAGGAAGAGCAGACCACAAAACAACCAGAAAACAACAAAACAACAGGAATAAGTCCTTACTTATCAATAACAACATTGAATGTAAGCAGACTAAACTCTCCCCTCAAAAGACAGAGTGGCTGGATGGGTAAGAAAACCAGGACCCAGCTATCTGTTGCCTACAAGAAACACACGTTACCAAAAAGGCACATGTAGGTTGAAAATAAAGGGATGCAAAAAGATATTCTGTACAAATGGAAACCAAAAAAAGAGCAGGGATAGCTATACTTAGACAAAACAGATTTCAAGACGAAAACTATATTAAGAGACAAAAGTCATCATATAATGATAAAGGGGTCAACTCAGCATGAAGACATAACTTTAAATATGTATTCACCCAACACTGGAATATCCAGATATATAAACCAAATATTGTCTGTTGAGACAGACTCCAACACAGTAACATCTAGAGGCTTCAACGCCCCACTGCCAGTATTAGACAAATAATCCAGAGACAAAATCAACAAAGAAACATTGGACTTAATCTGCGCTATAGACCTAATGCACCTAATAGATATTTACAGAACGCTGCATCCAACGGCTACATAATACACATTCTTCTCCTCAGCACATGGATCATTCTCAAGGATAAACCACATGTTAGGCCATGAAACAAGCCTTAAAACATGAAACTAGAAATTAATAACGAGAACTTTGGAAACTATACAAATACATCGAAATTAAATAATATGCTCCTGAATGACCAGTGGGTCAACGAAGAAATTAAGAAATTTAAAACATTATTATTATTATTATTATTTTTTGAGACGGAGTCTCGCTCTGTCGCCCAGGCTGGAGTGCAGTGGCCGGATCTCAGCTCACTGCAAGCTCCGCCTCCCGGGTTTACGCCATTCTCCTGCCTCAGCCTCCCGAGTAGCTGGGACTACAGGCGCCCGCCACCTCGCCCGGCTAGTTTTTTCATTTTTTATTTTTTAGTAGAGATGGGGTTTCACTGTGTTAGCCAGGATGGTCTCGATCTCCTGACCTCGTGATCCGCCTGTCTTGGCCTCCCAAAGTGCTGGGATTACAGGCTTGAGCCACTGCGCCCGGCCTAAAAAATTCTTAAATGAAAATGGAAACACAATATGCCAAAACAACAAAAGCAGCACTAAGAGGCAAGTGTGTAGCAATCAGCACCTACATCCAAAAAGCAGGCAACTTCAAAGAGCAACCTTATTCTGCGTCGAAAAGAACTAGGAAAGCAAGAGCAAACCAAACCCAAAATTAGTAGAAGAAATAAGAGCAGAAATAAATGAAATTGAAACAAAAAAATACAAAAGACAAACAAAATGAAAAGTTAGCTTTTTGAACAGATAAGCAAAATCAACACACCTTTAACCAGACTAAGAAAAAGAGAAGACCCAAGTAAATAAAATCAGATCAAAAAGGGGACATTACACAACTGATACTACAGAAATTCAAAGCATCATTAGAGACTGTGATCAACTATACCATAACAACATTGTGAGCAGCGACACCATGAGCAATGACACTGTGAGCAGCTACACCATGAGCAACTACAATACGAGCAACCACACCATAAGCAACTACAATATAAGCAACGACACCGTGAACAACTATACCATGAGCAACTACACTGTGAGCACTGACACCATGAGCAACTACAATATGAGCAACTACACCGTGAGCAACACCGTGAGCACCGACACCATGAGCACCGACACCGTGAGCAACTGCACCATGAGCAACTGCACTGTGAGCAACTGCACCGTGAGCACCGACACCGTGAGCACCAACACCATAAGCAACTACACCGTGAGCAACACCACTGTGAGCAACTACACCGTGAGCACTGACATCATGAGCACTGACACCGTGAGCAACTGCACCACGAGCACCGACACCGTGAGCACCGACACCATGAGCACCAACACCGTGAGCAACTGCACCACGAGCACCGACACCGTGAGCACCGTCACGGTGAGCACCAACACCGTGAGCAACTGCACTGTGAGCAACTACACCATGAGCACCGACACCGTGAGCAACTACAGTATGAGCACCGACACCGTGAGCAACAACACCATCAGCAACTACACTGTGAGCAACTATATGCCAATAAATTGGAAAACCTAGAAGAAATGGATCAATTCCTAGACACACACAACCTACCAAGATTAAATCATAAAGAAATCCAAACCTCGAACAGACCAGTAACAAGTAATGATATTGAAGCTGCAATGAAAAGCCACCCAGCAAAGAAAAGCCTGGGACCCAGTACTTCACTGTCAAATTTTATCAAACATTTAAAGAACTAATGTCACTCCTACTCAAACTATTCCAAGAAATAGAAGAGGAAGGAATACCTTCAAGCTTAATTTATGAGGACAGTACTACCCTGATACCAGAACCAGACAAAGATGCAATCGAAAAAGAAAACTATAGGACAATATCCCTGATGAATACTGATGCAAAATTTCCTCAACAAGACAGTGTTTCAACAGCACATTAGAAAGATCATTCATCATGACCAAGTGGGATTTATTCCAGGTATGCAAGGATGGCTCAACATATATAAATCCAATAATGTGACACATCATATCAGCAGAATGAAGGACAAAAACTATGTGATTATTTCAATTGATGCAGAAAAAGCATAAAATTCAACATCCCTTCATGATAAAAATCCTCAAAAAACTGGGTATAGAAGGAACATACCTCAGCACAAAAAAAGCCATATACGAGACTCACAGCTAGTATCACACTGAACGGGGAAAAAACTCAAAGGCTTTCTTCTAAATCTGGAGCAAGACAAGGATGCTCGCTTTCACCACTGTTAGTCAACACAGTACCCGAAGCACTAGCTAGAACAATCAGAAGAGAAATAAAGAGAATCCAAATTGAAAAGCAAGAGAATTATCCTTGTTTGCACAAAAAAAAAAAAAAAAAATTAGAACAGATAAACAAATTCAGTAAAGTTGCAGGATACAGAAATCACCAAACAAAAACCAGTAGCATTTCTACATGCCAACAGGGAACAAATCTGAAAAAGAAATCAAGAAAGTAATTCCATTTACAATAGCTACAAACAAAATAAGATATCTAGGAATTAACTTAACCAAAGAAGTGAAAGATCTCTACAATGCAAATTATAAAACACTAATGTGAGAAAATTGAAGAAGACACACACAAAAAATGGTAACATACTCCATGTCCATGGACTGGAAGAATCAATATTGTTAAAATGTCCATACTACCCAAAGCAATCTACAGACTCAATGTAATCCCTATCAAAATACCAATGACATTCTTCACAGAAACAGAAAAAATAATCCTAAAATTTATATGGAACCTCAAAAGACCCTGAAGAGCCAAAGCCATGCTAAGCAAAAAACACGACAAAAACAAACAAACAAAAAACCGGAGGGATCACATTACCTGACTTCAATTTATACTACAGAGCTATAGCGACCAAAACAGCATGGCACTGGCATAAAAAATTTATACTACAGAACTACAGCAATCAAAACAGCATGGCACTGGCATAAAAACAGACACACAGACCGATGGAACAGAATAGAGAACTCAGAAATTAAATCCATATACTTACAGTGAACTCATTTTGACAAAGGTGCTAAGGACATCCCTTGGGGAAAGGGCAGTTTCTTCAATAAATGGTGCTGGGAAAACTGGATATCCATATGCAGAAGAATGAAACTGGACCCCTATCTCTTGCCACGTACAAAAGTCAAATCAAAATGGATTAAACACCTCAATCTAAGACGTCAAACTACGAAACCACTACAAGAAAACATTGGGGAAACTCTCTGGGACACGGTCTGGACAAAGGTTTCTTGAGTAAAATGCCCAAAGCACAGGCCACCAAAGAAGGAATGGGTAAATGGGATCATATCAAGTTAAAAAGCTCCTGCACAGCAAAGAAAACCATCAACAGTGAGGAGATGACCCACAGGATGGGAGAAAACAGCTGCACAAATACCCATCAGAAAAGGGACTCACAACCAGAATCCATAAGGTGCTCAAACTCAATAGAAAAAAATCTAATAACCCGATTTAAAAATGGACAGATCTGAATAGACATTTATCAAAAGAAGGCATACAAATGATGAACAGGTACTTGGCAGGAACGTGACAAACACTCATCTCTGAAAAGCTGTCCGTGCAGCCCCAGCCTCTCCTGTAACATCCGATGTTGCTGGAAGGTCCTCTTGACAAGAACAGGTCTGGTGGTCTCACCAGCGGCACACATCGAGCAGGAAAACTGCAGCAAAGCTGAGCAGCTGCCGACTGCAGGCCTGGCGACAACCAGGGCACCCTTGCAGGGCGAAGTCCATAAGCCACCCACCTAAGGGCGGCACAAGGCAGTTTGTTCAGGGCCTGCTTCACAACTGCACGGCCATACGTCCGTCCTGCCTGCCTCGCCGGCGTTCTGGATGCCGTCAGTGTCCTGGCTGGGAGCTCCAGTCATGTGCACGTGGGGAGATGCAGTAGCCCCTGCCGCACTGGGACACCCCCCTTTCCACAACTTCAGACACCACCGTCCCGGGGCCTAGGGCTCCAGGACGGCTAGACCACCCACGTCCTGACCTTGCTCTGAGGCTCGCCTGGCTGTGCTATCTGAGCGAGCTCTGAGGTCTCTGAGCCTCGTAAGGAGGAGATGAAGTTATTTCTGGGCCCTTCCAGTGAAGTTGAGTGATTTAAGCGGAGTCTAGCAGGCTGCTGAAGGTTTCCTACAAGTCAGAAGGCAGTCAGGACCTTCTGTGCAGAGGGCATGGGGTCCCAGGGCTCCAATCCCTGGGTTGTTGAGGAGCTCGAGGTGTCTGCAAGGAGCGCACAGTGAGCTCCAGGATGGGGTCCCAGGGCTGATCAGAGTAAAAGGGACAGCACCCGACTCCACATGAAACTCACATGAAGGGCCGCGCAGGGTCTCTGCTAATAGAATGTAAACCCCACTGGGAAGAAATGGGCCATGCTGGAAGAATTGTCTTGGGCCACACGTAAAATAACACTAACACTAATGATAACTGACGAGCTAAAAGAAAAAAAAAATCACAAAAAAATCTCATAACATTCTAAGAAAGTTTATGAATTGGTGCTGGGCAGCATTCAAAGCCGTCCTAGGCAGCATGTGGCCCGCAGGCCGCAGGTTGGACAAGCTTGCTTCAGATCAACGATGTGATGTCAGCTTTCTAACAGCTACTGATACAGAGTAGGTGGTTTATGCATAGCTACCAATACAG
Organism: Rhinopithecus bieti; assembly: GCF_001698545.2. Lineage (NCBI taxonomy): Eukaryota > Metazoa > Chordata > Mammalia > Primates > Cercopithecidae > Rhinopithecus > Rhinopithecus bieti. The sequence continues at coordinate 2,386,821 of NW_016803657.1, read as the reverse complement.
TTATAACATGTATAGACAGCTATCGACACGTAGTAACGGTATTTTTACAGTCACGGTATAGTTACACTGAGTTACACTGTCTGCAGCTAGCTAGAGAGTTCCAGTATTTACAGAGAGTGCTCCACAGAGTTCCAGTATTTATAGACAGCTATCGATACAGTGACGGTATTTTTAGACAGTGATGGTATTTTTAGACAGTGACAGTATTTTTAGACAGTGACGGTACGTTACACCGATAGCTATCAGCTATGGAGCTTCAGTATGCACACAGAGCTCTCCATAGAGTCATCACACTGTTTTGAGGAATAAGACTTGGCCCATGACACAGACACCACGTTCCTTGCAGGACATACTCTGCCTCGGGCTTAAGAAAGGTGGGAGAGAAAAACCAGCCAGGCACTTGCACTTCTCACTGGGCTCTGTTCTTGCCCTGGCCCCCTGAACTGCCCTCTGCAGCCCAAGTATTTAGTCACTGCCAGAAGTGCCTGCTGCCAAGTGCCAGGCAGCATGGACACTGACCCCACACTCTGCCCACTTTCTCCCCCCCGGGCAGAGCCTAATGTGCTCAGGGGCCCTCTGTGCTGCCTGGTGCTGAACCCACACCAGCTCCAGGAGGGGCCGGCCAGCATACATGGTGACTCAACTTCCGCTGGCCTGATGAGACCAAGGGGGTGAACGAAGGCTCCTGGTGGGAAAGGGTCCCCCTGTGTCTCTGCGCACAGCCCCAAGGCAGCCACACTGCCGCTGGAGGGAGAGAGCCCGAGAATGAAGCCTGGCCATGGAGGCAAAGCAGGGGCATCCTGGGCAGGTGCTGTGTCACACCTACAGCCGGGACTACGGCTGGACCCCAGCAGCACAGACGAGGGAGCGAGTCAGGGCTTCCATCCCGGCCCCAGAATACCCAAGTGACTCTTCAACTCACCACCTTCATGCCATTTCCCATCAGGAAACCTACCTCTGCAAGGCTGAAACCTGCAGCCACGCGTGGTGAAGAAGCCAGACACAAAAGGTCACACGTCTGACTACGCTGACAGGTAACGCAGACACAGAAAGATCAGAGGTCACTCAGCTTCCCTGGTGGCCATAGTGTGTGGCGTTTTAGCAAGTCACTGGGGCCTCAGATCCAAGACATGCCCTCCCAGCCAGGTTCTGCCAGCAGTAAAGCCGACACTCAGTCCCATCTGTAGGACTCCTGCCCGCCTGCCTGCCCGTCTCTCGGTGGGTTCCAAAGCCCAACAACATAATTATCCCCAACAAACCAACCCCGACTGTACTCTTTTCCCAGGCCAGGTCCACCAACCACAGTGGCTTTTCAGGAAAGTGCATCTTGATGGATGGGAGCACTAAGGAAGCTCCTGCAACTGCTGAAGCACACACCGTGTCTAAGAGACAATAACTACACAAGCCATCCTTTCTCACACCCTTGGAATTCATAACACCAAACATTAAAACAGTTCAGCTGTCTCCTAGTTTTTCCAAGATGTGAATAGGAACATCCGGTGAGTAGGAATAATGAAAGGACATTTGGTGCATGCAGCATTCTGAAAAAAGAACAAGTGCGTTAGTTAAAAAGAGCACGTCAGCCCGCCTGTGGTGGAGAGAGGAACAGGCTGTCCGGGAGAAACACCAGTTACCTGTGGGACGTCATCAAACAGTCGCTGAGCAAAATGGGAAAGCACGTCGTCCACGGACTTCCCATTGCCAAACTGGATCACCGCACCTGTGGCTTCGACGGTGGCCACACGGACCTTCCAGTGCTGGTGGGAGATGGTCTGCATCAGGGGCCCGATCAGAGACTCCGACTGCATGTGGAAGTGGTCTGAGGGACAGGGAGGCCCCCAGTTACCAGAGCTGCTCCCACACGCCTTGCCCAGCTCTGTGGGCTTCCAGAGGACAGCTGCCCGCCTGTGAGCTCCTCACCTCCCTTCCTCTTCCCCTCCAGGTCCTTGCTGCAGAACAGTAAACAACCCAGGCTGCCAAACAGAGCTCTGTACCGCCCAGCACAGGAAGAGGCTCAGGGACAAGTGTCCCACCTTGATGACACCTGTGCAACCCAGGGGGCTTAGAGGGACCAGCAGGGAAAGGCTGGGGGTGCAACCCCATTGTGGCTGAAGATGGGAGAGCCTGGACCTGCTGAAGCCAAAGTGGAGGCCTGAGGGGGACACTGGAGGCCACAGGAAAGAAGCCGAGCCCAGAGGACAGCGGGGAGGCTGCACTCCCAGCCCCAACTGAGACCAGACCCCAGGCTCCTCCAGGAAGCTGGGCCAGAACCACTCCAGGCAAAGCCACTGCACTTCCTATTTGTAAAGTCCCCGCAGAAAGTCAGAACAAGAGGTGGCAGGCGCCTGTAATCCCAGCTACTTGGGAGGCTGAGGCAGGAGAATCGCTTGAACTCAGGAGGCAGAGGTTGCAGTGAGCAGAGATCACCCCATTGCACTCCAGCCTGGGAGACAGAAACTCCGTCTCCAAGAAAAAAAAAAAAAGTCAGAACCAAAGGGTCTCTGGCATCCACACTGCCTCTTGCCTCAGCTCTGCACTACTCGGGGCTTGTCTGGGAAACAGCCATTCCAATGAGACTTTGGGTGAGCTCTTCAACCTCTCTGCCACTGCCCAGTGTGACCGGGGCCAAAGGCGAGGCCCCCCACCCAGGGGAGAGGAGGGCCAGAGGTGCTGGAGATGAGGGGATGCTCCAGGCAGAGGCACAGTCCCTCACCCCACAGCAACCAGTGAGCACACACCCCGGCAGGCTGTGCTCGGGGCAGGGGCACAGGCAGGCATGGTGCTGTCCTATGGAACTTACGGTCTAGGGAGGGAACGTGGCAAGGCCGGGAGGAGCTCCCTGGAGGAAGCAGGAGCACCCGTGGGGGTGATGCACAGACGGGGTAGGGAAGTGGTTGAGGGCTGAAGAGAAATACATTAAATGCCAGGAATTCTCAATGGCCATGTCCAGCCCAAGGCTCTTCCCCGAGTTCTGGACCATGTGAAACCCAAAGTTAACCAACGTGGAGACCTCGGCATTTCCCCAAGTCCAGCTTTTCCTTTACTGCCGGAACCTATTCTCCACGCAGCTGCAGTGATCTTTTAAGAACCTGAACTCGGGTCTACTACTCCTATTGACACCCCCTGCACTTCCCACTACATTCAAACCATCATCGGGATATCACTAGGACGGCCTGAGCTGGCCAGATCTCTCACTGCTTTCCTGCTTCCTACCGCCCACGGATTTATAGCATCGGTGTTCCCCCCTCTGGAAAGCCTTCCTGCCAGCAGGAAGCCGGTGCCTGCTATCATTCCACATCCCAGCCAGAGGAGGGAAAGGGCAAGGCCCTGCAGGAATGGCCAGTTAAGGAAACAGAACGACCGGATCAGATCAGAGCTCTAAAAATGATGCGGAACGTTAGAAAGTGGAGGGGAGAAGCGGCCTCCTTCCACTTAGGACAGTGGTCCAAACCAGAGAGGGAAGGCAGTGGAGTAGGATGAATGGGACAGAAAGTGAAATGACCAGAGCAGAGTCTCAAAGCGTGTCTCCTCAACCAGATGCAAGTCCTGCAAGCCCCCAGAGGGAAGGAAAGGAGGCAGCTATCCGGGCACACCCCACCCCAAACCGCTTAACAGGAATTTCCGCGGTGGTTTCCAGGGATCTGGATAGGAGAGCTGGCTCGTGGGCCCGGGTGAGGGGGCTCAGGCAGGGAGGAGGGTGGGGGGTGAGGGTCGCTGGACGGCGGGATGCAAAGAGGAGGACCGCAGAGTATAGGCAGGTGGAGGGGGCACAGGGAGCAGGCAGGTAGGGGCGGGGCTTGGGGCGTCGGAGGGTGAGGCGGGGAGCGGACACGGGTGTGAGGTGAAGTGAGGGCCAAGCAAGAGCAGATGGCAGCGCAGGCAACGGGTAGTTGGGCGTAGAGGGCAGGGAGCGGGTGAAGGCGCGCGCTTGGGTGGCGGACGTGAGGAGGGACGCAGTGGTGGTGGAGGAGGGGGCCCGGGCGGGGGGGCTTGGGGCAAGGCGTGGTGGGGGACGCGCCGGCATGTGGGGGCCCGGGATTGTTGGGGGGTGGGGCCGAGCCTCGGGGAGTGAGAGGGCCGTGGAGGTGGAGGTGGGGGTGAGAAGTGTGGGGTGTGGGAGCTGGGCCCGGGGTGCTCACCGGGCGGTGGCCTGCGCCAGAGCGAGCGGCGCTGCCTGAGCTCTCGCGGCGCACGGCGGCGAAGGGGTCCAGCAGGGAGCAGCGGGCAGCGCGCGCAGGGCGTCGTCGCAGGTGGGGCGCGAGCGCGGGCGCCACACAGGTCACGGCCAGACCCAGCCAACTGCACGAAGCGCCCAAGGCGCAGCTCCTCGCAGGCCTCCGGGCGGAAGGCGCGCGGGCTCGGGGGCCGGCCAGGCGCGGGCGAGCGCGGGCAGCAGGCCCGGCGGCAGGGCATCGCGGGGCCCGCGCGGCCGGCGGGCAGGCGCCAGACGCCAGGCAGGTGCACTGGCCAGCCCGCGGCCAGCCCCTCGGCGGGTAGCTCCAGGCAGCGCAGCCAGGCGGCGCAGCAGCCAGGCGCGCCCAGGGGCCCTGGAAAGCGGGGGGTCGGCGGAGGGCCGCGGCCTCCTCCAGCGCGCGCCCGAAGGGCCTCCAAAGGCGCGCCGCCGCCCGGTTTGCTGTCGGCCTCCAGCCCCGGCAGCAGGCGGCTCAGGGCGCGGCTCAGCTCTGCCGCCTCCGCCATCTCGGCCCCCTCGGCCGGGTGTGAGGCCGCCACGGCCTCCGCCACCCCGGGCGCCGCCATCTTGCTCGCGTCGCCGGTCACTAAGGGGAACGGCGCTTTCGCGACGCTCGGCGCGGATTACGGCAGCACTTCCGGTCCGCGCTGGGGGCGGGGCGCCGGGCTCCTTCCTCCCCGCAGGTACGCACGTGGGTCTGGCCCCTGGTCCCACCGTGCTCGCCTGCTGTCCCGCGCTGTCGCAGGAGCCCCCGCCAGCCGGCCTGCTGGGCCTTACCCTGTCCCCATTGCGCAGATGGGAAGGGTCTCGGGAGGGTGCAGCTCGCCTGGGATGCGGGCCCCGGGCTATAGGCCTGGGCCTGCCCCTAGGGAAGCCTGCCCTGCGGCCTGGAGTGCTTGGAGAAGGAACCTGGGTGCCCTGCATCGGTCCAGGGTAGCCGGGAAACCCCTTTTTGAGCCGTCTAGAGCCCCTCTGGCTTTGGGAAGGTGCGTTCCAGGAGGGAAGGGCGCTGGTTCTGTGGACTGGATCCCCCTGTGGTGTAAGACGGGTTCCTGGTCTGGGCTTCACGTGCAGCCTGTGATTTGATCTCAGGTGTAGCCGCCCAGTAGGTTCGCCTTACTCACTGCCCAGGTAGAGCCAATTTATCAAGACAGGGGAATTTCAATAGAGAGTTTAATGCATGCAGAAACCGCCTAAACACCAGAGCTTTATTACTCAAAGCAGGTTCTGAAATTCCTGAGAGGAGTCATTTAAGGATAATTAGGCAGGTAGGGGGCCAGGGAGAGGGCAGTGCTGATTGGTCGGGTTGGAGATGAAACAGTGGAGCGTCAAAGTTGATTCTCTTGCTGTCTTCTGTTCCCGGGTGGGATCACAGAACTGGTTGAGCCAGATTAGGGGTGTGGGTGGTGGCAACTGGTGCATCAGAATGCAGAGCCTGAAAAATATCTGGAGCACCAATCTTAGAGTTTACAATAGTGATGTTATCCTAAGGAGCAATCGGGGAGGTTTGGGATCTTGTGGCCTCTGGCTGCATGACTCAAACCACAATTTCTAATCTTGTGGCCCATGCCTTAGTCTTACAAAGGCATTCTGGTCCCCAGGCAAGAAGGAGGTTGGCTTCAGGAAAGGGCTGTTATCATCTCTGTTTCAAAGTTAAACTATAAACTAAGTTCCTTCTAAAGTGAGCTTGGCTTACTCCCAAGAAATAACAAGGCAGCTTGGAAATTAAAAGCAGGACAGTGTTTCACAGTAGTGACCTTGAGTATGGACTTGAGTGTGGAGACAGAGGTGCCCAAACAGCTTGGCGGCGGAGTTGGTGCGAGCCCAGCCTGGAACAGGAATTTGACAGCACTCACTGCAAACCAGGAGTCCCCAAGTCTGGTTAGCCAGGCACTTCTCATCCGTGACCGTGCACTGAGTTTTCTAGAAGCAGAATGTGTGTAATTTTAGGACTGAACGTCAAGTTTGACCTTATTTTTTGTTGTTGATCTTCGTGTTGCAAAATGGCGGTGTTCATCAGTACCTCTTTATTTATTTGTTTATTTTTGAGATGGAGTCTTGCTCTGTCGCCCAGGCTGGGGTGAAGTGGCACGTTCTCTGCTCCCTGCAAGCTCTGCCTCCCAGGTTCACGCCATTCTCCTGCCTCTGCCTCCTGAGTAGCTGGGACTACAGGTGCCCGTCACCACTCCTGGCTAATTTTTTTGTATTTTTAGTAGAGACGGGGTTTCACCGTGTTAGCCAGGATGGTCTCAATCTCCTGACCTCGTGATCCACCCGCCTCGGCCTCCCAAAGTGCTGGGATTACAGGTCTGAGCCACCATGCCCAGCCCATCAGTACCTCTTAAATGTTGTTATGTAGCATATTCAGTAACTTTCTTCATTCATTGTTTCCTCCAACAGGCATTTGTTTGACCAGGCACTATCTTTAACACATGGGACAGGATGACAATGATGTAGAAACTGGCCACAGTCCCTGCTTTCCCAGATCTTATCTTGCAGGATGAGATAGCCCTTAATGGAAAGATAAATTAATATGTGTTTAACCACAGTGGTCCTGGGAGAATGAGTGTCAAGGGATGTTGAACTAGACTTGTAAGGCTTCCCTGAACAAATGGTAGCAGAGGCAAAATATGAAGAATAAGTAAACATGGTATATTAGTCCATTTCTATGCTGCTAATAAAGACATAGCCGAGACTGGGTAATTTATACAGGAAAAGGTTTAGTGGACTCAGAGTTCCACATGGCTGGGGAGGCCTCACAATCATGGCCGAAGGCAAGAAGGAGCAAGTCACATCTTACATGGATGGTAGCAGGCAAAGAGAGACAGAGGGCTGGTGCAGGGAAACTCCCTCTTACAAAACCATCAGATCTTGTAAGACTTATTCACTATCATGAGAACAGCACAGGAGAGACCCACCCGCATTATTCAGTTACCTCCCACTGGGTCCTTCCCACAACATGTGGGAATTGTGGGAGCTACAATTCAAGATGAGATTTGGGTGGGGACACAGCCCCACCACATCACATAGCCAGGTGAAAGGTGGGGGTAGGGGACGGGGAGGTGTTGTAGAGAGAGGAAATAGTATGGCCGAAGGCCTCATGAGTGGTGGTATGGGCTGAATGGTGTCTTCCCAAAATTCACATGCTGAAGTCCTAACCCCCATACCTCAGGATGTGACCCTGTTTGGAGACAAGGCATTTGGAGACAAGGTCTTTGTAGACGTGATCGAGGTGAGATGAAGTCATCAGGTTGGGCACTCATCCAATGTGACTGCTGTCTTCATAAAAGAAATTTTGGAGACAGACGTGCATACAGGGAGAACACAGTATGAGCATGAAGAGGGACCTCAGGAGGAGCCAGCCCTGCTGACACCCTGATCTTGAGAAATCAGTTTCTCTCGTTCAGCCGCCCAGCCTGGGGTGCTTTGTTATGGCAGCCCCAGGTAGCAAACGGAGGGAGGCTGACACCGCTCACGGGAGCAGGCAGGGCGTGAGCAGATGGGTGGCGCCTGGCCATGGGGGCCTTTGTCCTAAAGCATGGGGGACTAAGGATTTCATGGTGGGAGCATTGGCAAGATCGAGTCTGCACTTTTCAAGGACCCCTTTGGCTTCTGCTGAACGGATTGGTCAGGAGCCCTTGGAAGGCTGTGGCAGCGATGAAGTCGAGAAATAATAAGCACTTTACAGTGGTGGGACTTCACTTTTCCTTGCTCCTCCCATTGAAATACAGCAAAATACCCTGCACATGACTCAGCAGGTGACGAGGAAAGGAGCTTGAGAGTTGACAGCAAGACAGATGGGCTAGAGACCTCTGGACTGGAGGAACAGGAAGGTGGTGGGTCCCCTGGGTTTTCTTTTTCTCTTATGCATTCCTGCACTAGTCCCCAGGGACGCCTGCAGCCCAGAACAGCCAACAGGCACAGACGGAGATTCTCCAAGGAAAGCCTCCTCTCTCTGGCCAAAGCCCTGGGAAAGGGGACGCCCAACCGAGACTCAGAGGGTAGCTGCCACCTCCACTCCACAGTCTGCTTTCAGGGCCAATTTTAAAGCCACTGCAGGTGCATTAACCTGTGCTGCACAACTGTGGTTCCAGTGGACAGTCTGCACAGGTAGTGTCAGAGGAGCCTGAAGTCTGCCCTTCCTCTCATAGCACAAACAGACCCAGAATGAGCATGTTCTGTCTTGACACAGCAAAACGTAGCCCAGTGACACCAGGTGGCCCAGGGAGGTACCTTTCACCCCTGCAGGTGCCACCAATGGGAAATGAGCAGCAGCCCCAGGAAGGCCAGAAGAATAAAGCAGACCAGGAGGGCAGTGCCAGGGCTCTGAAGACAAAACTGTTGTTAGAATGACAGGCCGCAAAAATAGGCCGAAATCTACACCCTGAACCTGAACAGAGCAACTGTCTGCTAAAGTAGGTTAAAGTAGGACCAGGAGTCTGCAAACATTGTAACCCAAATGTCCAGGATACATCTGGAAATCACTTGTCATACCAAGAACCAGGAAAGCCACAATCTGACCATGGTAAGGTAACGGATGTGAATTCCATATAGGTCACATGTTAGAATCATCTGCCAAGAATTTTAAAGCAGTCATAAAAACCAGGCCAGGCGTGGTGGCTCATGCCTGTAATCCCAGCACTTTGTGAGGCCAAGGCAGGCGGATCACCTGAGGTCAGGAGTTCAAAACCAGCCTGGCCAACATGGTAAAACCCCATCTCTACTAAAAAATAAAAAAATTAGCCAGGTGTGGTAGCGGGTACCTGGAATCCCAGCTACTCAGGGAGGCTGAGACACGAGAATTGCCTGAACCCAGGAGATGGAGGTTGCAGTAAGCTGAGATCATGCCACTGCACTCCAACCTGGGTGACAGAGCAAGACTCCATCTGGAAAAAAAAAAAAATGCTGAAGACTCCCCAATTCGATGAAAACATAAATCCACAGATTCCAGAACTGAACAAGACTTCGTAGGATAAGCCCTTCAAAAACCCATAGTAAGACACATCACAAACTATTAAACTCCTGGAAACTAAAGACAGAGGGAGGAAAAATACTAACTGCCAGAGAGAAATGATGTCTTGCCTAGAGAGGAACACCAGTTTGAAGAAAGGCAGATTTCTTAACCAAAACCACAAAAGTCCAGAAGGAAGTGACGTGCCGTTGTTCAACTGTACAGGGGAAAGAGCTGTTGACTGTGAGTCCTCTACCCAGCAAAACTACCCTTCAGGAATGGAGGAGAAATAATGATATTCTCAGACAGGCAAACTAATAGAATTTATTGCTAGCAGACCTACTTTTAAGGAATGCCTAAAGGATACCCTGTAACCAGAAAGATAATTTTCTTTTTCTTCTTTTTGAGACGGAGTTTTGCTCTTGTTGCCCAGGCTGGAGTGCAGTGGCACGATTTTGGCTCACTGCAACCTCTGCCTCCAGGTTCAAGCAATTCTTCTGCCTCAGCCTCCCGAGTAGCTGGGATTACAGGCATGTGCCACCATGCCTGAGTAATTTTTTATTTTTAGTAGCGACAGGGTTTCTCCATGTTGGTCAGGCTGGTCTTGAACTCCTGACCTCAGGTGATCTGCCTGCCTCGGCCTCCCAAAGTGCTGGGATTACAGGCGTGAGCCACCGCGCCTGGCCCAGAAAGATAATTTTAACAGAAGAGGGCTGGGGCCTCCAGAAAGTTGAGAACAATGGAGTGGATAAAAATAGAAGTAAATGTCACTGACCATCTTTCACCTCAGGAGTTTCTTTAATCATATTTGATGGTTGAAGCAAAAATTACAACACCGATGTGGTGTGTGATGTATGTGGAGGAAATATCTACAACTAGGTATTTAACAGTGAGAAGGGTTAGGGACTTAAGTGGAAGGAAGTCCTACACTCCCTTAAGTGGAAGGGAGTTCTACACTCCCTCGAGGTGGTAAATCATAGATGCTGATAGACTGATGAGTTGTATGTGTATGTGGTGATATCCTCAAAAACATAACGTGGAATTCTAAAAAATCTTCAAGTATCCCACAGTAAAGCATGAGAGAACAAACACAGATGATTAAATGGCAAGTATAAGCCCTAATATATCACTAATTTAAATGTAAATGGCCTAAACACAACAATTAGAAGACAGAGGTTCGCCAAATGGATACAAAACCTGACCCAACTATATGATGTCTACAATATGCTGAAGCTCACTTCAAACATAACATAGGCAGATTGAAAGTAAAAGGATGGCAAAAGTGTATCATGTAAACATTAATTTTAAACAGCAGGATTGGCTGTTGAAATTCCTTGGGAAAAAGAGGGACATTACATAATGATGAAAGAACTCAGTGGGAAGATACAGCAATCCCAAATGTGTATACAGCAAACAACAGACTTTCAACATGTGTAAAGCAGAAACTGACAACTGAAAGGAGAAATAGAGAAAGCTGCTGTTGTATTTGACAACTTCAGCCTGTAACTCAGCAGCTGCTAGAATAACTAGGCAGACAGTCATCAAGGTATAGCAGAGCAACACCATCAACCAACAGGATCTAACTGACGTTTACAGAACAAACTGCTCAACAATCACAGAATTCACATTCTTTTCTAGTGTCCTCAGAACATAGACCAAGATAGACCATGTCCTGGGCCATAAGGCAAACCTTAGCAAATGTAAAAGACTTGCACCGAGGGCCGGGTGCAGTGGCTCACGCTTGTAATCCCAGCACTTTGGGAGGCCGAGGCAGGCGGATCACCTGAGGTCAGGAGTTCAAGACCAGCCTGACCAATATGGTGAAACCCCATCTCTACTATAATACAAAAAATTAGCTGTGCATGGTGGTACATCCTGTAATCCCAGCTACTCAAGAGGCTGAGGCAGGAGAATCACTTGAACCCAGGAGGTAGAGGTTGAAGCGAGCCGAGATTGCGCCATTGCACTCCAGTCTGGGCAACAAGAATGAAACTCCCTCTCCAAAAAAAAAAAAAAAAAAGACTTGCACAGAATGCCCTCTCTGACAATAATGGAATCAAACGTACCATCAGTAGCAGACAGCAGGAAAATCTTCACACATGTGGAGATTAGACAATTATTCTACTCAGAAATGGAAACAATTGCTACATGCAACAACTTGGACGAACCTCTAAAAGATGATGTAGATGAAAACCAGTCCCAAAGGGATATTTTGTGGTATTGTTTGTATGACATCCATAAAGTAACAGAGATGGGGAACAGATGACTGATCTCTAGGGGCTAGGGATGGGGTGGCGTGATTATTAAGGGTCACCAGGAGGGAGCCTTGTGGTGCTGGTGCAGTTAAGTACCTGGATTGTGGTGGCATCTCCGTGAATACCCAGCGGGGTCATGACCTCTCTCCTTTCCCAAGACACACTGCCAGACCGAATAGCTATAAACCGGATGACAGAGGCAGGGCAGTAGGACAGGATGGCCAATATGTTACAACAAATGAAACAGGCCTTGGGATGCTGAGATGGGAGAATCGCTTGAGGCCAGGCATTCAAGACCACCTGGGTAACATAGTGACACGCCGTCGCTACAAAGAAATATAGAAACTTAGCTGGATGCAGTGACTCACACCTGTAGTCCCAGGTACTTGGGAGGCTGAGGTGGAAGGATTGCTTGAGCCCAAGAGTTTGAGACCAATCTGGGCAACATAGTGAGACCCCCATCTCTACAAAAAAATAAACAATTACGGCCGGGCGCGGTGGCTCACGCCTGTCATCCCAGCACTTTGGGAGGCCAAGGTGGGTGGATCGCCTGAGGTCAGGAGTTCAAGACCAGCCTGACCAACAAGGTGAAACCCCGTCTCTACTGAAAATACAAAAATTAACCGGGCGTGCTGGCAGACACCTGTAGTCCCACCTATTCGGGAGGCTGAGACAGGAAAATTGCTTGAACCCAGGAGGCGGAAGCTTCAGTGAGCTGATATCGTGCCATTGCACTCCACCCAGGTGACAGAGCGAGACTCCTTCTCAAAAGAAAAAAATAATAATAAGCTGGGTGTGATGGGGTGCACCTGTAATCCCAGCTACTCAGGAGGCTGGGGTGGGAGGATCACTTGGGCCAGGAAGATTGAGGCTGTCAAGAGCTATGATCATGCCACTGCACTCCAGCCTGGACAACAGAGAGATCTTATATCATTAAAAAAAAAAAAGCCGGCTGGGCGCGTTGGCTCACGCCTGTAATCCCAGCACTTTGGGAGGCCGAGGCAGGTGAATCACGAGGTCAGGAGATCGAGACCATCCTGGCTAACACAGTGAAACCCCATCTCTACCGAAAATACAAAAAATTAGCTGGGCATGGTAGCAGGCGCCTGTAGTCCCAGCTACTCGGGAGGCTGAGGCAGGAGAATGGCGTGAACCCTGGAGGCGGAGTTTGCAGTAAGCTGAGATTGCGCCACTGCACTCCAGCCTGGGTGACAGAGTGAGACTCTGTCTCAAAAAAAAAAAAAAAAAAGCCTATAAAAGAGATGAAGATCTGTATCTTACCAAAATGAAACAGGAACAAGAAGTATGTAAGAGAAGAGGTCAGGGATATGGAGAACAGAAGCAACAATGCTAATATCTGTTGAACAGATGTCCCAGGAAGACAGAAGAAAAGTGGGGAGTAGGAGGTATTTGAAGGGATAATGAAGACACATTTTCTAGAGTTAAAAATGGGTCAGGCTGGGCACGGTGGCTCATGCCTGTAATCCCAGCACTTTAGGAGGCTGAGGTGGGTAGACCACCTGAGGTCAGGAGTTCAAGACCAGCCTGGCCAACATGGTGAAACCCCATCTCTACTAAAAATACAAAATTTAGCCAGAAGTGGTGCTGTGCACCTGTAGTCCCAGCTACTTGGGAGGCTGAGGCAGGAGAATTGCTTGAACCCAGGAGCCAGAGGTTGCAGTGAGCTGAGACTGTGCTGCTACACTCCTGGGTAACAGAACGAGACTGGAAAAAGAAATAAAGGAGGCTGAAGCAGGAGGATACACACACACACACACACACACACACACACACACACACACATATATATCTGTGTCTGTGGGTCAGGAGTCCAGGCATGGCTTTACTGGGTCCTCTGAAGGCTGTAGTCTATGCTGGGGCTGCGTTCTCATCTGAGGCTCGACTGAGGAAGGGTCCATTCCCAAGTGCACTTGGTTGTTTCCAGCATTTACTTCCTTGGCTGTGGACAAGAGGCCGCCCTCAGCTCCTGGCCACGGGATCCTCTTACAGCCACTCATGACATGGCAGCTGGCTTCCTCAAAGCCAGCAAGGGAGAGAGTTCCCCAGCAAGGCAGATGTTACCATGAATCATATGTGATGCCCACTCCTCACCTTTGCTGTACCCCACCAGGCAGGGGTGAGCCTCAGGACCTGCACACACTCAAGGGGATGGTACCCCACAAGGCATGAGCATTGGGAGGTGGGTACCCTGTGGCCATCTGAGAATGCCCACCACACCCAGGAGCCATGTGTAGAGAAGACTGTTGAGGTTTATGGCAAAATTTTCTGTGAAATTATGCATCCCTTACCTACACAGTGAACAATGCAAAACTTGAATATTAGAGAACATTGTGTGTGGGTGTCTGTGTTTTGAGGCAAGGTATCACTGTTTCCCAGGCTGGAGTGCAGTGGTGCAATCATAGCTCACTGCAGCCTTGAACTCCCGGGCTTAGGTGATCCTGCCACCTTAGGCTCCTGAATACCTGGGACTACAGCTGTGCACCACCATGCCTGGCTAATTTTTTTTTTTTTTGTAGAGATGGGGTCTTGCTTTGTTGCCCAGATGGGTCTTGAACTCCTGGACTCAAGTGATCCTCCTCTTTTGGCCCCCCAAAGTGCTGGGATTGTAGGCATGAGCCGCCATGCCTGGTCACATTGTTCCCTTCCCTTCCCTTCTCTTCCCTTCCCTTCCCTTCCCTTCCCTTCCCTTCCCTTCCCTTCCCTCCCCCT
>NW_016803657.1:2367115-2371420 GCF_001698545.2 Rhinopithecus bieti | reverse complement strand
TCCCCTCCCTCTCTCTTTCCTCCCTTCCCCTTCCCTTCTCCTTCCCTTCCCTCTCTCTTTCCTCCCTTCCCCTTCCCTTCTCCTTCCCTTTATTTTTTTCTTTTTGAGACTGGATTTCATTCCTGTTGCCCAGGATGGAGTGTAGTGGCATGCTCTCAGCTCACTACAACCTCTGCCTCCCAGGTTCAAATGATCTTCCTGCCTCAGCCTCCCGAGTAGCTGGGACTACAGGCACACACCACACCTGGCTAATTTTTGTGTTTTTTTTGGAGAGATGGGGTTTCACCATGTTGCCCAGGCTGGTCTCGAACTCCTGGCCTCAGGTGATCTGCCTGCCTTGGCCTCCCACAGTGCTGGGATTACAGGTGGGAGTCACCGTCCCCAGCTGGAGAATAATTATTACTGTTCACAGTTCCTGGGCTCCTACTATGTGCTGCGTGCTCCATGCTCAGCCTCTCGGCCCTCGCTCCTCGTACGTCTACCTAGATTTGAGGATGAGTGGCCTCTCCCGTCAGCCACGATCACATGCAGTTTCTCCTCGATCCTCAGCTCAGAGAGCTTACGGACGTTGTGCAGTGAACACAGCTGGCCGGGGAAGGCTCAGGAGCCGCACCCAGGAAGCTGACCTACAGATCCCATCTCAAACCACGACACTCTGCAGACTGCCCAGTGGCCAGAGCAGCTTCACAAAGAATCTTTGTTTCCCGTCTGCACCCCAAAAAATATCTGTGTTGGTCTCTTTGCCATGCAGAGTGAATAAAGAATAAGACAAACACTATCCATGCATACTTGGTGCTTTCGACCTAGCAGGGGAGACAGCGATTAAGCCAGCAGCCTTGCCTACCATTATTCAATTGCACGTGTGATGAGAGCTACTAAGGAGAAGTACTGGGAGCCCCGGGCCCTCCAGAGGCAGTGCTGGTGCCTTAGGGAATTGCCCTGTGTAAGTAACATTTTGGTTGAATCTTGGAGGGTGAATTGGAGCTGACAGAGCAAAATTTAGAGGTGAGAGGTATGTGGTGATTGGGAAAAGAATGTGGCTTTGGGCCAGGTGCGGTGGCTTATACCTGTAGTCCCAGCACTTTGGGAGGCCGAGGCAGGCAGATCACGAGGTCAGGAGATTGAGACCATCCTGGCTAACACAGTGAAACCCCGTCTCTACTAAAAATACAAAAAAATTAGCCGGGCGTGGTGGCGGGCTCCTGTAGTCCCAGCTACTCAGGAGGCTGAGGCAGGAGAATGACGTGAACCTGGGAGGCAGAGCTTGTAGTGACCCGAGATTGCGCCACTGCACTCCAGCCTGGGAGACAGAGCGAGACTCTGTTTTCAACAACAACAAAAAAGAGAGCGACTGTGGCTCTTTGGTTGGAGTTCTGCAACGCTTGTCATTTGGTCACGATGAATCCTACAGGCACATTCTAGGGGTGAAGTAAGACCCCACAGGGCTTAGAAATGTGAATACCTTTGCCGGGAAAAATAACAGGGCCCACCATGGAGGGCGGGCCCTTCCCTATGGGGAGGGGGCATTTTCAGACGCGGGATTTACTGGGACTTCTGAATGGGTGACCCAATCACCAGCTGCACATTTTCAGTCGAGCGCATGGCTGCTTGGGCACCGTGTGACAGCCAGGGCTTGTCACCGGGTAGCAGGGTGGCGACCGACCTGTTGAGGGCCACATGGTTCGATGACCAAGCACAGCTCCTCTGAGCTTACCAGACTCCTCCCTGCGTCTTCATCCAGGAGTATTTAATGGGGTTGTCAGTGTGTGTTGTGGGGGGATTGTGTCAGATCAGGCGTGTATTCACTTGGATGTTCTCAGTTGCAACTAACTAAAAGCAAAAAGCCAACTGGCTTAGGCAGTAGAAGGTAATTATTTATTATTTATTTATTTTGAGATGGAGTTCCGTTCGCTCTTGCTGCCCAGGCTAGAGTGCAGTGGCGCGATTTTGGCTCACCGGAACCTCCGCCTCCCGAGTTCAAGTGATTCTCCTGCCTCAGCTTTCTGAGTGGCCAGGGATTACAAGCACGCGCTACCACACCTGGCTAATTTTGTATTTTTAGTACAGACAGGGTTTCGCTGTGTTGCCCGGGCTGGTCTTGAACCCCTGATTTCAGGTGATCCACCCGTCTCAGCCTCCCCAAGTGCTGGGATTACAGGTGTGAGCCACTGCACTTGGCCAAAGGTATTTATTGATGAACATAATTGGGAAGTGCAGATATGGGAAGGGCCTCAGGTTTGGTTTGAGGACGGCTCTGGCTCCCTTTCTCCAGGATCCTGTTTCTTCCCACTTGATTTCATCCTCTGGGACTGATCAGACAGTGAGCAGGACACTAAGGAAGCGTCCACTTCCTTTCCGCACCCCCTTGTTTCCTTTCCTTGGCTCAAGCCAGTAAGGCTGCAGCAAGAGAGGCCTGGAAGTCAGGCAGAAAAGTTTCTGCAGGCTGGGGCAGCGGGGGCCACGCCTCGCATTGCTACCAGAGCCAGTCTGAAGAGGGAGTCCTTGCGGGGGGTGGGGGCCACTGGAACAGGGACCTGAGTGGCCGGGAAAAGTGTGAAAGTGAGAGGCAGTGGGAGCTGCCATCGTGGCGATGAGGAGAAGAGTTCAGTAGATGTCACAGCTCAGTGGGGCCAGGGGCCGCATGTCTGGTGGGCCAGGTGCATGCTGCCAGCCCCCAAACCTGGGCGATCCTTGTCTCAAAAGGACGCAGGCCAAGGAGCCTGCCTGAGGAGGAATCGCAGCAGAAGAAGGCCTTGTGTGTGTGCCTCGGGATCAGAGGGCTGTCCTGTGAGATCAGCCAGAGAGGGGTCTCTACTCTCCTCTAGAGGCACGGTGTGGGGGAAGTTTTTACAGGGAGTCTCCAGAGAACCCCAGGAGAGCCCGGGAGAGAAGCAGCCAGCCCTGGAGCATCTACCCCCAAAGCGAGACACTGCCTCGGTCAGGTGACACCTGGGCCTTTTTTGCTGTCCTTCTCACCAGTCCACCCTGGAGGAGCAGGAGTAATTGGAGGAGGAGGAGGAGGGAGCGGAGGGGCCGTGGGGAGCGCGTGATGGTACTGCTGGTCAGCAGCAGCTCCAGGCAGGCCAGGGCTGGGAGAGCCAGAGTTCTGAGTGGGTTGTGGGATGGAGTTCAGATTCAGAGACCGGGCTGGCTCCCTGAGAAAGTCTCAGGACAAAGGCAGGTCTGCCTGAGACGGGTCTGGGGCCAGTGGGCACTGAGGGTGAGGGCTGAGGACCAAGGAGCTTCGTGTTTGACTCCCGAGGGTAGCCTGCTTGGTTTTACGTTCACCCTGGCAGGAAGAGGCTGAGGCAATGTCAGCCCTGCTGGGGAGCGTGCTGGGCAGGGCTGGTGACCTGCGTAGCGCCTGTGCAGGCAGGTGAGTGGGGGAACAGGTGAGCATGGGACGAGTGAGTGTGAACTGGTGAGCATAGAACAGGGAGGCTGGTCAGGTGAGTGTGGACCAGGTGAGCATGGGAGGGCTGAGTAGAGACGGTGTGTGTACAGGTGAGTGTGGTATAGGTGAGCATGAGATGGGTGAGTGGGAGACGGTGAGTGTGTACAGGTGGGTGGGAGATGGGTGAAGATGGGGCAGGAGAGTGGGAGACAGGTGAGCAGGCAACAGGGAAGCCAGGGAGGTGAGTGGAGGACCCCAGGGGCTGGACAGGTGGGTGTGCACAGGGACGCAGGTGTCATCTTCATAGCCTGAACTGCCTGCCCCTCTCCTGGCATTTGGAGCCTCTCGGGAGGGGAGATGGAGTTTCTGCCCCCACCCTGGCAGGATGGGGCAATGGTGTGCGGTAGCAGGATGATATTTCCCTTCCCTGCAGGGCTGGGCTTGTGGGTTAGGACCCTCACCAAGAGGCTCCTCCTAGGCCTCCGTGATCTCTGGACCCCCAGGAAAGGTGGGAAAGAATTTAGGAAGGTCCCGATTTCCCACTGGGCGTCGGGGTGAAGCTGGTGCGCCTAACTGGTGGGAGTCACCTGGGGAAGCAGGGCTGGGCCCACCTGGCCACTCCCTTCTGGCCCCTAAGGCAGAGCGAGACCCCAGGGAACGGCACGCTTGCTGGGTACGGGACGCAGGGATGTGACCCCGGTGTGAGCAGCTCAGGCAGCTGCGGTGGTAGTGAATGGGGGGGGAGGGGAAGCCCGGGCCATCACAGGCGGCTCCACGGCCTGCACCAGCCAGGGTGGGAAACTCAGGGTCTGAGTGTAGGGGGCAGGGGGCGGCGAGAGCGGGTGTCCTGGCCGCGCTGCGCCTGAACCTGCGCCGGTGGGGATGGGGCGGGGACGGGGAGGGCCTGGGTG
>NW_016803657.1:2361082-2366641 GCF_001698545.2 Rhinopithecus bieti | reverse complement strand
CGGGGACCCGCTCGCTCGCTCGCTCGCCCGCCGTCCCCGCGTCCCGCGTCCCCGCGCAGCCGCCTCCTGGCCTCTGGCGCCGCGCATCCAGGTACGCGGGGCTGGGCTGGGGTCTGCGCCGGGACCCCTGGGCCTGGGAGGCCCCCCGGGAATGCGGACATTTGGGAGGGTTTGGCCACCAACCGGGATTGGGGTGCGCGGGGCGGGGCCGGGCCTGGGGCGCCGGGTCAGGGGTCCCTGGAGGGTCCTCGCCGGCGCAGAGGCCGGGGCTGGGGCGAGGGACGCGGGGTCTCTGGATGAGCGCCTTCCCGGCGGTCTGGGCAGTCTGGGGGCGGCTTGGCAGGGGGCTGGGGTCCTGCGCTCTGCGGTGCGGTGCGGGCCTGGCCTGGCCATGGTGACTTCGCTGCATGGCCGCCGCATTTGTTCTCCCGCACCCCACCCCCCCACCACCGCCGGCTTCCCTTGTTTACCTGCGTTTCTGTCTTTTCCTGTGCAGAGGCCCGCCCAGCCCATCCACAGCCTCACCCTCATCTCTCCCTGCCCTGAGGCCGCGCGCAGGGGTCCCCCAGCATTCACATTTCACACGAGTGCTCCTCCAAAAAGGGGGGATGGAGGAGGGCGAGGCCCTGGAACCCCCAGGCTGGACCCTCAGGGTGCCGGGCCCCCCACTCCTCCCTCCCCAGAATCCTCAGAACTGCAGAAGGGGTTTCTCAGCCGCGCACCCCTGTCTGAGCCCCCTCCGCCCCTGCCGGGGTCTGTTGGGAGGGAAGGCTCTGGGGGTCATCACGTTTAACACCTCACCTGGCCCCACAGAATGAAGGATCTCTGACAAATGCAGAATCAGTGACTTTCTTCCACGCTCCTGGGAGAAGCCTGGTTCACGCCGCCGCCTGCGTTTATCCGGTGCGCAGCCCTGGGCAGCTCTCAGGCCTGGGGATCTCTGTGTTTTCTGGACAGGAAGGAAGCAGCCGCCCTCGCCATGGCCTCCCCGCCCGTCAGCCCATCGGAGGAGGATGAGAGCCTGAAGGGCTGTGAGCTGTACGTGCAACTGCACGGGATCCAGCAGGTCCTCAAAGACTGCATCGTGCACCTCTGCATCTCCAAGCCGGAGCGCCCCATGAAGTTCCTCCGGGAGCACTTCGAGAAGCTGGAGAAGGTGAGTGGCCCCCACCGCCCGCTGCTTCCCTTCGCAGGTGTCCTAGGGCAGAGGCGGCAGCGGGGGAAACCTTCCCTCCATCCTGTGCCCCAGAGACTGTGCCATCCTGCAGGTCCTTCCAGAAGCGCGGGGACAGGCCGACCTGGGGTCCACCTTCCCTTGTTTGGTCTCCTGAGATTCATGCCCCGAGCCGGGGTCCTCAGAGCCAGGAATTCTCCCTTCTGCTTCCAGGGGGTTCCAGGTCTTCAGAGCTCTCGTGGAAGGAGGTTCAGGGTTTTAGGTCCAGGTATTTCCGTTGCTTGTGAGGCTCACAGACAATTTCAGCTTGAGGAACCGAGAAGAGGGCCAGGCCTAGTTACAAGATGCTGTCAGCACTTGGGATAAAAGCAAATAGCTCCCACGGGGTGGCTCACGCCTGCCATCCCAGCACTTTGGGAGGCCAAGGCAGGCAGATCACTTGTGGCCAGGAGTTCAGACCAGGTCAGCCAGGCCAATATGACGAAGCCCCGTCTCTACTTAAAACGATACAAAAATTAGGGTGTGGTGGTGCACGCCTGTAATCCCAGCTACTGGGGTGGTTCAGGCAGGAGAATCGCTTGAACCGGGAGGTGGAGGCTGCAGTGAGCCGAAATTGCACCACTGCACTCTACCCTGGGCGACAGAGCAAGACTCTCCGAAAAAAAAGGAGAAAGAAAATAGCTGCCATGGCTAAGAGGTCGGATTCCACGTTAATCTTGAAGCAGTGAGAGAGGAAAGTGCCCTTCCACCCGTGTGGTCGGGGAGAAGCCCAGGCCTGCTCTTCTCTTCAGGAATGATGCGTCTCATCCCCTTCCTGGCCTCCTGCATCAGGGTTCTTTTCGTAGAAGTGTGTGACTGGGAAGTGGCGGCTGGGACAGGAGTCCCTGTGACACCCCCCCTCCCCCCACTGCATTCCCTCCTTTCCCCGTGGGCTCCTCCGATCCTTGTTCTGGGCCCCACCCCAGGCTCTCTGTGTATCACCTAAGGGTTCTTGGTCCTTTTATCACAACTTAACTGTCCCCTGTGCCCATCTCTCCTGGGGACCAAATGGGAACTTGGGAAGCCCAGTGCAGGCCAAGGTCTGCCTTTGAGCGTCTGTGAACCAGCAGGTCCCCATCCAGCGGTGTTTATGCTTTTGACAGGGGCCTCTTGTGATCACATAGTCCTAACCCAAAGGAGTGAATGTAGCTCTTCCCCTGGAAGCAATCCATGAAAAAACATTTCAAAGTAATGCATGCCTATTTAGGAAAATTTGAAAAGTTTGGAAGTGGAAAGAAGAAATAAAAATGTTCTGTAGTCCTCTCTACCGAATTCCCCTCAAATGTTGTTTTTATAAAAATGTAGTTGTAGGCCAGATATGGTGGTTTATACCTGTAATCCCAGCATTTGGGAGGTTGAGGTGGTAATATCGCTTGAGGTCAGGAATGCGACCTTGTCTCTCAAAAATATTTAAAAAGTTTGCTGGGTGTGGTGGCGTCTGCCTGTGGTCCCAGCTACCCGGAGGCTGAGATGGGAGGATCACTTGAGCCCAGGAGTTTGAGGCTATGGTGAACCATGATCACATCACTGCACTCCAGCCTGGGCAACAGAGCGAAACCCTGTCTCAGAAATACATACACACACACATGCATACGCACACACGCATACATACATACATGGATACATACGTACATAAGTCTTAGTTGCAGTCACATTATAGATGCAATTTATATTTCGTCTTTTTCATTTTTTATATTTTCTTTAAAGACCTCACTTTAAGTGACTGCATAATGTTCTGTGGAAAAGATATAGTAAGGTTTCTCAACCTTTCCCCCATGAGTTGGACAATTTCCCCCATGAGAATGGACAATTTAGTTCTTTCCTTTTTTTTTTAGTATTAAATATTGGGGCCGGCAGGTGCGGTGGCTCATGCCTGTAATCCCAGCACTTTGGGAGGTTGAGGCAGGTGGATCACTTGAGGTCAGGAGTTTGAGACCAGTCTGACCAACGTGGTGAAACCCTGTCTCTACTAAAAATACAAAAACTAGCTGGGCGTGGTGGCGCAGGCCTGTAACCCCAGCTACTCAGGAGGCTGAGGCAGGACGATTGCTTGAACCTGGGAGGTGGAGGTTACAGTGAGCCGAGATCGTGCCACTGCACTCCAGCCTGGGTGACAGAGCGAGACTCTGTCTCAAAAAAAAAAAAAAAAAAAAAAGGAAAGAAAGAAAGAGAGAAAAAATTGGGGCCGGCGGGCACAGTGGCTCATGCCTGTAATCTCCACACTTTGGGAGGCCTAGGAGGGTGGATCACTTGAGGCCAGGAGTTGGAGACCAGCCTGGCCAACATGGTGAAACCCCATCTCTACTGAAAATACAAACATTAGCCGAGTGTGGTGGTGCATGCCTATAATCCCAGCTACTTGGGAGGCTGAGGCAGAAGAATCATTTGACCGGGGAGGTGGAGGCTGCAGTGAGCTGATTGGGACACTGCATTGCAGTCTAGGCAACAGAGCGAAACTCTGTCTCAAAAATAAATAAATTTTTAAAAAAAGTATATAGGAGGATGTGTGTAGATTACATGCAAATACAACACCATTTTATATCAGGGACTTCAGCATCCATGGGTTCTAGTATCCTTAGAGATTCTAGAACCATCTCCCATGGATACCAGGGGATGACTGTACCACACACCGGGCATCTTAAACAACAGAAACATCTCCTCCCACAGTTCTGGAGGCTGCAGTCTGAGATCAAGGTGTGGCGGGATGGCTCCTTCTGGGTCCGTGCGGGAGAAGGTTCTGTGTCTCCCCCACTCTAGGTGGTGCTGGCGATCTTGGGTGGTCCAGGCTGGAAGTCTGAAATGAAAGTGTGGCGGGATAGCTCCTTCTGGGTCTGTGTGGGAGAAGGTTCTGGGTCTCCCCCGCTCCAGGTGATGCTGGCGATCTTGAGTGGTCCAGGCTGGCAGACGCATCACGGGTCCCTGCCTTTATCTTCACGTGGCTTTCTGCCCCCTGTCAGTGTCTATGTCCAAATCTCCCCTTTACATAGGGACACCAGTCATCCTGGACCAAGGCCACCCCAATGACCTCTTGTAACTTCATCACCTCCGTCAAGACCCAGTCTCCAAATAAAGTCAACTTCTGAGGTCCTGAGGTTAGGACTCCAGAGTGTCTATTTTTGGGGACACGATGCTCCGATCCCAGCGGCCTTCTTGGGCGTGGGCAGGGCAGTTTTTCTCAGGCCTTTCTCCAACAGCAAGCCATTGCTGAGTGAAAATAGCAGGTTGCAAGATAGGATCTGTGGTACAATTCCATTTTTGTTGAAAGTGATGCCAATGATAATGTGTTATATGCAAAGAAAAAAGTCTGAGGGGCGTCCACCAAAATGTTGGTACGAGTGGTGTCTCAGGGCACAATTACAGGTGATTTTTGTTTCTGTGTTCTGCAGTAGCTGATAGGACCTTTGGGGAGCTTTAGTGAAGTCTTTGAAATCACGTGCATGTTCTACGTGTGGGTGCGTTTAACTGGGAAGAATGCCCCTCAGCTTGCGATGGATTCTCAAAGGGAGCTGAGATCCCCAAATATAAACCACCTAACAGGGCCCTAAAATTCCGTGGAGACTCATTTTCTGCTGTGTTTTCTGCACCAGTGAGGTGCTGTGGAATGTTTGCAATAGAACCAGGAAGTGTGCCTCTGGGTAGGGCAGCATCCTGGTGGAGAGGGGGCAAGGTCTGGGCCACTCCCACGAGGCCAGCCAGGGCTGAGTGGCGGGCAGAAGCCTCTGATGGAGGGTTTTTCTCCACTTGTATCCCAAGCAGGGTGCATGTTTGTGAGGCTTTCATAAAGCACCCGGGATAAAGTCACACAGGCCGGCAGGGATGACCCAGCGCTCGGAGTGCCGTCCGGGCTGGGCCTCTGTTGCTCTGGCCTTCATGAGTGAGTTTTTCTATGGTGGAGACTTAAGCAGACAAAATATTCCTTATTTGGGCTGGGTGCAATGACTCATGCCTGTAATCCCAGCACTTTGGGAGGCCGAGGTGGACAGATCAGGAGGGCAGGAGATCGAGGTCATTCTGGCTAACACAGTGAAACCCCGTCTCTACTTAAAAAAAAAAAAAAAAATTGCCGGGTGTGGCGGCGTGCGCCTGTAGTCCCAGCTACTTGGGAGGCTGAGGCAGGAGAATCACTTGAACCCAGGAGGTGGAGGTTTCAGTGAGCCCAATTGTGCCACTGCACTCTAGCCTGGGTGACAGAGCAAGACCCCATCTCAAAAAAAAAAAAAAAAATTCTTATTTGATGGCAAAACACAGTGTGGGAGTTTCCCGAACAAGATGTGATCATTCTGAAGATTATCCAAAATAACGCCGTCAATCTTTTTTTTTTTTTTTTTTTTTTTTTTTGGCGGGGT
>NW_016803657.1:2358119-2360554 GCF_001698545.2 Rhinopithecus bieti | reverse complement strand
TGTATTTTTTAGTAGAGACGGGGTTTCACCGTGTTAGCCAGGATGGTCTCGATCTCCTGACCTCGTGATCCGCCCGTCTCGGCCTCCCAAAGTGCTGGGATTACAGGCTTGAGCCACCGCGCCCGGCCCAATCTTCTTTTTTGAGACAGGGTCTGGCTCTGTTGTCCAGGCTGGAGTACAGTGGCATGATTTCAGCTCACTGCAACCTCCACCTCTCAGGCTCAAGCCATCCTCCCACCTCAGCCTCCCGAGTAGCTGGGACTACAGGTGCCCGCCACCATGCCTGGCTAATTTTTGTGTTTTTTGTAGAGATAGGGTTTCTCTATGTTGCCCAGGCTGGTCTTGAACTCCTGAGCTCAAGCGATCCTCCCTGCTCAGCTTCCCAAAGTGCTGGGATTACAGATGTGAACCACCACGCCTGGCTCATATGTTTTTCTTTCTCTTTCTTCCCTTCCTTCCCTCCCTTCCCTCCCTTCCCTTCTTCCTTCCTTCCTTCCTTCTTTCCTTCCTTCCTTCCTTCCTTCCTTCCTTCCTTCCTTCCTTCCTTCCTTCCTTCCTTCTCCTTCCTTCCTTCCTTCCTTTCCTTCCTTTCCTTCCTTTCCTTCCTTTCCTTCCTTTCCTTCCTTCCTTCCCTTTCCTTCCTTTCCTTCCAATTTTTTTTTTTTTGATGGAGTTTTACTCTTATTGCCCAGGCTGGAGAGCAGTGGCACGATCTCAGCTTAGTGCAACCTCCGCCTCCTGGGTTCAAGCAATTCTCCTGCCTCAGCCTTCTGAGTAGCTGGGATTACAGGCACGTGCCACCACACCTGGCTAATTTTCTATTTTCAGTAGAGACGGGTTTTCACCATGTTGGTCAGGCTGGTCTCGAACTCCTGACCTCAGGTTATCCACCCGCCTTGGCCTCCCAATGTGTTGGGATTAGAGACGTGAGCCACAGTGCCCGCCTCATCTGTGTTTTTCTGCATGAACAGGTCCTGCATTTTTATTGCTGGCAGTGTCCTGTTGCATAGATGGATTGCAGCTTGTCTGTCCTGTGCCCTGTCT
The DNA here is from genome assembly GCF_001698545.2 of Rhinopithecus bieti. Lineage (NCBI taxonomy): Eukaryota > Metazoa > Chordata > Mammalia > Primates > Cercopithecidae > Rhinopithecus > Rhinopithecus bieti. The sequence continues at coordinate 2,359,510 of NW_016803657.1, read as the reverse complement.
AGGAACACTTGGATCCTTTCCAGTTTTTACCGACTACAAATAAAGCTGCTATAAATATTCGTCTTACAGGTTTTTAATGTGGAAGTAGGTTTTTATTTCCCTTGAGTAAATATTTAGTAGTGAGATTCCTGGGTCATAGGGTAAGTGTATGTTTATAAGAAACTGCCAAACTGTTTTCCAGGATGTCCGTCCTATCTTGTGTTCCAAGCAGCCATGATTCTTGTTCCTCAGTATCGGCAGCCTTTGATACTGTCAGTTTTAAAAAACGTTTAGCCATTCTAATAGGCACCTAAAGTGGTTTTCTTTTTTTTTTTTTTGACGGAGTCTTGCTCTGTCACCCAGGCTGGAGGGCAATAATAGCATGATCTCGGTTTGCTGCAGCCTCTGCCTCCTGGGTTCAGGTGATTTTCAAGCGATTTTCCTGCCTCAGGCTCCCGAGTAGCTGGGATTATAGGCATGTGCCACCATGCCCGGCTAATTTTTGTATTTTTAGTAGAGATGGGGTTTCACCATGTTGGCCAGGGTGGTCTTGAACTCCTGACCTCAGCTGCTCCACCCGCCTGGGCCTCCCAAAGTGCTGGAATTACAGGCATGAGCCACCGCGCCCGGCCCTAAAGTGGTTTTATTTTACATTTCCTGATGACTAAAGTCGTTGAGGATGTTTTCATACACTTATTTTCCACTCAAATATCGTCTTTGGTGTCTGTTCACGTATTTTGTCCGTGTTTCTCATTAGGTTGTCTGTTTTCTTACTACTGAGTTTCAGAATTTTTTTATAAACTGTCAAGATATTTAATTTACAAAATATTTTCTTCAAGCGTGAGGCTTGTTTATTTTTTTATTTATTCTGAGTCAGAGTCTTGCTTTGTTGACCAGGCTGGAGTGCGGTGGCGTGATCTTAGCTCACTGTAACCTGCGCCTCCTGGGTTCAAGTGATTCTCCTGCCTCAGCCTCCCGAGTAGCTGGGATTGCAGGCATCATGCCTGGCTAATTTTTGTATTTTTGGTAGGGATGGGATTTCCCCATGTTGCCCAGGCTGGTCTCGAACTCTTGACCTCAAGTGATCCACCCACCTCGGCCTCCCAAAGTGCTGGGATTACAGGCGTGAGCCACCCCCCCCCCGGGCACAGTTTGTATATTTCAAGGAATTGTTCCGTTTCACTTAAGTTGTTAAATTTATGAATATAGAGTAATATTACCTCATCCTTTTAATGTCTGTAGTGTTTGTATTATTTCATTCCTGAGATGGTAATTTCTGGCTTTTCTTTTTTGCTTGATCAGTCTGACTAGAAGTTTATCAATTTTACTGATGTTTTCAAAGAGTTAGATTTTAATTTCGTTGATTTTCTCTATTTTTGTTTAGATTTTATTGGTTTCTTCTCTTATTTTTT
>NW_016803657.1:2347609-2356342 GCF_001698545.2 Rhinopithecus bieti | reverse complement strand
TTCACTGTGTTAGCTAGGATGGTCTCGATCTCCTGACCTTGTGGTCCGCCTGCCTTGGCCTCCCAAAGTGCTGGGATTACAGGCATGAGCCACCGCACCTGGCCCATTCTTGCTGATTTTTTTTGGCCCGTTGCTATACCTACTACCAAAGAACACCATTGAAACTTCCAAATATGATTTGTCTGTTTCTCCTTTAATTCTGTCAGTTTTTGCTTTATGTGTTTTGGAGCTCTGTTATTAGTTGCATATACATTTGGGTTTGCTATGTTTTCATGGTGAATAAACCCTCTTATCATTATTCAGTGTTTCTCTTTGTTCCTGGTAATTTTCATTGTTCTGAAGTCTGCTTTATCTGATATTAATACAGCCACATTATTAGGATTTGTGTGATTAATCTTTTTCTATCCTCTTATTTTAGCTGTATCAGTGAAGTGTGTGTCTTATAAATAGCATATACTTGGTTTTCATATTTTACGCAATTTGACAGTTTCTGTCTTTTAGTTGGTGTGTTTAGATTATTTACTTTAAAAAAAGAAAACACTTTATTACTATATATGTAGTACATATAGTATATATAGTATATATAGCATAGTATATATTATGATGCGTCTTTTTTTTTTTTTTTTGAGACAAAGTCTTGCTCTGTCGCCCAGGTTGGAGTGCAGTGGCACAATCTCCACTCACTGCAAGCTCCACCTCCCAGGTTCACGCCATCCTTCTGCTTCAGTCTCCCAAGTAGCTGGGACTACAGGTGCCTGCCACCACGCCTGGCTAATTTTTTGTTTTTTAGTAGAGATGGAGTTTGACTGTGTTAGCCAGGATGGTCTCAATCTCCTGACCTTGGGATCTGCCCACCTCAGCCTCCCAAAGTGCTGGGATTACAGACGTTAGCCACTGTGCCCTGCCAATTTTTACTTTTAACACTTTCACATACTTTAAGTAATTTAAGAGGGGCAAATAGTCTAGAAGATGTACCTGGGTATTTACCATTTCTATCGCTCTTCTGTGGTTCCTGAATTGTTTTTCTTTCCCTCTGGGATCATTTCCCCAACCAGCCTGAAGAATTTGCTTTAGCATTCCTCTTAGAGCAGGATTGTTGGTGACGGATTCTTGGTTTCCTTCATCTGAGAATCTCTCTGGTTTGTCTTCATTCCTGAAGGACAAGGACGTGTTTGCAGATATAGGATTCTGAGTGGAGAGTGATTTTATTTCAGCAGTTTAAAGATGTCTTCCCATTGTTCTTTATGGTTTCTGATGACAAATCAGCCTTTTGAATCCTCATTTGCTCTGATGGTGGATCCCCCGCCTTCTGCTTCTTTCTTGTCCTCCATCCTAGGAACTCAGGCTTCTCCGCCTTCGCACTATAAGGCTGGTGCCCGTGTGTGTGGCAGGCTGGAGTGGCAGCTGATTCAGGGAGAGGCTGAATCCCAGCTGCTGCTGCTGTGTGGGGAGAGGTGGGGTGGGGGGGACAGCTGCCATGGTGAGTGAGGGAGTGAGTGTGCATGTGTGTATGAGTGACATGTACACACGCTCGCCCAGATGCACACACAGGCACAGACAGGCAAGGATGTACTCTCGCCTCTGAGGGGAAGGGTACGTGGAGTCGTGCGTGCACATGCATTAAAACACATGCACTTACCCAGATGCATAGCTGTGCACACACCTGGACATACTCAGCTTACCCCGAGAGTGGTGGATGTAAGGGGTGTGTTTGCATGCATGTGTACACGCTCACACACGTACTTAACTAGATGTGTACATGCTCACACACACATACTGACCTAGGTATGTACACGTTCACACATATGTGCACACACTTACATGTACTTACCTAGATGTGCACACACTCACACATACCTATCTGGATGTGCACACGCTCACACATATGTACTTACCTGAATATGTACACACACACGTACATACAAATACATAGATATGTACACATTCACACATGTGTGCATGCTCACACATGTACTTACCTAGATACACACACACTAACACACACTTAGATGTGCACACACCCACACACGTACCTACCTAGATACACACATGTAGTTACCTTATACACACACCCACACACGTACTTACCTAGATACACGCACACTCACATGTACTTAGATACACACACACACACACGTACCTACCTAGATACACACACATGTAGTTACCTAGATACACACACACATGTACTTACCTGGATACACACAGATACATGTACTGACCTCGATACACACACACTCACACACACATACTTACCTAGATGTGCACATGTGCACACGTACGGACGTGCCGTCTGCTTCTGAAGGTGAGCAGGGCTCTCGCCTGTGCTCACACCCTTCTGTGTACACTCTGCCTCACTAGGACTTGCATCTTCATCTTCTATTTTTATTTTATTTTATTAATTTTTAATTTTCTTAATTTTTTTTTTTTTGAGATGAAGTCTTGCTGTGTCACCCAGCCTGGAGTGCAGTGGTGTGATCTCGGCTCACTGCAAGCTCCACCTCCCGGGTTCACACCATTCTCCTGCCTCAGCCTCCCTAGAAGCTGGGACTGCAGGCACCCACCACCACGCCCGGCTAATTTTTTTGTATTTTTAATAGAGACGGGGTTTCACCGTGTTCGCCAGGATGGTCTTGATCTCCTGACCTTGTGATCCGCCCACCTCGGCCTCCCAAAGTGCTGGGATTACAGGCGTGAGCCACCGCGCCCAGCCTAATTTTCTTAATTTTTTATAGAGATGAAGTCTCCCTATGTGGCCCAGGCTGGTCTCGAACTCCTGACCTCAAGTGATCCGCCTGCCTTGGCCTCCCAAAGTGCTGGGGTTACAGGCATGAGCCACCGCACCAGGCCCGGCCTGTTAATTTCTAATTCCTCCCCTCCCCTCCCCTCCCCTCTCCTCTCCCTTTCCCTTTGCTTGCTGTACTCTCTGTGTGAGGCCTAGTACACAGTAGGTGCTCAGTAAATGAAGACCTTGTGTTTCTCTTCCAACCTTGCCACTGAATGGTTGGGTTCCCCTGAACAAATCCTTTACCCTCTCTGGGCCTCGGTTTCCCCGCCTCATGGCTGGGGATGATTTGCCCCTGCTAGGTGGGCTTATGGGCCCTGGCCTGGGGTTAGTACCATCTGACCCCTCTCCTGGAGACCCCTGGTCCTCAAATACAACTGGCCCTTGAGACTTAGGGTTTCCCAGAGTGCAGAGAGGCTGTCTTCGTGCTGCTCATAGAACTGCCCGGGGGAGGTGGTCCAGAAACACCACTCATGCCTGCCTGGCATGCAGCGGACAGCCCCATGGAAGCCTAGACACCCTCCGTGGAAGGCATCAGGCGGGGTGGACCAGCTGCCTCTCAGAAATGTCGAAGGCATCAGCCAGGGTGGACCAGCTGCCTCTCAGAAATCCCTTTCAGTGGGAGGGGGCAGGCTGTGTCCCTGTGGGAGCGAGAACCGGGCCGCAGGCAGGAACGAGGAATTCCATTGCCAGTAAGCCCTGCGTGTAGGCTTCTCTCAGGAGGATAAACTTGGGTCCAAAAAAATCTCTTTAGATTCCATCCCCACCCCAGACCCCGCCCAAATATTTTCTTTTCTGGGCTGAATGTCTATACTTCATCCCCCTATGTGGGACGGGACAGGACCAGGACAATCCCCAGGGCCGGGCTACTCCATTCTGGGGCACATTCTGGCCATGGAGCTTTCTGGAAACCCTGTTCCCACAGTGTCGTTACAAAGATGTCTTTGGCCTGGAAAAGCCTGTCCCGGCCCCACGACCTCGACTGTCCTGCAGCTCAGACTATGCATCAGTATGAAAACAGAAGACAGGAAGTGGGGGCTGCAAAATGAGAGGCCTTCCCGGAATCCCAAGAGGGGAAGGGGAAGGGGAAGAACGGCCTGGCATGTGCACAGGCAGAGCCCGTGAGAGGTCACCCCTGCGTGGCCCCGGGGAGGGTCTCTGCTCACCGTCCCCCTTTCTCCCAAGGCCTCCTGAAGCAGCCTGTGTGTTTGAAACGACATGTATCCTGCCTAGTCTGACTCCTCAGCTGCCAAAGATGGGAAGTCCCGTCGTGCCAGGACAGGCAGAACTCTTCCAGCCAGGAGAATGGGACCCCAACCTCGTTCCTTGAAGTAAAGCAGCTTCTGGTTCCTGCGAAGGGAGAGCCCAGGGTCCTTGCCAGAGCCATGAGGCCCTGGGCCAGTCTCTCCTCTATGAAGTGAAGTACTTTCAGGCACGGATCTCAAAAGCTAAGTCCCACTGAGGCTGGGCACGGTGGCTCACCCCTGTCATCCCAGCACTTTGGGAGGCGGAGGCAGGTGGGTCACCTGAGGTCAGGAGTTCGAGACCAGCCTTGCCAACATGGTGAAACCCCATCTCTACTAAAAATACAAAAATTAGCCAGGCGTGGTGGCTGGTGTCTATAATCCCAGCTTCTCAGGAGGCTGAGGCAGGAGAATCGCTTGAATCCGGGAGGCGGAGGTTGCAGTGAGCCAAGATCGTGCCATTGTACTCTAGCCTGGGCGACAAGAGTGAAACTCCATCTTAAAAAAAAAAAGTTCCATTGGGGCTGGGTGTGGTGGCTCACACCTGTCATCCCAGCACTTTGGGAGGTCGAGACAGGAGGATCGCTTGAGAGCAGCCTGGGCAACATAGCAATACAATATTTCTACAAATAATAAAACAAAAATTGTAGCCAGGCATGGTGGTGGTACACCTGTGGTCCCAGATAGTCAGGAGGCTGAGATGAGGAGATTGCTTGAGCCTGGGTGGTCAAGGCTGCAGTGAGCTATAATCACGCCACTATACTCCAGCCTGGGTAACAGAGAAATACCCTGTCTGAAGAAAAAAAAAAAAGGCCGGGCACGGTGGCTCACGCCTGTAATCCCAGCACTTTGGGAGGCCGAGACGGGCGGATCACGAGGTCAGGAGATTGAGACCATCGTGGCTAACACGGTGAAACCCCGTCTCTACTAAAAATACAAAAATTAGTTGGGCGTGGTGACAGTTGCCTGTAGTTCCAGCTACTCGGGAGGCTGAGGCAGGAGAATGGCGTGAACCTGGGAGGCGGAGCTTGGGGTGAGCCCAGATGGCACCACCGCACTCCAGCCTGGGCGACAGAGCGAGACTCCGCCTCAAAAACAAAAACAAACAAACAAAAAGCCCTTTTGACACCACTAGTGACTGGCTAAGGCGCTTCATTGGTCACAATTTCTGTAGCCTGCTGACTGCGATGGGCTCTGTCTTGTGACCTCGCCCATCTCACTTGAAACTGTTTCTGCCTCCACGCTGGTCTCCATCATGGAACACAAGGTCATCGTAATTCAGATGGTGCTTCCCACGTGTAGGCTTGGGAAGGCGGCATCACTGACCCCTTCCTGACCGGCACAGGGCTCTCAGATTCCACCCCCACCGCAGGCCCCACCCAGATACTTTCTTTTCTGGGCTGGACGTCTGCACTTCATCCCCCTGTGTGGGACGGGACAGGACCAGGACAATCCCCAGGGCTGGGTTACTCGATTCTGGGACACATTCTGGACTGAGCTTGGCAGAGATCATCCTTCCTTTATTGCTGGCCACCTCTGACCCCATCTCTTCAGCCCCAAGACTGTCCCTGCACCTGCCAATCACCGAGCGACTGTGAGTAGCTGAGTCTGTGGTCGTGACGGTTTATATGGCTTGAGGACATGGGGCTCTGACTTCGGTCCTGACTACGTTTTTGTTCAATCGCTCATTCATTTCTCAATTTTTTTGCCTGGTTCTTTTTTTTTTTTTTGAAGACGGAGTCTCGCTCAGTCCCCCAGGCTGGAGTGCAGTGGCACAATCTTGGCTCACCACGACTTCCGCCTCCTGGGTTTAAGTGATTCTCCTGCCTTGGCCTCCCAAGTAGCTGGGATTACAGGTGCCTGCCACCACACCCAGCTAATTTTTATATTTTTAATAGAGATGGGGTTTCACCATGTTGGCCAGGCTGGTCTTGAACTCCTGACGTCAGGTGATCCTCCTGCCTTGGCCTCCCAAAGTGCTGGGATTATAGGTGTGAGCCACCACGCCTGGCCCTTTGCCTGGTTCTTGGGTGCACCTGGCACTGTGTCTCTGAGATGGGGGTGGGTAATGAACTCGTGCAACACGTCATCTTGGGGCCATGTGATGTGAGCTCCCACAGAGGTCTGAGCAGAAGGCACTGGAGGTGGGTGGGGGAAGGGGACCCAAAGGCTTCCTGTGGGGGTGGCATTGAAACAGGCTTTGAAGTATATGTAGGAGTTTGCCAGGCACATCGCCTGGGGCCTGGGCATCAGGGGAAGGAGGCCCCTGGTCCCTCTCTCCTTGGTGAGCTACTCTGGCTCCGGGCTAGTCTCTTTGGGAATGGCTTTGTGGGATCTGTTGGAGCTGAGCGTCCAGACAAGACCTCGTGTCTTGGTCCAGGGTCTAAACCCTGGAGCTTGTGTCTCGGTTCCAGGTCTGAACTCCAGTTCTCTGTGGGCCATTCCCGAGTCTGGGTCTCACTGGTTTTTTGTTTGTTTGTTTGTTTTGTTTTGTTTTGTTTTTTGAGATGGAGCCTCGCTCTGTCTCCCAGGCTGGAGTGCAGTGGTGCGATCTCCACTCGCTGCAAGCTCCGCCTCCTGGGTTCACGCCATTCTCCTGCCTCAGCCTCCCAAGTAGCTGGGACTACAGGCGCCCGCCACCGTGCCTGGCTAATTTTTTTGTATTTTAGTAGAGACGGGGTTTCACTGTGTTAGCCAGGACGGTCTCGATCTCCTGACCTCGTGATCCGCCCGCCTCGGCCTCCCAAAGTGCTGGGATTACAGGCGTGAGCCACTACATCCGGCCAAGTCTGGGTCTCACTGTTGTCTCAAAGGCAGTACATCCCAAACCCAACGCGTGTCGTCCATATTAAAAACAAAACCAAAAATGAAACATGAGTATTGTGCGGGTGTGGGGGATGGGGAACCCTCGTGCACTGCTATCGGGAATGTGAGTTGGTGCAGCCACAGTGGAAGGAAGCTTGGCATTTCCTGGGAAAGTTAAACATGCGGATGACGCAGTACCTGGCAGTGCTGCTCCTAGGTACACACCCTGAAGAATTGAGAACAGGTCTTCAAACACATACCTCTACATGAGCGTTCGGAGCAGCACTGCATACAGGAGCCACGATGTGAAAACCCCACATGTCCATCAGCTCAAGAGGACAAACAATGTGGCCTCTCCACACAAGGGAAAGCTGCAGAAGGGAGTGAAGCACCTGACACGCGGCACAGCGCGGACGAACCTTGGAGACGTAACGCCAGTGAAATGAGCCAGACGCAAGAGGCCAAATGCACATTTCTGCTTCTGTGAAGTAGCTGGAACGGGCAGTCTCACAAAGACAGGAAGCCGATTCAGGGCTGTCAGGGGCTGGGGCGGGCATCGGGGGGCAGCTGCTGAATGGCACAGGGTCTGCAGAGGTCCTGGATCTGGACGGAGGTGGTGGTTGCACAGCACGGTGAATGTGTCAACGCAGCTGAGTTGTGCACTTTAATATGGTTAATTGTTAACTTTAAGTTACATGACTTTTACCTCAATTAAAAAAAAAAAGAAAACCCTGGCAGAACACACTGGCTCACGCCTGTAATCCCAGGACTTTGGGAGGCTGAGGCAGGAGGATCACTTGATATCAGGAGTTAGAGACCAGCTGACCAACGTGGGGAAACCCCCTCTCTACTAAAAATACAAAAATTAGCTGGGTGTGGTGGTGCACACCTGTAGTCCCAGCTACTCAGGAGGCTGAGGCAGGAGAATCGCTTGAACCCAGGAGGCAGAGGTTGCAGTGAGCCAAGATTGTGCCAGCCTGGGCGACAGAACGAAACTCCATCTTAATTAAAAAAAAAAAAAAATCGGCCGGGCATGGTGGCTCACACCTGTAATCCCAGCACTTTGGGAGGCTGAGGCGGGCAGATCACCTGAGGTCAGGAGATCGAGACCATCCTGGCTAACATGGTGAAACCCCATCTCTACTGAAAATACAAAAAATTAGCCAGGCATGGTGGTAGGCACCTGTGGTCCCAGCTACTTAGGAGGCTGAGGCAGGAGAATGGCGTGAACCCGGGAGACGGAGCTTGCAGTGAGCTGAGATCTCACCACCGCACAAGACTCCGTCTCAAAAAAAAAAAAAAAAAAAAAATTCCCACTCACCTGCTCAAACAAACTCTCTCTTCTCAGCCCCCTCCAGCCTGCAGGGCGTCTGGGATGAAGCCCCAGGTTTTCCTACTATGGGGTTGAGAACCTACCTTTCCCTGTCCAGGGCTGTCCTGCCTCTTACCCTGTCTCTGAATAAACCTGTGTTGAGTGCCTGAGTCGGCCTCCAGCTGTGTCCCTGCCTCCCCACCCTCCAGGAGGCAATGTGAACTGCCTAAAAATTACTCTGGTATGATGAGTGCCATTTTGCCTGCGGCTTCTGTTTCTCCCGGGTGACTGCAGAGCCTCAGTGTTGATGTAAACAATTTGCACCGTGGTTGGGGGGAGCAGTCACGACCGACCTCTCTCAACTCCCAGGCTTCAGGTTCCTGCCGACTCACTCTTACCTCTATTATTGCTACTATTTCTAGTAATTTCTACAAACAAAGGCCCGGAACCCATCACTTGTGATGCACCTGCCATTTTCCTGCCTGCCTGCCTGCCTGCCTGCCTTCCTTCCTTCCTTCCTTCCTTCCTTCCTTCCTTCCTTCCTTCCTTCCTTCCTTCCCTCCTTCCCTCCTTCCCTCCTTCCCTCC